>NC_132846.1:47137619-47442953 GCF_048164855.1 Canis lupus baileyi | reverse complement strand
AGTAGCACAGCTCAGCTGACTGCCCCCGGGGGCCGGGCCCCACCTTGTTCCTGGGGTTCAGCCACACCTGACAGCGTCACTTTCTGGAAGGGAAGAAGCCCTCTCCCCAGCGAGAGAGTTCCTGCTGCTTGGACTGAGCCCTCTGGCTGTTGCTGGGCACTTACACGGGCCCAGCCCCCAGTTTTTTTCTTCCCTTGAGGCGGAGGTGATCTCAGTCTGATGTCCAATGCCTGATGTCTGTGCATCTGACTTGCTGGCTCGATGGTTGCTTCTGTGGCTCCCCTGAAGCTTTGGCTGTGGGGCTGCCAATGTGATATTTGTCCCAGGAGCTCTGAATGGGAAGAATCCCAGGTCCAGAGACTGTGCCCAGTCAAGGGAGCTAAGGAAGCTTCTGGAGGGAGGGGAAACTGCTTTGCTATAGAACTGCTTTCCAAAGTCTAATCTGGTTTGAAGTTTTGGCTGTGTAGACCAGGCCAATGGGGAACTGGCCAAGACCGTATTTTCCAAGTGTGCTTGCAATCTAAGGTCTGCACAGTAGACTGACCTAGGACTGACCAACTGGGCAGAGCAACCCCACCTCCCACTCCCCATGTTGCTTGGCTTGATCTACTGGGGAGCACATGGTGGCCACAGAACTGAGCATGCCTGGTTGGGAGGTGGGGTGATGGGATTTATTGCTCTGTGTCTGAATGCATCCGGAGCACCCTTTCCTCTTTTGAGCCTTCTGGCATGCCTTCCCTCTGGATGTCCCCAGGGGTATTTAGATACCTTCAGCCTGCGCTGTCTCAGGGGTACAGTCCACCTGGCTCTGGGGGGGTGGCTCTCTGGGGCCCTCCAGGGTTGGCCAAGTCTTGGCCACCATCGCTCAGAAACAGAGGCCAGGAGTACTAGGGAAGCCAACCCTGCCCTGTCTGCAGCCCATGCGGAAGGGCAGGAGGCAGCCAGGACTTTGCCCTGGGTAACTGAGGGCACAGAGGCACCTGCTGTGCTAGAATGTCCTTTGTCCACATACCTACTGCCTCGATGTCAACAACATCTTGGGGACCCTTGACCGGGAGGAGCTTCTTTGGGGCAATGTTGGGTGCAGAAATACTTGGACTGCATTTTGGTTCTGGAAAAGGAGCCCTGTGTGAAAGGCAAGGAGATAAAAAAGGGTGGAACAAAGAGAGGAGTCCAGAGACCCCATAACATGGGATAGGGCTTCCTTGCATTCATTTACTCATCAAGTAGTTACCGAGTATCTACGAGGGCCAGGACCTGTGCGGAGGTTTTGTGGAACCAGGGTGTGGGAGTGCCTGACGAGAATCCGGGTGTCTATTGCCGCTGCTGAAGGCAACCTGAGGACCTAACACATGTCATCTCTCTACTGTCTAGTGTACTTGGCAGAGAGAGCAACGACTGCCAGTGGGGGAGACTGAGGCATAGTAGTCAAGAACCCACAAGGGTACAACTGGAGCCAAGTCTCCCACTGCCCAGAGTGGCCCTGCTGGGAGGGATGGAAGGCTGGTGCCCTGGGGACAGGGCTCTGTGGAACGGACACACGACAGCACAGACATGGGGCTGCAGAGATGGTCATGGAAGCACCCAGGAGGCAAGGTCTGCGAATAAGCTTATGAGCCTTTGGTCACCAGCTGGTGAATCTGCCTACGTGAGTAAAGAAATACCAGTGATCACTTTTTTTTTTTTTTTTTTTTGCTTCTGTGTTTGCTATTTATATACTCCCCCAGGAAAATTTTTACCTATGGACAAAAACAGATCAAAGGAGGCTAGTTCTAGCAGGTGGCGTGAGCGTCTGAATTCAACCACGTGTGGCTTCATACCACTTCGTCCGAGGGCTCACAGGCATCACAATGGTGACAGTGACAATGAGGAGAGTAATAGCTACCGTTTGCTGAGCACCTACTACGCGCCAGGCACCTGACTCGGTGCTTTACATATATTACCTCACGGCCAGTTGGCAGATAGTCATTTTGACATACACATGAAGGGAGTACAAGTGGATTTTTTGCAGGTTCTTGCAGGTTTTGCTTTGTGTCTGCTTTTTCCTTGAGGACCAACTTTGCTTAGCGGCGCCTTCGCCGGGCTGTCGGAGAACCATTTGGCCCTGGCCTAGGCCCTCTGTGGCAGCTTCAGTCCCAACTTCAGCCCCAGCGGAGACCTGGCCGGGCAGGGGCCCGGTCGTGCCTGTCAGGACGCCACCATGTCGTTGGGGCTGCCAGCCGAGTGACCCAGCCACCTCCCCGCACCCCGGGGCGGGGGGGCTGCCAGAGGGGAGGACCCCAGTGGCCCTGAGTTCATGGCCATGTTTATTTTGAGTAAAACACAGGGGAACAAACCAAGGAGAAGGGGCAAAACCAGAATAAATGGGGAAATGATAAATGGTTTAAAAGGTGGTCAGAACCTCCACAGCCTGCCGAGCCACAAGCTCTTTCGTCCACTCGGTGCTTCCTCTGGTGTGGGGCCTTGAGGCATGTGACAGGTGCGGCGGGCAGCCCCAGGCCGGCGGGGACCTCTCGGAAGGCTGGCCTCGGGGCCTGAAGGAGCTGGTGGGGAAGCGATCGGCGAGGTTGCTCAGCACTGTGGCCGCACCGGGGACACGTGGCATTGGCGGGGAGGGCTTACACAGACGTGGGGAGGGGAGGGGGCGGTCGGGACACAGTGGCTGTCACTACGGGGGTGCCGCGGGTGCACCGGAGCCGGGGGGGAGGCGGGCGTAATACTGGATGTGCTCAGGGCCAGCCGGCCCCTCTGGCGTTTGCAGGGAGGCCTGATCCCCCAGCCAGGGGGGGAAGATTGTAATCTGGAGTGACAGTCACGACGGGAGCCCCACGGGGCGCCGGCCCGGGCGAGTCAGGGCCCAGGACCTCCTAGAGAACGGGGTGTCGGCGCACAACTATACAAGGACGAGAGGGTTGTAAACAGGGGCCTCTGCGGGGGCCGACCCCGGGCTCTGCGGACTTGGCACGGCGGCGTCCCCGGTCACCCACCGGGGCTCCCCTGGGCCGCCCGCCAGCGCCCTCACTCCTTCTCTTTCACAGTGACCAGGTCTCCCCGCAGGGAGCCTCTGTCCGCGGAGGTGGAGCGCCGCCGCCTGCCCGCGGGGTCGTCGGGCCCGGGCCCTGCGGTGGGCACCGTCAGGAGGACTGCATCAGGCCGGTGAGGCGCTTGCCCGCCAGCGACTTTCCCTGCAGAGACAGGCGACAGGGTTGGCACGCACAGGCGCACGCGCACCCGCACACACAGACAGGGACAGACAGACAGCCAGACGCGCGAATTCCTCCTTGCCGCCCGAGCCACGGAGGCCAAACGGCTGAGCTAAGTGACCCTGGCGACCTCGGGTCCGGGGACCCTCGACTCCGGGCCAGGCGGGAGTGGAGGTGTGCTGCTGGCACTCTTCTCTTTCCAGGCGGGATGTGTGTGGGAACTGTACTTACCCCAAACCAGGCATTGCTGCCACTCGTAGGTAGAGGGCCTCTGAGTGCTTGTGGGCTGCCCCTGGCCTGGATTTTATTCCAGCGAGGAAGGATTTTATTCCAGGGTGTTTGAGGACTCCACATCGGCACATCTATAAGCCCTTCACTTGCCGCCCCTGTAGCAGTTCTTCCTCGCTGGAATAAAGCTGGACTGGGGAGTCGTAAGATGGGGAAGTGGGGGGTTGACCCACACAGGTGATGGTTAAGGATCCGGGTGGCTAGAAGCTAATGAATGAGCTAGTCTTAGGAATGCAGGAGATGGGGGAATGCAGGCGCATGCAGAAGACCCAGGATCCTGGCTGAAAGGCAGGACTGAGCCCTTCCCGGGAGAGAAACACAAATTTTGGGAACTCTTGATGACAGGATCCTGGGCTGGTGAACAGGTGCCACTGCAAGACCCAGAGCAGCACACTCCTGCCAGGTCCTATGTTCCTGGCTCCCTGGGGGCCTGTGTTTGAGGACTCCACTTCAGGCTACCTACAAACCCTTCGCTTGCCGCCCACGTAGCAGTTCTTGAAAATGAAAACATTAAACTGGACCGTGAGGCCTGGTGCGTGAGGCACTGAGATCGTGAGAGAGGCCAGTGACTCCTGTGCCAAGGAATAGGTGGCCGAGGAGCCTCGGATGCGGGATTGAGCACCAGGAGGCTGGTGGAGGGGGATGAGCGAGTCTCAGTTATTCTGCTTATTTCCCTTGACTCAGCCTGGGCCCATTCCTTGCTCACCCTCCTCAGAAATCCCGAGCATCAGACAGGGGTCTAGAGGAGAGTGTGGCTGGACCCAAGCAGATTGATCACGGGGTCTGAGAAAATACTCGAAACCCATGCTATTATTGACAGCGGGTCAGCAACACCATCGCCATCTGCAAAGGGGAGCACGTGGTCCTCATCAGCATGGGCTGTGGTGTTTGGTAGTGAGAGACTGCAAGGGCCAGCAGCTCCTCATGTCCATTTCCAAGTGGGGGTGTCAGGGCTCATCTTGTTTACTGGGCTTGGCTGTGTGCAAGCTGGATGTAATTAAAAAAAATTGATCAGGTTTGTGAAGCCTGGTAGAGTACTCAATAAACCTACTGATTGATGAATTGATGGATAATGGGTATATCTAATAAATGAGCAAGGGCTGTGAGTTTGCTGGATGCAAGACAACGTGTCATCTGGCTTAGCTCTCCATAGAGGGACATGCCAGATTGACTTTGAGAATTCCAGTGGCATGCATGGGAGCTTGTCCAGAAATGGATCTGCCCTCGGGAGCTGTTGGAAAGTCTGCATCTACATCCCCTTGCTCTTTTTCTCCTTTTCTTTCACTCTTCCTTTTCCCTAGTGAGACAAAACTTCATTTTTTTTCTCCCCTGTTTTAAGCCCCCCCACACATACACACACAGAATCTCCTCATCAGCAACCTTATCTGAATCTTCACATACACTAAACTTAGCCTGCAGCAGGATACATTTATACCAGGGTAAGGATTTTTTTAATCAGATTGGTATTTTTTTAATCCTAGAGGGTTACAGTGCCAGTCTTTGCAAGATCACTAAAGGCAAGGTGGCTGGCTACTTCTCTGTGGAGAGCGGGTTAGGCAGGACGAGAGCTCGCAGCTGGCAGAGGCTGACCTTCAGGGACTTTCTCCAGCCCTGGATTCTAAGACACACACATGGCTGCTACTCTCCTTGACTGCCCTTTCTTAGATGGAGCTCGAGGCATTTGTCATCCTGTTGGTTCATCTGGGATTGTGCCTTCTTGATGCAGGCCTGAAGGCAGGAAGCGCGGGTATGTGTGTGAGGTCCCCTCTGGGGAAATGTGGAGCTGATGAGGCTGGGGCCTCCTGGTCCGAGGGTTCTAACCCTCCCCCCATCCCGCCAGCCCCTTTACCCATGACCATCCCTGCTTGTTTGAAGGGCACGGACGGATTCTGCTTGCCTCTTGGTGTCCGTTATTGCTGCAGTAGCCACACACCAAATACTGGCTCCTCCCCCCTCCTTCTGTCCCTTTTCCACCAGGGCAACAAATTACATGTTATGTCACCAAATATGATGTTTGGCTTTGCCATACGTGGTATTCGGGCTCTGATTTAGCTGGTGGATGTGAAAAAAAAAAATCACTAAAGCTCCTGAATAAGTCTATTGCTAGTGTGTATGTTAAGAGCCCAGAAACAAAGAAGGTGAGGTTTACCAGGCATCTAAACCCTCATTATAGCTTCTTCCTCATTAGTGAGGTCATTTTGGCTGGAGAGGGGGTTGTACGTTGAGGGAGGTTGGAGATTCTGTATCTGGATTATTATGGGACTGTCTGTTTTAGGTGCCTTTGGCCCTGAGGTCCCCTACCCTCCGCCCCTCCCTGTTCTGTAGAAGGGGCTGGGCTAGGCTTGGAGGCACTAATTAATCTCTTCCTGCTTGAGTCCTGGAGCTCAGCCTCACAGCTCTGACTCCAAGGACCTGTGGCCAGCCGTCAATGCCTTCTCCTCCCCTTCCCCCCAGCTGCTTCCATTTCTCAGGACTTCAGAGGCCAGCCTGGGGAACTTGCCCTGAGATTGTTCCCAGCCTCTCAGCAATCCAGGTGGTGTTCCTTGGCATTATTGTCTCCCTTCCCTCCCCCCGGCCCTGCACACATACATTTTTCAAATGCCAGTTCTGCTGCTAAAGGAGGTCGTGAGGTTTAGGGTCGGCTCAGGGGGCAGCTCGGTCCAACTGCAATCTGGCCGCTACTCAGTAACCTCCTGGGTGGGGCTGGCAGGTGGTTATTCATGCAGGACGCAGGCATGGCTAGATGCCTGGCCTCGGGCTTTGGGGAAGAAATCCTGCAATCACACCAGCTCAGCAGCTGCCTCTCTTCTGAAGAGCTGAGGCTCCTGTAATTTTCAGGGATCAAAGTGAAATCTGACAGCAGAGACTACCTGTGTTCAGAAATGAGCTGCCCCAAGGTCCATGCTGCTAGGGGCTTGCTGGGAGCCCCTGAGCTACCTGCCCTGTCCAGAGTGAAGAGCGCTCCTGCCCTGCACCCTCTCAGGCTCCTCTCTCCCTCTTCTTCACCCCCTTCCCCGCCTCTAATTGGATGATTCTGTAGGAAACACTCAGGAAGGGGAGTGGTAGTTCTACTTCCACCTGGCATCTTGCATAGTGACAAGGGAAGCCATTTTTTCAGGGTGTGAATGTGTGATGTTCCCCAGTGCTGGTCAGTTGGGAACGGACCATGGTGCCAGGAAACTGCAGCCAGCTCAGCCTGAGGCCTTGGCGTAGCCGAGCGAAGCAGCTGAAGGTGGTTGAAAATGCTATTAGCAGGCAGCCTTTGTCCAAGTGAAAAAATATACAGTGATTAAGAACTGAACTGCAGAAGGTACATTCCAGAGTCACCCGAAGCTTTGCATACAGACAATGTGCTTTTCACCTTTGAGACATTTGGCAAAGTTAATCCAATAGAATTAGGATCCTTCAATTTCATGGACTGGGTTCACAAACATCCACCCTCCACCCTGACTAATCATTTTAGCTCTGTGGCCATCTTGATGGCTAGAAGCCTGGAAGAAGGTGGTCATGGAATCCTTTGTTTCTAAAAGGAAATGCACAAAAGGAACGGCTCCCTTTTGTGCAGTGCTTGAAGAAAAATCAACATGCTGCTTGACATGCTGTGGCTCTGTGCATTGCACTTCCAGATATTAATCAACAAAGCATGCACGGTCCGGGTTACCAGGAGCTTTCACTGCTTACTTACCTGGGACACTGATGCTAAACTCTTTGGCTGGGAGGAGGGCTGTGGCTCAGACAGTAACCCTGAGGGTTAGGTGGCATACTGGGGGCAGCAGAGCCAAGCGCTAGGGACTCAGGCAGGACCCTTCTCAATGCTAAGGGAGTAAAGACATCTGAGCTGCTGCTGAGACTCTCAAGCTGATTTGCCCAGATGACCTAAGACCAAAGTTACAAATCTCAAGTCTGCCAAGTCTAAATCCATGTTACTACGGGGATAGAAATCAACTGTGGTTGCCTCTGGAGGAGAAGGATGGCATTGTGTAGAAAGGGGCATGGGGGAACCTTCCAGGGTCATGGGGCATAGGTGACACCGGTACAAAACATTTGTTAAATTCACTGAACCACACATTTCAGATCTGTTCATTTTGCTATATGTAATTATAACCCAAGACAAAAAAAGAGATTAGGGAAAAAAAATCCAGCCATTGCATCTCTGCTTTGAAATTTCCCACTCCTTCCTCTTTTTTCAGTTGCTGGCCCTATGACTTTGCCTTTGGGCTTAATCCAGTGCTTTATCTACTCCAGTGTAGGAGAAACCGGATTCTTCAGCAAGAGGAACTAGAACTTGCAATAGAACCTGTATGGAACACTGTTCCTAGTGCATTGATCCAAACTGATCATCTCGTTGTGATACAGGCATTTTTCATCCTGGCTAATGAAAATTGTGTTTTGCTGAATAGGGCTCACCAAATGACCTCAGTAGGCAAGAAGTGGGAGGCTCCCGGGATAAGCTGTCCTCTTCAAGGAGACTGAAGGTCACCCATGAGTAGATGATGCTTGGGCTCATAAATGATGAGTGTGCATGAAATCACGGGCCTGGGGAGGAGGGCTTGCTGAGGAGAGCAATCAGGAGCCTAAGAACCAGGTGGGAAGGTAAGGGTCCTGGCTTGGGTTTGGCAGGAGGGGAGAAGTCAAGAACCTGCCTGACTTCATTGGGTGACTTCCCTGGAGGTTGGTGCCCCCGGCACCCCCTCTCCACTGAGCAAAGCCAAAGGGATGATTTCAAACAGGCGTATAAGGGATTCTGTGACACCTCCTTTCTCAGTGATGTTTCATTCTGGGGAAAGAGTGCCACTTGCTTGGGGTAGTTCACGGGTTTTAGAATCTGGCAGAGAAAGGCAGGTAAATCCATACTTAATACAGATGAGTTTCAAAAAACTTCTCAAGTCTCCATTTCTCATCAACTCAGCCTCTGCTGAACTTCATGGCCAAGTGGAGCACATGAAAGGGGAAAACCCGGTCTTGGGACTAGCCAAAGATCACACACTGCTAATCCACAGTAGGGCCAGGCTGGAGCCCCACAGGGAGGAGGAAGCATGCTTTAGGCTTCTCACTCTGCAGTAGTTGGGGGCCAGAGCCTGTGGCAAGATCCATTCCTGGGGTCTACATTACACTTGGGTCCTTGCAAAGCTTTCTGATCTCTCTCAGGAGCTGAAGGGCATTTTATTTGGCTTTAAAATATTCTATTTGACTTTTAAAAAGAAGATACCACAAACATAAAACAACGCTCAAATAAAAAAACCCAGAAATAGGTGAAAATTGAATTATAATAAAAAAAGTTCACTGGCTAAAGAATTAATTTCACTCATATGCATTTAAACCTGTCAAAAAATAAGGAATATGATCACAATAAAAATAATGGATTTTTTGGAAACAGCTCACTATTTTAGGTACAGCAGTAAAAAACCAACCAGATTTTGCAGTGTAAAATGGTGGGTCTATGGGATCTACCAGTAGTTATATCATCTGAAAACAATTCCCATAAAATATCACTGGGGCCATTAGCAGTTTCAGAAACCTTACTCTGGCCTATAATGGCAGCTACCAGTGCTTTTTCGTCTTAATTTTTTCCTTTAACTTAGAAAAGGTGAATTGCCAGTGCTCCTAAATGTGAAAGGTACTAAATGTGAAAGGACCAATCTATGCTGTGATCTCCCAAGGACTTTCTCTTTGAATTTCTTATTCCTGCCCAATGGGGTGGTGTCAATATCCCAGGAACTCTCCCGTCTCAAGTGCCTTCCTCTTCAGTTAGCATGGACCTTGATGGTGACGGGGTGGGAATGGTCCCATTACCAGGGGTCGGGGTTAACTACTGAGGACAGTTACTAACAGCTACCTGACAATAGAACATTGAACAACTATTGTGTGTCAAACACACCAGGCATTTTACAGACACTGGTGTTAATGTCCACACCATCCTTGCCAGTTCTGCATTACTTTAAAGTCTTACGATATCTTAGGTTAAAGTCTTATGATATATGGTGTCAGGATAGATGAAGAAACAGGCTCAAATAGAGCTTGAGTCCCTGGGCCGAGAGCATACAGCTAGTCAGTGGCAGAGCTAAGTGGGTCGGCCTCCATAAGCTTTCTACTTTGTATGTGGCCATCACGCTCAAGGAAGGAGGCAGATGGAGACGCTCAGAGACTAACGACGCCTCCATGCCAATCCACACTGGGCAATCTTTTTGGGCAGCCCAAGGAGATCTCCTCAACCTCACTGAGAAAGAAGCTTCCACTCCTGGACATGCCAGATACCACTGCAAGCATTTCTGCTCTGTCTGGGGTCCTTCCCCTCATCATATTTGGGACTCCTGAGAGGGAAGGTGTCATCTTTTGGCTGGCCTAGCCCGGCAAAGTGAGACTGGCTATTGCACTGAGCTGGGGCCCCTGTCTCCAAAGCCTGGCGTGCATGGCTTTAAAGTGCACCTGCTGGACAGACCAGGTGAAGCTAGCACTTCTGTTTGTGCTCACATATTATTGGTGCTGATGCCTCTAGGGTCTCCATAGCAACTGTCCCAGGCAGGAGGGAAGCAGGTGTAATGTTTACCTTTCTAAGGAGGGGCAGGTGGAGCTGTCTTACTCTAATTGGAACCAATTCCAATTAGAACCAAGTGCCTAAATCCAGTGTCCTAGCCAGGCTGGGGGAGCCCTCGGTGGGTGGCATTTCTGCCTCCTGCCTCCTGCCCTCCATCATGCTCATCACATATGGGGCTCTTTGCAAAGGCCAGCCTCTCTTGTTAATTTTGGCGGGTGGTAGGAGAGCTTCCTCCGTGGTCCCCCAGCTACGCAGGGACAAATCCGGAACCAGGCAGCTATGCCAAGAGTGACAAGGGGATAGCATCTGTGCCCTAAGCTGGTGGCACAATGCCCAGGCGCAGATTCCCCAGCTTCCTTTCCAAGCTGTGCCTTGCCACCTTGCCTGTGTTCTTTCTGTGCAGGGAGAAATGTCCCCCTTTTCATATCAGATCTCCATCTCTCCTTCCTCTGGTTCTGACTGAACAACCCTGGTGCTCTTTGTATACTCAGCTTACAGGGAAGTTCTTGGTGGATTCAGGAGTGGAGTGGAGGTGGGCATTCCGCTTGCAAGGCCCCTCAGTAGTATGCCTTCCTGTAGCCCATGCAATGCCTTCCTCTTCCCCTGTTCCTCCGTCTCCTCCCCAGATATGCTTTAGGATCTTAGCTCCGGTTCACTCCAAATTAGGCAAAGGTCAAGAGACTCCAGGAAACAGGGACATGGCTGTGTTGCTACTAGCAACAATGTGATACTTTTTTCCAAGTAGGATGTGCAAGTGACCCTTGACCATGGCTCCAGGGGAGAGTGCCACTGAAGTTTAGTGGAAGAGACAGCAGGTGGAATCATTTGCTTGGCAACGTGTGACTCTCCTGCAGAACCACGGGGACTCTAAATCTCCTTCCCAAGGGCACCTCTCACCTCCTATGAACAAGTTCAGCCAAAACTCATCTATAGGTTGGGGTCTGTGGTTAAGCCGGCTGCCAAAGCAGAGTCTAGAAGGCACAGGCAGTCAACATGAGGACTGCCCCCCACCGCCCAAAAGCATAATCCTTCCATGAATGTCCATGTCCATCTGGACACAAATGCAAGGAAGGCCGGCTTATTTCTCTTTCTTCCCTACCACCAGGAATGCGCTTCAGTAGGCATTTATCACACATGTATTTCCAACCTGAAAAAGTACATTAGGGGATGGGTCAAACAGCATTTTCAGGGATCTCTAGATAGAAACTCAGGTCGGTGGAACTCCCATCCACTGGGAACCTTCTTCCCTACAGACCCTTTTTATATGTTGCTGCAATGCTTTTGGTGCCCATGGGACAGTGGATAGGTGCTTGCCCAACCTTCTTCTCTCCTGATGGTCTAGTAGGTAGAAATGTTCCTGGGGGACTTGGCCCTGGGCCACAGGGGAAGGGTTGTGGACTCTGTAAGTGCAAGGATGCTGCTGTTGGATTTAAAAGCACCATCAAAGGTAGTGAACATTTCTGTCTTGTTCTGCTAGGGGTTTAGGAGAAGCGATCAGCACCTAAAGACATTATTTGCACACTGCCTCTGAGACAAGGGACTTATAGCTTAGCATCATTTCTGGACCCCTGGCTCATTGGCCCTTAGGAAGAAAAAAACTACAGGTGCAAAAAATGGGCAGAAAAAAATGGGGACACCAAAAACTAGGTGCTGCTGACTGTTCCTGGAACAAGGGTGTGGGAACAAGGGAGGTAGGCAGAGACAAGGCCACGGACAAACAGATCATCTCTTCCAGATTTTGGAGCACCTTCTGTGCAGAAGGATCCCAAAAAAGGTTAGAGAGTGCGGACGCGGGGATCACTCACCCACTGCTGGAAGGAAGCCACCTCGGGGGTGAAATGCAGCGGCCATTCTGACTCTGCGCCAGCAGCACTAGGCAATTGTGTTTTTAAGAAGGGAAGTGAAGAATAACTTATCCAGCTGAAACCATGAATACCTGTGGCTTTCGGGGTGCCCCTACCCAGACATGCACACAGCTGCAGCGGGCATGCAATGCATGCGCAGAGGCACATGCGAGTCTGCAGCGTATGTTACTCACAAGTCACACACTGAACACAGAGGCATAGGTCAGGCAGGCAATACATGCACCTGTGTGCTACAGCCGTGTACACATATTCATGTGCATGTTTACACCATAGGCACTTACAGAAGCATCTCATGCAAGCTGCATAAGCAATTATGTGATTGGCCGCAGAGCTTTATATCAGGCTCCTACGATGCCAATCTTTGACAAACACTGCAAACTTAAAGCATTTACTTTAAGATACAGATATAAAACCCAAATTCTCCCCCCGGAAGAAGCCATTCGTGTCAGTGGAAATGGCCTCTCTGCTTCTGTTTCTGTCAATACTACAAGCAGTGGAAAAGCATGTACCCCAGGGATCTGGTTTAGGAGGGATTTCAAAGCATCCCCTGCCACTTGCTTCTGACTCCTCCAACAACCCCACTTTGTAGTGTGTGGCTAAAAAAATACAAGCCTTTGTTTATCTGGCAGATGGAGCAACCAGACTCGCTGAGGTTGTATTGCTCAGGGTGGCTCCAGGCAGGCAGACAGCTGAGAGGTGAGGGTTTCTGGGAATGAGGCTTCTGTTGTGCAGAGTGCTACAGCTGGAGGACTGCATTTCACGCTCTTACCATGGAGACAACTACTCCTGATCCGTATCTGGAAGCAGGAGGTGTCTCAGGGTTGTGCACCTCGATGGGTGGGTGGGAGAGGGGCGGCGGTGGCAAATGCCAGATCCTGACAGTGGATGCAACATTCTCTAAGTGGTTCTCCCCACCCCCAGCACCACACAGCTCTCATGGCCTGGGAAGTGCTTAGGGGCCCCACGTAACTGACCGCAGGGTAGAAACTGGCCTGCCAGTCACCTCGGTCCCTCCATTCCGAAGGAAAGCAGAGAAATTAGCTCTGGACTTTAAAAGTGAGCCAATAATAATAGCTACCGTATAGCAAGTCGTTCGACAAGCGGTCACTGTCATAATTAGATGTGCCTTGCACACCACTGTCATACATGGGATATGCACGTCCCCAGCCCCGATTGCAAAATACAGGATACCTACTGCAGAGAATATTGTTGGAAATTAAGTAAGGTAATACAAGCTAAGCACGGGGGCGGGGGGCGGGGGGCAAAACAGCGTAATAATGAAAATAATAATACAAAGAGTTCCACTTGAGCACACGTACTGCAAACACTCTGCTAAGCACCCGGTGTATTTGTTCCCCACTTAATTGTCACTCTTATCTCCCTTTCACGGATGAGAAAACTGAGGCTCAGAGAGGCTGCTAAGTGGTAGCACTGAAATGGAAACAAAGTCCCTCGCTGGCCAAGCCCAGTATGGTGCAGACACCCATACTATAACACTGCGAGCCCCCCAGAAATGGCAGTGACTACTATTCTGTCCTCGTTTGGTGCCAGTATCCCCCTGTGCAGCAGGCTGGGGCTGTGCTCTAACCATTGGCCAGGTGAGCGGCTCCCCTGGGGTCTTGTGCCAGTCCCAGGTGGCTGGACAGGTGTCAGCCAGGGCTGTCCATCTTTAACCCAACGCTTCCATGCTCTCTGGTGGCCACCAAAGGGGCACTGTTCTTGGGGCAAAGTGAGCAGGTCAGTCTTCAGTGGGGGACGAGAATGCAGTTGGAAATGTTGTGCCAGGTTTCAACAACAGCTGGCTCTGGGTGATGGGTGCTGCTCAGGTACACTCCAGGTGTGACCTCCTGGCTACGGCCAGGGTAAGAAGTAGTCTGGACAGCTCTGGGCAGTCAGCCCCAAGGAGTCTCTCCAAGGCGGGTCCCGCAGGGGCACCATATACCTCACTGTGGTTATTCATGTGGTCCCAGGGAGTGTGGAGAAGAAGAGGCCCCTGAAACTAAACCCGTGGAAAGCCACTGAAGCGCAGGTCGGGGGTTCCAGTGGCCACCCCACCTGCACTCCTTCCTGGTGATCCTTCCCATAATATCCTACAGATCTAGAAACAATTTAGGAAAAGCTGTTATTGAGAGCTAGCAAATGACGGGCTCTGGAGCTGTGCCATTACCAAGGAAACCACCATCAAGTATATGATTGCCCTGTTGCGATCGGTCACAAATGCTAATGGTTGGCTCCTTTACATAGTTAGAAAAATGGATGCCCCAGAACCTTCCAGTATCATCCAGGACAGAAAATCCATCAGAATTTCCTCTCTACTTTTGCCGCAGATTACAAGGTTGGATTGAGTTTTGTATTGGCTGCTTTATGTCTATTTTCCAACTTAATTTGTTATGATGTAAAGGCCAGGGCCGCTATCCTTGCTTGATGGTCTGTCTTTTCCCATTAGGTGTGGGGGTTCAGATGCACCCCACTCTTAGCGCAAATGAGAAAGGCCAGGGACATGGCATGGAATGGTTCTCAAACCATTCTCAACCTGTGAAAAAGCATGGGTGCCTTCTGGATCCCCATTACCTTTCCCTCCCCATCTCATATCCAGGCACCAATGGTGCCCGACAGAGTTTTAAAGGACTGTCTGAGGGGACATAGTACCAATCAACTCTAACTGGGTTTTCTTTAGCTTTAAAAAATGTCTTATTAAAACTTTGCTGACTTCACGGGGATCGCCATGTATAATGAGAGGCCTTAAAGAATCTGAAAGCAAGAGATGAAGAGAGGAAAAAAAGCCATAAGCTGTAATCACCATAATTATACAATCCCATGATGAGTTGAAAGCAGCCCTGGTGAAGCCCGAGAGAAGACGAGTGTCATCTGCAATCGTGTTGGTCTTCAGGACAGCTGGAAAGAATGTGACATGGAGCCCTTCCTTCCCCTGAGTTAGGCTGAAGATAAGTCCTCAAGGCAGAGCCCAGGAGGTGAGCGCCCCAGAAGGGCAGTTGCTCCCTGGTCTAAGGCCCCTGGGAGCGTGTTCTGCTCCTGGCCACGTGGAGATAGTATGGGTGCCAGCTTGCCCACCTGAAATCTGCAACTGGCACTGGGTAAGAGGCAACTGGCTTTCTCACCTTTTCCACTTTCCACAAAGCACCCTTTCTGGATGGGAATGAGGACAGGCCAAGCGTTTTCCAACTCAGAGCCAGGGTGTCCCACGCACATGCCCACCCCGGCTGTGCTCGGCCTGACTGCACTACAGCCGCTCAGCTGCCCTGTGCCAGCGGGCGCCTGTGTCCTCTGCTCGCTGACCTCCTTTCAGGCATTCAGGGGAGAGAGCCCTCTTGCCAGAGCTCAGCTGCATCAGCAGCGATTGGCTTAAAAAAACAAAACAAAACAAAACAAAAAAAAAACAAAAAAAAATCCCAAAAAACAAAAGGCAAGGATGACATGTGAAGGGCAGTAATTCCGCTCCTTGACAGTTTTCCTTGCTTTGCCTGTGTCATCATCTGGCTTTTTCTCCCTCAAAGGCAGAGGCTAATCTGACTCCTCCAATCTCAGCAAACTCCCTCATATGATCCATTCTCCTTTTTTAAGGGTTATTTATAAACCATAGAATAAAATACAGTAGGATCCATTTAATAAGTAATGCATCGGAGGATTCCAGCTAAAAGAGATGATAGAGGGTGGCTGTCATCTAGGTGGCTCAGTAAGTTGAACACGTGACTCTTGATTCCTCCTCAGGTTGTGATCTCAGCGTCGTGAGATCAAGTCCTGCATGGGGCTTTGCCACACTGGGTGTGGAGACTGAGTTAAGATTCTCTCTCTCCCTCTCCCCCTCTCCTCCATTTCTCCTTCTCTTAAGAAAAAAAAAAAAAAAAGATAGAATCCAATGCAGAAGTCTGCTCTGTGATACCCTTGGCCATTCAGCTTCTGAATATTTCCAGGGAGCTCAGTGATCCTCCAGGTGACATATCCCACTGTTGGGAAGTTGCTACTATTATTCTCCAGTACAGCGGCCCTCCCTGTATCTTCTACCCATTTCTTCTAGCTTTGCCTGGAACTCCCTAGAAAGGTCCACTTACTGTGGAAGATACAAATATATCTCATGATGGTTATCTAGTCTCCTGAGGAGCTGGACATCTTTATCCCCCCTGACATGGTTTCTCCAGTGACTCTTCCAGAATATCCCTAGATTGTTCAAGTTCCTGACAAATTGTGGGTGCTCAGAACCAAGACTCAACACAGCCTAGAATAACATGAAAACAGTGAGCCACTTTTCTTTTCTCTTTTGGCCATTCCACTTTGGTTATTATAGCCTAAAGTAGCTTTTTTTTTTTTTTTTTTTTTTTTTTTTTAAGGCAACTGCACCTTGCTTTTGCTTATATGAAGCTTGTAGCCAGCTACAACCCAAGATATTTTTTTTTTTTACTTGGATTGCAGCAAAGGCTATGAATGCCATCCTATAGTTATGAGGCTGAATTTTTTTAACATAAATTTTATGTTGTTAAATTTTATGTAGTTGTTTTTGACCTACGATCCCACCAGAAGGAGATACTTTTCAAATAGAATTCCATTGTCTCCCGAATGAGCAACACCTTGCAATTTCAGATCTGTTAATATGACTGAGGTGTTTTCTCTTCATCTGAGTCCTCACAAAGGAGGTCGACAGGACAGGGCCATGTGGCCTACCAGAAAGGCAGTTTCTAGTTGACACAGATCTATGAGTTCACCCTCTTACCAGTCATTAAGATGCCATGAATACACTTGCTTTACCCAGTTCTGGCAAACACAGAGAGAGTGGAGGTGGAAGGGGAGAAGGGAAGGAACAAATATTGGTTTCAACCTTACTGCACTAACAGCAGGACACAAATAAATATTCTCTGGAGCAAGGGGTGTAGTGATGACAGGTCATCCTTCTAAAATCAGCCAGGCTGACAGGGGAGTTGTGGAAAGTTCCTGCCAAATATCATACCGAGAAGAACCACTCCTGTTGGGGGCCGTGGTCCTCAGGTTGAAAGGATTTGGCTGGGATTAGGGAGAGTGCAAAGATCACTGCTAGCTGGACCCTGCCACTGCTGGGGTGGTTACACACTCCCCAACCCTGCCTCGCCTTCCCATCTGCTGGGGAGCCACCGAAGTGTCCTTCTCTCATTGGCCTTCAGGTAACATGGTCGAACTGACAATCCCCCTGTTCTGAGCCTTCTCAGCCCCCCAGGCAGTGTTCCATTTAGCATTCTGCTACACAGCAACATCTCACAGATTGTCCCTACATAAGATTTTATATCGTGCCCTCCTTCCGGAATGCTGAGATTCTCATACTTGAGTCAAACCAAAGATACTCACTTTCTGGTATACAAAAGGGGAGACCCCACCACCAGTCATTTTCACCAAGAGCTCATTTGGGGAGAACTCCACCGTGGTTTTAGACCTTAGACCTCGAGCTCTCTGACTTCTAACTTTCCCGGCTGGACACAGGCAGACTGGGGCTCTTCTCCCTGACCTTGACATTGGCAGCTTTGTCCCCTTCCTAAGTTCCTGCTATCCCAAAGCCTGACTAACACTTGGGGGTTTCTCTCTTCGGCCCCGTTGTCCCCCTGGCCAGACAGGCAGATTCCATCCTTTGCAGAAGTGGGTGTCCTGTCCTGCTGAGCGGTTTGCACTTCCCGCTGTTCATGTCACCGACGGCCCTGCGGTCACCTTCACCCTCTGCTTTCTCACTAGACAGATGGAAGCCCATGGCTATTCCCATGTGGCTGCCTGGGGACATGTGCCAAAAGTCTGACTATATAAGTGACAAGGAACAGGGTGAAATCCCACAACCTCATCAGCCACTGGTAAAGTGAAAGCTCCTTCTAGAAGCACGTCTTTCCTGACTGGGGGGGTGGGGGGGTGGGAGTGAGAGGAAGGCTCTGTTATGGCAAAGGGCTGCAGGTCACTTCCCAAAATAGATTCCCTCCTGGAACATAGAGACACAGTTTGCCCCCAGCCTGCCTTGCGGGAGACTGGCAGGGTATGCGATTTGGATCTGAATCAGTGGCTGTAAACACACAGCTGTGCCTTTCTGCCTCAGAGGAGTTGGATTTTCACTTGACTGCTCGTCACACTGGGGTCTGGGGAAGGCGAAAGAGGGTCTGGGTGGTGGGGAGGGAGGGCTGGCGAGAGGAATCGGGAGCTGCTTTGCAGAGCTTGCCTCCTTGTGCCCCCTGGGTGGGGAGGCTGAGCCACTGCTGGGTTTTCTCTCTTGGGGGAGGGCACTCCGTGGGAAGAGGATTTTGGCTGCTTTGGGTTGACAGGTTGAACCATCAGCTGCAACAGCTGGGGGTTCCTCCTTCTGAGAGGAGTGGCAGGATGTAGGGCTAAATTTCTTCAAACTGAAAATGCCTAACCCTCTTTGATACACAGAAATCTCACCCTTTCCCAGAGTTTTGGAAGACCCCAGCCTATCCCCTCCCATCGGGAATCACTTGATCACTTTTCCCTTTCTGAATCCTGGCAGCCAAGGTGATTCAGTTGTCTTACATATTATATAGTTTGTTTATAAAAAATAGATTTTTACATTTGCATTTTTCAGCTACAATGCTATAATATTAAATATGCTTTTTGAAGCTTTGCCTGGAGCCAAGATGGAGAGAGAGGTACAGAGGAGGCTTAACTGACCACTGGCTATAACCAGGATAGCACAGACTCTGGTAACCTCCTTTTGCTCACCTCTGAGAGAGGACAGTGGCAAGCTGGCCCAGAGTTCTCCAGGGAACCAGAAAGTATGGTTGCAGGTGAGGAGCAAAGCGATGCTGAGGTCCCCAGATGCTCACCGTGCATTCTTTCCCAAGCCCCACAATGCACGATTGATGCCACAGCACCCACTCTGGAGCCCACCTTTCTGCCCAGCGGACCTCACCCCTTACCTAATCCCAACACACACCCAGCTGGGCATCCATCTGGAAGGGCAGGGACTGCAGAACTGACAGGAGTGATTGGCATGTGTTGCTTACCCTGTTTCTGGTGACCCCTCCCCCCCTGCCCTCCAGGGGTCACAGTGTGTGAGTGAGCCCTGGGGATGAGAGCAGGAGCCACTCTGCATGGGGGCTGCTGAGGAGTTCCACAGGGCCCCAGAAGTCCTCACTGCTCAAAAGAGGTAGGATTTTATGCTTTCTTTCCCAAATTCTACCATGGAAGTCCATCTCCATCTCCAGGCAGGCCACGGTTTCACTATTGCTGGGCCTCGGGGCTCTGGCCGGAGAGAGCCTAGAACGACAGTCTGATCCCGTGGTTTCAAAGGGGCCCAAGAACTATTTGCAGTCAAAACCAACCGTATGTAAAGATTTTTAGCCAAGAGTACTTTGCTAGAGGCCCAAAAGGATTTTTTGGCCTAAGGTCAAAGCCCTTCAGGGGCCCTGCTGAGTCCAGGTATTTGAGGACTCATGCCACCAGAGTGGGTGGCTGTTCCCCATGACACTCTGGTGGGGGACAGCCTCCTGGGGGAAGGGGCTGCTACTGCTGGGCTGGGGTGGCCCCCTCCTGGTCTGCCTACTGCCTCACCTGCCAGGAGCCTCAGCCTTCCACTTCCTCTTCAGCACCTGGGCCTGGGGCTGAGGGTTTCTTCCGCAGAGCTGCCTGGGGAAGGAGGGAAGGTGAGCTGCTGACTTTCCCCCTCTCATTAGCTTTTCTTTTGGCCAAGAAGGAGGAAAGGGAGAGGGAGGGAGGGGCGAGGGAGGGTGGGTGACAGCTGGCTTCCAGAGCTTCCTGGTCTCCAGCTGACTTTCCTGCTGCATTCCTTGGCAGCCTTGGCAGGCAAGACGGAAATGCCTGTTGTGGAGATGCCACTGGGAATGTGCCATGCAACCCTCGGCTTCGGGCCCCATGGTTTCAATTCCAAGGAGCACCTTGACAAAGCTCCACTGCCATGTCCTCATAGGTGGATGGATACCCGGTCCTCATCTCCGCTCTTCTCTGGGGCCTCTAGTGCTCGCTCAGGCCCCAGCAACCCCATTTCCCATCTTTAGGGCCTGAGGCTCTGGGTGATGAAGCTCTTGAGAGGGCAGCTGAGGCTTCAACCAACCCCCTCGGCCAAGGTGTCAGGGGAAGCTCCTGCCAGCATCACTTGGGCTGCCATTTCCCCTCCCTCGAGGCCCCCCTGTGGCCTCTTCCACAGAACTGTACACGAGGAGAGAGGACATTCTCTCCTCCCCAGGCTGGAGTTCTCACCAGGTAGCTTCGGCCACCACCCAGAAAGGGACAATCAAATTGCTGCCACTGAGCCTCGGTGGAAGGCGCTTTGCTTCCCCTCACCCTCCTCCTACGCATCCCGGGTCCTGTGTGTCAGAGGCAGCCACGGTGGGGCCCTTCCTGTCCCAAGAGGCTCTGAGGAAAGGAGCATACCTAAGGGAGAGCAAAGGGGCGGCAAGCCTTCCAGCTCTGGCCGCCCTCACGCCCTCCTCGTCATGTGTCAACAGCAAAACCAGGCAGATGGCAGAGAATGGCAGGCTGCTGGGCAGTGAGCAGTACAGAGTGGTCTTTAGTTGGAGAAGTCCCCTGCTCCACCACGCGGTACCACCAGGACCTCCACCAAGGAATCAGAGGAGGAGGGGGAAGGTGATGCAAAGGTGAGCCACCGCGATGCACCGCAGGTTTCCTGCTGTGGCTTACACATTTTATAGTTGTGGTGGAAGGAAGCTTCCCAGCACACAGGACTAGGAGAGAGATAGGCTGTGTTTGTATAGCCTGAAATCACATGTGGGGCTCCCCCTTGTGAGGCTGCTTTGGTTCGAGTTCTTGGACTGGGCTCCCTCGGACCAGGCCCCCCATGTACAGTGGTGTGGGTCAGTCACTGCCCAAGGGCAGCTGAAGGTCAAGTAGGGGCCGAAATCTAGCCTGCACTGTGCTTGGCCAGCTGGCCGTCTGTGGGGCGTGGCCCCATTGGAGGAGTCCTATTTTCTGTTTTGAATGAAGGTACAACATGGGCTGGTTGCACCAACCCATAGACTTTCAGTTCTGTTTGGTCTTAAATCTGAGCCTTCTAGAAAAAAAAAAAAAATCTGAGCCTTCCCTGTCAAATGGGCAGGGCTTTGTGTGGACCCTGTGGCTCTAGGACACCCAACTACATGATACTTGTCCACTGATAATCGCATGGTATTCAAATTCTGGGTGACTCAGAATGCAATTTCCATTGGAAGGAGAAGCTCACACATTGCTGCCTCTACTGGGGGTTCCAAGGCCCCCTCTGTGCCCAAACTCGCAAGGCCCTAGCAGCTTCCATGAACCACATTAAACTGCTCCCTAGGATCTCATGTAAAAGGGGCCATCTCTGGCCTTCAACAGATAATCCCTCCGTGTCATAATACATCTTAAAACTCAGAAAGAACAATCTGCGTTCTCCAAAGGTTTCTCTTTTACCAAGAAAAGAAAGGAAACTGGTATGAGAGAAGAGCTGACTGAGCTATCCAACCACTTGGATCAAGGCCTCTTGCCACCAAAGAGTCCTAAATGGCAGCTGGCCCACATCTTTGGTCCAGAAACTCCCTAGCTTCGCTCCTTAATTTTTCCATTACTAGTCCCATGACATAGATGCCCTCTTAAACACCTTTCCCAGCAATGTGGAAATGCTATTCAACTTGTCTTTCATTGAGTTTTATAATTTGCAGTAGGTACTAGATGATATATTCGTATAGATCTTCTTTTAGAAAAACTTAGCACTTTATGTATAGTAGTATATCTAGAAAATGACTATCAGATTGCAAAACATGTTGGTTAGTTGGTTAATTCCATTTGATTAGAACACTGGGCTGTTTTAGACAAAGTTCTGGGGTTCCAGCCTCAAGCGCCCTGAGAGTTGCCACTATTATATAACCATAGACCATTTTTTCAAACACAGCCACATCTTGTGGGTATATGGTGCTGCCCTGAGCGCACAGGGAGTGTGGATGCCTCAATGCAGATCCATTTCCACCACTGGAACCAAAAGATTGGAATGCACCACCCATTAGAGTCTTCAAAAAAGAACAGCAGGGAATTTATAAACTTTTTTTTGAAGTTTGGATCTTTTATCGTATAGATGCTAAAAATCTCAGGAGCTTGGAAGATTTTTCTCCTTCAGCTAGTCCTGAAAACAACTCTGTAAGTTGTCCTACATGCACACTTGAGACGCTTGGAAGGTGTCTGGTATTTCTTGTTCCAAATGCTCTGTTAACAGACTTTGCAGAACCACTGACCCAACACTACTTATGGGATGAAGAGACATCATTAAAAGCTCTTCACAGAGTTTCACTGAGATCATTCTTGCCTTTCCTGATACCTACTTCTTGTGAAAAGCAGCCTGGAGATATTTGAACATCTTGTCTGGATACCAGGCTTCCTTCCTCTCTTACACTCTCAGCCCATGAGAACCTCCATGGGTCTGTGGGAGTTCCGCTCTCCTGCAGTTTGCACCCAGTGGTCCAAGTTGCCTACACTCTGGGTTTATCAGCAAAATCCTTAAACATCCTCTACCCACAGCATGCAGGCCTCAAAAGCAATAGGGAAGGATGGGTTCCCACCACTCTCCATAGGGCTTCAGGGATGGAGAAACTCCCCTAGGCCTTGCCTCTGACAGCCTGAGGCACCTTCTTGGTGTGTGAAGCCACATAGTCATGACACGCCAGTCACAAAGACACACCAGGGACCAGTAGGCCTTCCATCCTGCAAGTTCTGATTTCTAATGAGGAAAGCCCATAGAGAGAGAAGACCAAAGAAGAAAAGGGATGAACACTCACTCATATTTTAACTGCCACCTACTACAGCTATTGTGATGTTTACATCAAGCAAATTCGAAATAATATTTCAGTTCTAGCTATGACAGATTGCTTTCAACCCAGAATTCTTAGCATTTACAATAAAAAAAAATGAAATAAAGATACGGATCACATAATAGGTTTACAAGGACTCTCCTCTTCAACCAAGGGGAAAGTCAGCCTCAGTGGGTTCCTGTCATTTGGGAAGGGAAGTGGGGCCGGTTCCATGCAGGGGAGTCCTCTTCCCTGGCTGCCATTTTGGTTTCTGCTGGATGGCATTAACAGGGCTGGCTGGGCCCCATGAACTCAGCAGCTCGTTTTTGATGAGTGCGTGAATGAGTGAGACGGAGTACTTCCTGTACACTAAGCCCTATGCTCAAATCTTGGAGAAAATGGCACAAAGAGGAGAGGTGGGTCTGTGCTGTTCTACAGACCACAGCACAGAACTTCCACCATGTACCATGGGGAAGGTGTCCTCATTCAGTGCTCTCCCCTCTTAGCACGGGGTCTCCTATATGCCACTATGTTGCTCTCTACCACCCTCTAGGCTGGATGTGCATGAGAAACAAGCAGCTTCCCTACAAGAAGAGTGAACCTATAGCCCACCTTTACCCCTTGGGTCACAATCACAACCTGGGGACTTTGCTAAGGTCTTGCCCCTGGGCACACAGGGACAGTGCAGGGACTTGCTGTTCCTTCCACCCCACGGCTACTGCCCTCCTCTCCCTGTTACACTATGTGGATGAGGCTGACAGGGGCTGTAAGGGCCGGCGGAACTCATGCAGAGGCCACTAACACACACACCAGCTAGACCGCATCGCCAGAACCCATGCAGCTCGGCCACCTCCTGCACACGCAAAAGCCGCCACGTTGCAGCATCAGCTCGCGACCTGCACCTGCATGACTGCCAGAGTTCACAGAGGGGAATTTGGATTTTCTTTTTTATTTTTTTAAGATGAGCTATGGTTCTGAGCCAATTTATTTCATGGTACAGTTCGATGGCCTTCTCCCTGAGCTGCTGCAGAAGATGCACAAGCCGTGCAGCCCCAAGGGCAGTGGGGTACTTCCTCCTCAACGCCCCGGACAGAAGATCAAGTGCGGGGGGGCCCTGGGGCTGGGCGGCTGTGTATGCACCTTCTGCAGAGGGAGCCGCTCGGGTTTTGCAAACCCGTCCCTAGAAGAGAAGCTGCAGACGCTCGCAAAAGAAAAAGGGTGTGTTGAGTGGGGGGAAAGCACTGGACTCCCTCCCACCCCGAAGGAAACAACAACCAACACCAAAAAAAAAAAAAAAAAAAAAAAAGAAAGAAAGAAAGAAAGAAAAAGAAAAAGAAAAAGAAAAAGAAAAAGAAAGAAAAAGAAAAAGAAAAAGAAAAAAAGATGGAAGAAACAAACAAACAAAAACCCCAGAAGAAACGTTGAGGGAAGAAAACCAGCTGAACTTACCACACTGCGAGTGAACTTTTCTAAGGAAGTTCTACGACCTGGCTCACTTTCTGGCTTTAGGGGAAAAAAAAAAAAAAAAGGTAGGGAGAAAAATACAGAAAAAAAACCTCTTCAGCTTACATGTGGTTTCCAAACAGCAGCAGCGGCAGCTAATGAACAAAAACAACAGCAAAACAGGGCGGAAAAACGGGGAAAAGAGAAGCAGCCAGCGCTGTACGTGAGTCAGGGGGAGAGACAGCCAACAGAAGCCCGCCAGGAGTGGTGCCGCCTCCTCGGAGCAGCTAGCAGAGAGGGGTGTCTGCATCTAGAGCGGCCAGGATCGTGGGGGGCTCAGGGTCGAGGCCCCCGGGCCTTTGCACGGGGCCTCCCGCGGGCGGCAGTTTGGAGCAGCCTGCTCCCTGCTTCCCGCTGGCCGTGTGGGCCGCTGGAGCCCCTGGTTTGGGTCCCTGAGACCGGGGGCATTCACCTGGGGGGCCTTGGAGTAGGACCCCAGCAAAGGCTACCACCTCTGAAGGCTGAGTATGTGTAGGGCATCCTGACAGGACATCAGGAAGTGGCTGTGGGCAAGGTGAGGTCATCAACTCTTCCCGGAGCCTGGGTTCTGAGATTCCTCCCACCCAGACGCAGCCAGAAGGTGTGCTAACTCCAGTGACTTCCCGCTGGCCCCCTACTGACTTTCATTCTGTGTCCCTAGAGCAAGGAGGGTCTACCTGCGTGTCCTTTGTGTTGACAAAGGGTCTTGGGCCTGAGAAGGAGTGTTTCGGACAGAAAACGCTCTCTCGGATGCAGGCAGGTGACCACTTCCGAGGTTCACACAGGACAGGCTCCAGGAGGCGCAGAACCTCTGTGGAGAACTCTTAGCTAAGGAGCCCCTGCCAGGGCAAGAAGAGGCAAAGCCCTTGAATCCTTTCCCCAGGCCTCATCGCTCCCTACCACAGGGAGGCTGTGGTGTGCACCTGACCCTGTCTCTAAGTTTCCTGCTTTCCCAAGAGCTTTGGGAGAGAACTACATCCCAAACACTGGCCGGTTTATCCTAGAGCCCTGACCCTGGGAAATCTGGAGAGTATAATCACTCACATGGATACAGACACACACGTCCAGCAAAAATGGAACTAGAGAGCTGAAGACACAGCCAGGTGCCTGTGGGTCTGCAGTGTGCTGGAAGCAGAGGGACAGGCAAAGGGCAGCCACCTGTCTGTGCAGACAAGGTCAGAGGGCTTCTCAGATGGCAGTCACGACCCTCACCCCTCAGCTGGCTGCCAGGAGACAGGATGTTGCAGAAGGAAAACACAACACACACACACACACACACACAACACACCACAGCAGAGCCAGGCTGGTCTTTCTCCTCACACGAGGACCCGAAGGTTACCACACCAAGTCCCGGCTCTGGGGACGGCAGGACTCAGCTTCAGTCCCGTGCGAGGCCCAGGTGGCATGCACTTGGCTTGGGTCGGGCTGGTCCTGGTCCCTGCAGCTAGCATGGTGTGCCTGTCCTTCTTGTCTCTGGCTACTGGGTTGCTGCTCACAAAGGGTCACCATCGACCTGACTCATTCGGGTTCCTGCCTTGCATGTGCTGGAGCAGCCCGCAAAATCCAGCTCACACAGGTCCCTGGTTTGCCAGAGCAACTAACTTTATCTTTGACAATATTAGGATAGAGGATGAACTAGGGGTTGAAGGCTCGGGAGGCTGTGGCTTCAGACTCCATCACAAGATGGAAAAGCTTAAAAGTGAGGCCGATCTGGGCCCCCTCTTGTAGCTGGAGCATGTGACCCTCACATACCTTTATGCCCTGGACATTTATATCGCACGGTAAGCCCATTTCTGAAATCAAGGTACTTCTAGGCCTACCTGAAAATGCCGAGTTACAAATCCAATCCACACCTGGAGACTCTCAGGGAGAAATGGAAGAAAAAGGAGGTTTTGTCACTGTTTTTGGAAACAATTAACCCTTGGGCATTGCAAGGGTGTTGGCATCTGCAAGAGTTTCCTGCCAAAGAACTTCTCTTCATTTGGGGGCTGGGAGGATAATTCTAATGAGTTTCACATGTAACATTTCACAGGCAAACCATGGATCCCTTCCTCACGTGAGGGATCTCCTCTGAGAAGTTCTCCTCTTCTGGGATGACCTGCGGGCACAGGTGTGTATCAGCTCCACTCCCTGTGCCAGGGTGCGTTTCCCCTTTGTGTTCAGACTCTTACGGAGACTGAATGGCCTCCGGCTTCTCCTGGGTATGTAGGTGGGTGCGGATAAGCCAGACTGCCAGAACCTTAGAACTTCTCCAAATTGTCATCGGTTCAGTGTCTCGAGGCACGAGAAATAGGAACATTCATTTTGACCTTCTCCCATGAGATCTGGGCTAGAGATACCAGAAGGGTCCATAACTTTTCTTGAAAAAATGAGCATCTGATGTTCCCCTCCATCAGAGGCCCTCTACCTACATCCTCCTTCAAGGGAGCTGGCAACAGGCCAGGCTTCACATTTTCCATCAAGCAGTGACACTTGATGGAAGGGGTGCAGGAAACTAATAAAGTCTGGGCATTCTAGAAGTCCCTTTTCCTTGCTCAGACTATCAGGGATATTCTCAGGGCTACCTAAGGGCAGGAGAATAGGATATAAATGCTCTTGTAGACTCTAGAGTTAAATGGTACCAACCAGATACGCAGACAGGTCCTGGCACACGAGGTGGACAGTACACAGAGAGAAGGGTTGCGTGGCGGGCAGAGGCAGCCCCGACAGAGAGCATGTGGGTGGACCACCGCAAGCTTAGAGAGTGGGGTTGGCGGGCTGAGAGGGGAGAAGAGGGGATGCACATATTCCTAAGTGGCACGGCACGGAAGTTGCGGCTTTGGGTGCAAGGAGAGCCACACTTAACCACACGTGGGTCTCGGAGCACGATAGCTGGAAAGTGCAGAGGGTTTGCAGGCATACTGGAATCCCGAGCCTCCTCCCCTTTCTCAGACCTCAGGCCCCTCAAGGCTCTTCCTTCCCTCCTCCCAGGACTCCAGCTGCATTCTCCTGCTTCAGCTGCCCCTTGTCATCTACATGCTGAGGGTCCCTGGGCACCCCCATCCAGACGCCAAGGGCTGCAGGGGACTATGACTTGATTCCAAGGGAAGGAGGAATAAGAAGATAGGGTACAGTTATTTCATGGCTGTGGGGGCACCAGGGAAGGAACAACCCCAGGAGTGACTTCTGGGGCCAGATGGGAGCTTGGGGGGAGGACCTGAAACCTGGAAGGTTTTCTACTCAGTGAGGGGGCTGGCCTATCCTTGCCTCATCCTCATCTCTGAGTTGGTCAGACTTTATTTAAAGTCTGTGGTAGGTAAGGGGACCAGACTTTCCAGTGAGGGGCTCTTTCTGGTTTCCTAAGGGATTCACTGGCATCACTGCCAGTCCTGAACCCTTGTGCTGAGCCACCCTGTGGCCTTCGTATTTGGTCATACTCCCTACTGTGGGCAGAACGTGCAGACCAAGGTAATGGGAACATGGAGCCAGGATGCCACCCCCTGGACCTTGGGGGTGCGCTGGGGTGGTGATGTTTCTACTTGTCTTCCCTTGGAGTGGGAGCAGATGGAGAAGGGAAAGAAGAAAAGAGAAAAATAAAACCCAAGGGATGATATTCTCATTTTACACCAGCAGCAAGCAGCAGGCAAGGGTTAACAGTGCTAAGAAAGGCAGGCCTGCCCTTCCCAAAGATACCTTCTTCTTGGCCAGCAGCAAGTCCTGGTAAGCATTCGACCGGAGGAAGCGGGCATAGCTGTCACTCTTCATCAACTTGTAGATGTGTTCCTGAGAAGGAAGGAGGTGGGAAGACACAAGAAAGCACTGTTAACTGCTGCTAAGGAAGGGGAATCACAACCCAACTGGCCACTGTTTTAGGAAAGAAACAAACTGGGGTGTGCTTGCATGTGTCTAGAAACACTCGACAACAGTTTGTTTTGGTTTTTTCCCACCCAGAAACTTCAAACAAAATATATTTTCTCTCTTAAAATGAAATCTCCTTGAGGATCATGTCCCAAAGGCTTTGTAATTGGGCCTTGGTGCCACGTTGAGATGCAAATATTGCTTAATGATTAAAGCCACAGGTACAGCAGTGAGAAGCGACAGACTACTGATAGACCCAACCACTTGGATGAATCTCGAGGGAGTGATGATGAGTGAAAGAGCCAATCCCCAGAGGTTACATACTGTATGATTCCATTTATGTAACATTCTTAAAATGACAAATTATAGAAACAGACAACAGATTAGCGGTTGCCAGGGGCTAAGGATGGGAGGAGGTAGGGAAGGGTGTGGTTATAAAAGACAATATGAAGGATTCTTGGGGTGATGGAGCTGTATAGAACTAAACACACACATGAGTACAAGTAAAATTGGGAAATCTGATACACTCAGTGGATGTAGCAATGTCAATATTATAGTTATGATATCATACTATGGATTTATAGATGTTACCATTACAGGAAACTGGGGAACTGGTACATTTCTGTATTATGTCTTACAACCGTATGTGAATCTAGAAGTATCTCAAAATAAGAAGCTTCACTTAAAAAACCCTAACAACTCCATAGGCAATGATGCAAATAGGTCAGTTGTGCATGTTAGGGCCACCATCCTATCCTGGAAGAGTGCCCTTGGCAACCATTTATGGGGCATGTGAGCAAATATAACAGACCTAAGGCTTACATCCAGGAGAGGCAGATGCTGTGGCGTGATGCCCTCTCTTCACCCGGGCTTCTAGAGGCATTTGTATTCTGGCCTTGGTGATGAATTTCACCCGTGATTTCCAGCTAATTCCTATAGTCTGTGGGCCCTTCCTAACAGATCTGTCCTCAGCAAGGGCAGAGAAAGCCTGCTACCTTAAAAGAAGGAGTTCGTTGATTGAAAAAGCATTACTTATCAGTTGTGATGGAATGAATGTAGCTCAGCTATACAGGAAAGCCTGGCTGTTAAGAGGGATGGTGGGCTTTCACTAGGGAGGGTGGGATTGTTGGCAGAGGCTGGCCTGGTAGAGGAAGCATCTTCCCTTATATATACTCATTGTTCATCCCATGAAGCTGGACCTGGGCCCGAGGCTCAGGGGAATGAAGAGTGGGTTGGTGAGGAGAGAGTGCTCAGTTGAGAGGCAGGACTGGTCATTAAGGACCTCTTCCCTGGGTATTCACTTTCCAGGAGAGGGTAGAGGAAGGGAAGCTTCCCCTCAGCCAGGGGGCACATTTTATTTTTTTATTAAGGATTTTATTTATTTATTCATGAGAGACACAGAGAGAGGCAGAGACACAGGCAGAGGGAGAAGCTCCATAGGGAGCCCGATGTGGGACTCGATCCTGGAACTCCAGGATCATGCCCTGAGTTGAAGGCAGATGCTCAACCGCTGCGCTACCCAGGCATCCCTGGGGGGTACACTTTAGAGATACCTGGCCAAGCTGCTGTCATACCCCAGAGGAACCTGGGACAATGGCAAGGGCTTTCTGGGAGCCTCTCCCTTTCCACCTCAAAAGAAAGTGAGAGCAAAAAGCAAGCAAGTCCTTGGCCACATGTGGACCCTTCTCCAAATCATCTTCAGTTTGGGCACCAGTGTCATTCTTCCTGTGATGCCCCCATATTTATAAAGGCAGGATGCAAGCTGCTTAATGGGATGGCCTACTGCAAGGAGCCAAGCAAAATTCAACAGTGAGTGGCTTGGATATGAACTGACTTTGATAATCCAGACATGGTGCATTTAATAAACCTAGTGAGAACACGCTTCACTTTGTGTTTTCCTGCAATTTTCGGACAAAAATTGAGCCCATTTTAGTTTAAGCTCCTTGAGGGTAGGAACAGTATGTCTTTATTTCTTATATATGTGCAGTGTCCAGCACAGGTTTGACGTCGGTGACATTGTTTCCAGGTTCACTGGAGTGCTTGTGTGTGTGTAACATCCAGCGAGTTTACAGGCTCCATGCTTGTGGTTTATGCTCACCAGTTCCTGCCCTCTGCGTGGAAGGGGAGTGGGGCTTACACTCAGCTCGAAGGAATCCTGTGTGTGAGCATCTTGGGTCATCTGTAATGGCCTCAGAGCCTAGGCTGAGGCACTGCAGTCTTTGTTCTCACATGTTGTCTCTTTAAATTGTTCTACCATTAAATCTTAGGTACAAATGTTAATGACTCACTGTCTCTTTCTTGTCTCAGGCATCGCTTGTGTCTGGCTGACAGAGCCAGGTGGCTCCTGAGTTGTCTGGAGAGACCTGTCACTCAGACCTGAACCCTCTCCAAACCCCTCTTCAAGGTAACAGGTCCCTGCTTCTTATTCCGGCTTCTCGGAGGAATCTAAATCCCAGGTGTAGCTCTCAAAATACCCCCCTACAGGCCCAAGGGAAGTAAGGAGATCTCTCCCAGTCCAGCACTTCTGGCCTTGGCGACAAATTTCACCCCTGATCCAGCTAATTCCTCCAGCTTCACTGTGGGATGGAAAAGCCCAGTCCATTAAAAGAAAGAACTTGTCAATTTAAAAAGAGCAGGATAAAGCAGGTGTCTAAACATTTAGTCACAGGAATAGTCAGCAAATATTTAATGAGCATCTACTAGGTACAGGCACTCTGTCAGGCATTGAGGTGACAGCCTGAATAAGACTAAGTCCCTGCTGTCGTAAAGCTTAGATGCTATGAGGCAAGATTGATGCACAAAGTGACAGACTATGACTCCCAAAGCAGTCTCAGGTCCCAGCCGCTAGTGAATTTTGTGTGGCTCCTTGCAGTGGGCTTCTCCCATCAGCAAGAGAGTAAATCTGCAACTTTTGTAGATCTGGGGGTATGTTTGAGCTAAGGGCTCCATTGACAAAGTGCCAGCACAGGGAGCAGGGAATGGGTACATATGGGATGACCTACCCTGCTAGAATAGCGTATGTCCCCACTTATCCCCGCCCGGGCCTCCCTTTCTCACAGTCTGGAGATCCATGACTGTCCCCTACCCTTCTCTGCTCCACTGAGCCAAGAAGTGGGGCCTTTGATATACCCGATTATGGAACACTGTTCCTTCCTCCTTGCCAGCTTGTGTCTAAGAAGCACAAAGACAGTAAACAGGGGGTGGGTGAACGGAGCACTGAGGTTTTTCTGGGAATGAGAATTAAGATAGGACTCAGGGTCTTTGGCCAGTTCCCAAATGCAATGAGTTTATCACTGCCAGGGACAGCAAGTGTACAAAGCTTTTGGCAGTGACCTCTACTGATTTATGGGAGGTTCTGGTTTGTTTCCCCTGCTCTGAAGACAACCAGCTTTAAGGGAAATGTATATCCCTTGCAAAGGAATCTGCAAAGAGCCACTGGCAAAACCAGGAAGCCCCCACTGATGGAATTCCTCTGGGGCTAGAGAAAAAGAGGTTTGATCTTCTCTCTTCTTTGCCTTTTCTTGTCTTGTCTTATCTTCCCTTCCCATCCTCCCCTTCTTCCCTTCTCTTTTTCTCTCCTTTCTTTCCTTCCCTCCATCTTTATCTCTTTCCTCACTCCTTCCTTCCCTCCCTTCCTCCCTCCTCCTCCTTATTTCTTCTCCCCCTCAGAAAGGGGTAGGTGAGTGGACTACACATAGTTCACAAGCAGAACTAGCCTTCCTGATGTATGGGAAGGGTGCCTTCCTACTCCAGGGAGGATGAGGATGGTTCTCCATGGGGCTGAGCAACTGATGCTTTGGGGCCCTAAAGCATACTGAACATCTTCGCCACAATTCTCAGAGTGGGGAAGGAATCAACCCCTGTAGTGTCTGACAATTCTAGTACAGAGATGTCATCCTGATGAGACACTCCACCCTCATTTCCCTTTTTGGACCCAGGCCTGGGATGGGGAGCTCGGCTCGCCTGGGATGCTAAGGCAGAAGCAAAAACAACTGGAATCGGTAGGGCGCGAGACATATGTGGGCGCTGGAAGGAGCAAGCAGTGCAAGCTGTCTCAAAACCACACCTGCTTCAAATCAATGTTTCGCTGTGATAGTCCTTGTTTGGAAATCTCCCTTATTTTTAGGCAAAACACAGTGACCCTCACAAGCATTGGAGAAGGTAATACGACCAATGCCTGGAGCCTGGGGCCCAAGCATGCTGGAGCAGTCGAATTATTTAAGAGCACCCTCATGTCCTCCTCTTTGCTATGGGTCCCTAAAACAGCTACGGTCTCATTTCCCAGCTTTCGAACATCCTCCTAGAGTGGGAAACCACTCAGCTGGAGCATTGCAACAGCTGCCAAGAGCCCTTCTTGTGATTTTCAAGTGTCCTATTTTTCTTTTTGTAGAGATATGTGCCTCATTTCTGCCCTCCACATCTAGACTTCCTGGAACAACATCCTAGACTTTGGGGACTGCTGGGTCCATCGCAATCCCTTGGAGGAAGATGAGGTTGTGGGGCAGAATGTGATGTTGCTGGGCAGAGTGAGGGAAGCAAGACTGGACTGGGATCCATAGGCTCTGATTCAGGTCCTGGCCCTGCCCCTTTCTGGCCCTACCCATCACACAACTAAATGAGGAAATAGAGGTGAAAGCACTGTAAAAACCATACACGTGTAAAGTAATAATAATTGGCCTCCATGTTGTGACTGTCCTTGCTAGGAATGACATGGGGGTGAGACCAAAGACTCCAAGAGCCCTGAGGTAGTAGAAAAAGTGAAGCAGAGCCCGGTTACATTCTTTTAGTTGCTATTGTTTGCTCTGAATCGGTGCTTAGGTTTAAACAACCACTTTATAGATGAGAATACTGAAACTCTAAAAGGTTAAGTGACTGGTCACTTAACAAGTACAAGAGCTAGGATTTGAACCCAGAACCGTGTGACCCCAAAGCTCACACTCTCTCCCAGCAACATGTTGCTTTTCATTGTCCTTGAGTTGGAGTTTTGAGGGGAGTCAGTCTTGCGTGAAAAACGATTTCGATGTGTGGTTGGCAGAAACGTTAGGGGTTTTCTCTCACGTCCTGATCTGACTCATCCTTGTAGTAGATGAGCCGCCCTTCGGGAGCCATTTACTATCTCCACCATCAGGGATGGTGGTAGCTGGGACACCCAGGGCAACAGGCTCAGGTTTCTTACCTCACAGACCGTAGGCAACCTGCCTCTCATACTAGAAGGAATGTCCTGACCTGGCAATGCTCTGGGGGCTGACTGGGCCCTTGGCAAGCCATGAGCAGCAGGTCTGTATCAAAGCAAGTTATCCCTTTCAAGAGACTCTGGAATATCATAAAACAAAGGTCCTCAGACCCTAGGCATGGTTATCTGGGGCCTAGGATAAATTAACACTTGTTTCAACATGGGTCCTGCAGGAGGACACAAGATGGGACTGCACAGGGCTAAGGACTTAATGCGGGTCCTAAATCAGTATCTGCCAAATAGATGCAGGAGAGGCAACAGAAAAGATGCCATGACGGTATGGAAAGGTGGCAGTGTGTTGTCCTCATGGAGCAGCTTTAGATGACCATCCTAGGATCATGTGGCTCTTAAATGAGAAGCCCCTGTTTGATTTCTTTGTCCTTCTAAACGGAACACAGGAACCCTTGTTTCCATGTAATGCAGCATTCAAATCATAAGAGAATGTAAGAATGCATTATTTATCTTTACCTGTGAAGCGTCTCTATCAATGTGTTCAATTTAACTGACCAAAGGGTGCAGGCATTTGATGCTATTCTGGAGAGAAAAGTAGCTTTGAACACAACTTTGTGTATTGCTTTTTACCTCCCCAAAATACCATGGGCATTATCTCAGAAGTATTTTCCTTTTCCTCTTCAAGGTCATGGGGTTTGGTGCAAGCAATCTATGCTCTGAAGCATCCACAAAGAAATTTTGGAATTTAGCTCTCTGGCGCCTTCTCTCTAGGAACTACTAGCCTGTGTGGTGATAAACAGAACCAGATCACAAACAACGGATCTGTTCTTTTGGAGAATGCATCCCTCCCTCTGCTGTTCGTCTCCCTAAAATAAAACCACCCACAGAATAAAATGAGTAATTCCTGGAGCAAGCAGTGCCATGGCATTCTTTATTAAATTATGCCTGGCATGGGAAGCATACCAGGAAATGCCCTCCAATTGAGGATTAATATCAGGAAACTTGGTGCAGTCTTGTGATACAGGCACACAATGCCACCACCTCCACCACCAGAGCAAAGGTGAACAGCCTTCATCAGGCTACGAAGACTTCTACTTCTGAATAAACTGGGACAAACGTAAATGTGTACTTCACATAAAAGCTCTGGCTTTTAAACAAAGCACATGTTAGAAGCCTTACATTCCTTAATCAAGTTGCATTTAAACATCTTAGTTGAGATAATAATAGAGACTTTTGACTAGAGGCTTCTTGTCTATTTAAAGTAGGTGTAGACTTGCTGGTATATTTTTCATCTCTTTCATCACCCATCCTCATTTTGGTCTTGAGGTTGCCCTTTGATTATTCCATGCACGGATGATGGCTGAGTCGAGTTTCAGTAACTTAGATTGAGGTCTACTTAAGGGAAGGGGCCCTCCTATGTATCTGTATATTCGCAGAACACATGACTCTTAGTGAGTATTCCAAGTTTTGCTGAATTAGCATATTGTTGAAATGTAACTTAACTGGTTTTTATTGATCACCTACTATATGTGTTCCCCAAGGTTGTTTGGCAAGATTTTTCAAAGTAGAAAGCCAAGGGACAAATTGTCCTTCTTTTTTCTAATGACAAGTGCAGCTCAGAGTATTATAATTCTGGACAGAGTTGTCAAGGAAATTTTTTTAAGACTTGAACCGTGCAGAACATTACTTTAGTGCTGTGAGGACTTATGAAAGGCAAAGAAAACCAAATTCTCATCAAAGAACTTTCAAGTCCAGAAGTGTTGGAAGGCCTAGATGGGCCTCGGTGAGGCATTTCAGCAGCTCCTGCAAGGCAGGAAAGTACTAGGGCTTGGACAGCTAGGAAACCAACACAGGATCCTGTAGAAACTGGAGGCAAAGGCTGGGTTGGTCTGCCCAGTTCAACTGTCAATCCATTTGATGGACAGATTTCCAATCCAATCCAATTTCAATGAAGTGTTTTCTTAGACCTGTTTTGTTTCATTTGTAAAGAATGATATGCTCTTAGACAAGCTCTTTCTGATGGCAGAGTCATCCAAGTCTCCTGCTCTATTTGCAATTTCCCTCACTATAGATCTTCACAGCTCACAGGTCAAGGTCTCCCAACTGGAAAGGGAGAATGACTGCTCATGCAATGGGTGGATGGGAAGATGGACGAATGATTGAATTGACCCAGTGACACAATCCTGGGAACATCTGAGACTTTTTAAATTGAAGCAAGCAGCCACTGTGCCAGCAGGCTGACTCCCATCTCCCTCCTCCAGCCTTCAGAGGCTCGAAAGGGGTGAACGCCCTAAAAGGAAGCCTTAGGTTCTCAATACTTTCTGTGGTTTCATTCTCCTCCAAACACCACCAGCAAAGCTTTAGATTACATGCTCCAAGATTCAGACTTCTCTTGCTGCAGCTCACTCTGTCCACTACTCTCTGATACCCTCTCTTAGCTAAAAGCCTTCCGTGCTTTCCTACTATCTTCAGGGTGAGAAAGTTTGAATTCCTCAGGATGACACTTGAGGCCTCTAGCAATTGGCTCCTATAAACTTTTTCTGCATTTTTCTCCTAAGAACTCCTTAGATGAGCAGACCTCTTGGGAGAATTTGTTTTTGGTCTAGCTTGGAATTATAAGACCTTGGGAATACTAAAGCCATTAATTTTGTGCATTCATACACATAAATATGTAGCACTTCTTACTTAATTCAAAAAAATTTCAGGGCCATTAGCTCATCTGGTTTTTCAAAAATCCTTAGAGGGCTATATAGAAGACATCATCCCCATTTTCTAGATAAGGAAACTAAGGCATGAAAGGTCAAGATTCTTGCCTGGGACCACATAGCAAAGTGAGTGGCCATGCAGGTCCTCTGATGACCCATGGCTGAGAACAGAGAATTCAATCCCTATCGTAAAGAACTGAGTCCTTTCTTTCTTTTTTTTTTTTTTAAATCATGGCCCATTTTCTTTTTTTCTCCCCTTGCAAAGCTAAATCTATGAAATTGGAACAACGCAGCAAACAGCTGAGGGCTATGGTCACAGCCCACAGACCTTTATGGAAGATTTGGTCTTGGCCCAAATTTTCAAAAAAGCCAAATGGATCAGCAAAACACAAGTTGCAAATGCGGAGCCCATGCTGACGGGGTGTCTTGTGAAATATTTCCACAGGAAGCAAACACAGGCAATTAACTTTGCTATAACAATGCATGTGGTCAGATAAAAAACAAAATCTTCCAAGAGAGCCGGCACCCGCCTCCCCACCACCTCCCATTTCAAAGGAATCCATAAATCTGGCTGAGCCATTCTGGCTACTGACCACTAATAGTAGGGCACACAGTCACAGTTCTATGGCATTCTGACCCCTGTGAGGGCCTTCTGAGAACCTTTGTGACCAGCTGAAGAAGCCACTTATAGCTCCTGATCCCAACTGGGAAGGATTTCAAAGGGCTTGGGTGATATTATTCCCATGTTGCAGATGAGCAAAATGAGGAATGTAAGCTTAAGACTTAAATGTACAATCCTAGACAAAGCAGGTGGCAGAAGGAGGATCAGAGCCTGCTTCCTGACTGGGCCCTTCTAAACAGGAGTTTCTTCAGCTCTCAGCATGACAACCGAGCCCTCAACAACTAACAATCCAGGGGCAGTGTGATCTGAGCAGCAGACACTTGGCCAATAAGTCAGGAGACCTGAGTGCAAGTCTAGACTGGTCATGGGCTGCTAAGGCTTTTAAGCTCTATTCCTTACCTGGAAACTTCTGAATCACACCTGAGTAGCTGGTACAGGCAGCAGTGCTGATCAGGAAGGGTAAGCAGTGAGAGGATCGTGGGACTGGTTGACTTCTCAGTCTGCTCTGTGACATCCAACACCCACTTGGAAACATTTGCAGATTGGCTTTGCTGTGCTACTGCACCAAGACAGATCCCCTCTGATACGCTCTCCCAAAGAAGTGGAAGATTAACCACTCCTGACCCTCTATTTTCTGCCTTTCTGGATTTCTTAAAGTGTTTCAATGATTTTCATGATATACTGTTAAGCACAGGGGCTTCAAACTGCAGGCCTCAAACTCACATCTGGCCCACTATTTCTTTATGCTCTGTGAGCTAAGAATGGTTTTTACATTTTTAAATGGCTGAAAAAAATTAAGAATAATAATATTTCATGAAAAATTATATGAGATTGAACTTTCAGTACCCATAAATAAAGATTTTTGGAACACAGCCATATACACTTCTTTATGCTGTTTACATTGTAATGTTACAAGGTAGCTGTTTTTGTATCACAGAACTGAGTAGTAGTGACACAGACCATATGACCCACAAAGCCTAAAATTTATACTGTTTGGCCCTTTACAGAAAAAGTTTAGTTTTTTTTAACCAAACCCTGGTTAATGTAAACGGCAGGCTACAGAATCACCATATCTGCATAATCACCTTGTACACATAAATTGAGGAGGAAAATACACTAAAATGAAGATTATCTCTGGGTGCTAAACTTACATGCAATTATTTGAATTTTTTCACCAAGCATGTTAAACAGAAAGGTATAAACATATTAATCACATTAGGAAAATAAAATAGTAAGTACTTATTCTATCTTACTGTGGACCACATTTTAGTTATTGATGTGCTTCACTTCACCTGGTCCTTTTTCTGCTACCATGTGTAGGGACCCCTGTACCTCTGTTGTACAGAGGAGGAAAGGAAGACTCAGGGAGTTTAAGTAACTTGCCCAAGGTTGCAATGCTAGTTAGAAGCACATTGTATGTTTACAGTGGAAATACACTTAAGAAACAAAAGGGGAACAGGTTGAAACAAGTTCACTTAGGAAGAATGTATTTGAATTCATAGGAGATGAATCCTAACAGATAATAAGGAACTTAGAGAGGCTCTGAGTAGCCTGGTGTCCACTCTACCTCAATAAGGAGGCATCATATTTGTGGCAGTGCCTGAAAAATGGCAGAGCATTGTACTAATGAAGGTTGTGTATTCAGAAACTTGTCAAGGCACAACCTGCTGACTTCCTAAGAGTTCCTATCAAATCTTTCTCAAATTAGAAACAACATAAATGTCAAGAAGAGGGGACTAGTTGGTTAAACTATGGTGCTTCCACACAAGGGAATACTATGCAGCAATGAACGAACCGGGAGATAATCATATTGTTGCTGCTAGTGTTGGTACTGTAGCTCTGAGCCTGCTGTGTAGTAAGGCAGGAGAAAGTGAAAGAGTAACGATGTGAAGTGCTAGTGCTATCATCTGTGGCATCCTTGGGAACCAAGACTCTCAGCATAGAGAAAGGAGGCACAAAAAATAAAAAGCAGAGGTTAAATAAAATCCCCTGTAGTTTTCAATTTGAATGGAAAGTATCAGTATGAACTTATGATGTATTTTTAATCACAAACAACAACCACTAATTTCCTAGCTCTGGCCACTGAAAAGGTCTAGAAAGGATGACCAAACCATGAACAATGTGCACCTCCAGTGCCTAGATTATGGTCTCTAAGAACCATTTCTCACTAAGAGAAACTAGGGATCCTTGGAGAAATGATTGATTCCAGATCTGGGGCTTAGCTTCTTTGCTGTTTGGGTGACATCAAAGACTACCCAGATCATGTTAAAAGGAGCCACTGACAGAGATGGCACAATCCAAGCATCAATAAAAATAATAAATAAAATGGACCAAAACACAGTAAATATGTTTAAATGTGTGAGTTTACAATGATATTAAAAGCAAAACTGAAAGCCCTAATTGGTCACCATTAGAAGATGATAGTAAACCACTCATTGTTTTGAAAACTAGAAAATAAAGGGATAGAATCAAATACTTATCCTATCTTTCCTATACAAATTGTATTATTAGATAATCTAATAGGAGATGTATTTGATTATTTGTATTTCCGTTAATAAATGAAGTGAGATGATAGAATATTACCATTTTGTAATTCCTAATTAATGAATGGATCTAAGCAATAAACATCAATACTTGCTAAAATCACGAGAGAAAACTAGACCTTATGTGTCTTCTGACAAGAAAGCACAACACAACTTATGAAGTAGTTTTGCTCACAAACATCAAATGTAAACCCAGTTACATATCTAAATCAAACTAATTTGTAGGAAATACAGAGGGTAGAAGAACATGTTAAATAGCACCACAGGGCTCTAATAAAAAAAAAAAAAGCCAGATTTGTGAGAATCTCTACAGGACAAAGAATACAATTTCTTTATGGAATAAATTGCAAGGGGGCAAGGAGGGGAGTAGAGGGATACAAAGGAAACCTGTAGATTAAAAGGTATTTGAAAGGCATGTCAATATACTGCAATGTGTGGGCCTGATTTGGATTCTGATTTTAAGTTAAAGATTAAAAAATGGTATTTATGCCACTGCTGTAAATTTGAACACTTGTTTGGCATTTGGTGATATAAAGAGAACACTGATAATTTTTAAGGTGTGATAGTGGTGCTGGTGATGCTACATACCTAGGTATTCACAGATAAATTGAGGAAATGTCTCAGATTTGCTTTAAAATAACCCAGTGGTAGCTGAAAAAGTAGGTGGGGACACAGATAAAATGAGATCAGTCCTGTATTGATGATTGCTCAGGCTGGATAAGGGCCCATAAAGGCTTTTGTTCTGCTCTTCCTACTTTGCCACATGTTTACACATATCTATAATAAAAGATTAAAATAAGTCCTTCCTAACATCATGGCAGAGTGATAATGGTAGATGGAGTGCATCATGGTTCTGACCAGTATCCCTGGTCTCGTGTTTTACGAATAATGGAGAGTTGAGTTCTGTGTTTTAGACCATTCATCTGAGAGCCTCTCTATCACCTACAGAGCTTCTCCATCACTCAAGGAGCTTCTCTATCACCCAGGGAGCTTCTTCATCACCCATGGAGCTTCTCCACCACTCTCCTTATCAGGATACATCAATATGCGCTTGCTCCCAAGAGCAAAGACACATACAAAAAAAGATCTCTCATGACTTAAATATTTTGCCTTGAAGCTGCAAAGAGTGTGAGGAAGTTGCACTTTCCTAAAGCAATAACACTGAACTCTATAGAACCAAATCTGCCTGGCACCGACATTCAGCAGAACTCATGGCCAGGGAACGAGAAAGACAGTTATGGTGTTGAGCTTGGGAGGTGTTTCTGTTCTGAAGTTCTGAGCAAATAACCAGGCAAATTTGGCTGAAAAGGGACACTGATTGTGTTCCTAAGCTATTATGTGCATCAATGCCACTGAGTTTCCTAAATTGGATACTAATGTCTGTAGGAAAGCAAACTATACAAATTCTTTATGTGGGGACCACACAGGTGAGAGATATGAAGAGGGCTGAGGAGACAAGAGTGAACCCTTAAGCCCCATCACCAGGTGTAGGACGGGTAAGGGGGAATCATAGTTAGGGGCCAGGAAATGGAAAACTGACTAGATTCTTATCTTTAAAAAACTCTGTTCAGAGTGACTTACATGGCTTCTGTTTCTTTTGCCAGCTTCCTCAGCATCAGTGCCCAGTTGTGCCAACCAGGCTTAGGAGTTCCTCCTGTGGGCTTCCTTAAACCTTAAACCTGGGAGCTCACCCCGATTCTCCCATTGGTAAAGTTCCCCATTTTCTTGTCTTTCTCCCCAACTAGCTTGGAACCTCCTTGAGGGTCAGGGCTTCTATCCTTCCTTGTGGTGTCTCATCACATAGCACAGGGCCTGGGATATAGAAGTGATCCCCAAATAGTAACTGCAGAGTTGGAAATCACTATGGAAACAGTGTAGGGTGGGGGTTATGAGTGTGAGCTTCATGGTTAGATGTGGGCTTGACTCACCGCCCTGCCAGCTCACTGTACACACTTTGCTGATGTTGTGTTATGGTTTCTAGATTCTACTACTGACATTACAGGACTTCAGATTTTGTAAAACACTTTGAGATTGTCCTGGAAAAGATAACACATATAACTAAGTGCCTATCTCTCTGTAACAATGTAACACCTAACCTAGGAAGACAATCCTAGGAAGGAGTTCACTATGCACCTGCCTGGAATGGTTTCCACTGACGGCCTTACAAATATTAAAACCTGAAATTCTAACTATACACAATGCCTTGGACTTATATTAAAGGTTGGATTGGTGGAGTGGACACATGAATATCCTCTGAGTAGGTAAGAACCACTCAAGTAGATAAGCAAACCTGGGCATCTTCGAATGTGTATCTCCCTCCATCTTTGACATTTTGACTGGTTATCTCGTAGCTATGAGAATCCAGGTTGATTGCACTCGGGGCCCCTGGAGCCAGAAACTCTTGCCAGATTTCTTCTACCCTCTTGGCCACATCCTGCAGGGGTTGTTTCTTGAGGTCTTGGACAGCCAACCAGAACCTGAAGTGGAAGCATAAAGAAAGTCAGTTCCAGGGGGCTCAGCATCTGGACTCAGCTGGATGTGGTCCCAGAACTGACATCCTATGAAATTCACTCTGCTGCATCCCCCAGCCTTCCCTGCTGCCACTGCCTAGGTAACAAAGATGATAGGGACTGCTGGAAATTCATAGGGTGTTCCATTATTGTGGAGAACCGAAAGGAAGTGCCCATTAGAAAATCATTGTGCTTCTGGTTACCAAAAAGAGGTTTCTTTCCCTTTATATCCATGTTTCTCAACCTCAGCAGTATTTCCATTTTGGGCTCAATAATTCTGTTGTGGGGCTTCCCCGTGCACTGTAGGATGTTTACCAGCAATCGTGGCCTCTACACAACCAGATGCCAGTGGTGACCTCTCCCTAAGTTGTGACAACCAAAAATGTTTCCAGATATTACCAAATGTCTCCTAGGAGGTTAAGTCACCCCTGGTTGAGAGCCAGTGCTCTACATAGGTGCCTGACACAGATAATGTGAATTCCTTTGTCATATCTGGTTGGGATCAGCTTGCAGCATCAAAATTAAGGGAATCACAGAGGTAGATAGAATCTTGGGATCATAGAGAATATCTGAGCTTAAGCACCCAGCTATTCATGTTGCAGTTGGGAAAGCAGCCAATTTGCAAGGTTAGTGTCCAGCATGATGCTTAGTATATAGTAAGTGCTCAATAAATGGCTATTGGATTGAAGATGGGCTCATGAGGAACAAAGCTGAAGAGGCATACATGGGGAACCTCTATGCCAAAAGAATACTGGAGAGAAAAGCCTCTTGCTCACTTCCATATGTGCCTTCATGAATTCCTCAGCATCAGCATGGCAGCGGCTGTTGGAAGAGCTGGGTGTGAGCTCTTTTCTGCTGAGAGCAGCAGCAAACAGAGCTAAGCTTGGACAACAGCATCCTGGTCGTGAGGATGGTTCCCAAGGCAGCCCCGGGGAGGGCTTGCAGCAGGACCCAGATCTGGGTAGCACACTTTGTGCCTTGTGAACAAGACAGGCCAGTGTCCTCATCAATGAGACATGAGGACAGGCCCCAGGCTATGTGGTTCCCACAACCACAGGATTCACACATACTCAAGTCAGTGAAAGGGCAGGGACAGAGAAGCTGAACCACGGCATGGTGGAAAGTGCATTCAATCTGTCATCGAATTGCACCCAAAGTAAGATGTACTTGTTTTTTTCCTTTTTTTTTTTTTTTTTTTAAAGGTTAAGCATGTTTTTCTGTTGCTGTAGAGGAGACAAGTGCATGGCCCAAAGGCGCCACTCAGTGGCTAACTGCGGGAATACAGCTCCATTTCTATAAGGAGGTGTGTGTGTGTGTGTGTGTGTGTGTGTGTGTGTGTGTGTGAGTATGTGCTGGGGCTCAATGGACTCCAACTCTTCCCCTGCTTTGCCCTTTGGGATTCTAATAATTTCTTTAAAGAAAATCTTCATGATTCTCTTGTTGGTCCTGAAGAGTGAAAGGCAGGGAAGGAGATTTAATGACCTCACTTGGCCAGAAGATCAGGAAACACAGTTCTGTCCTCATCTTGACTATGCTGCTGTCTTGGAATTGTGCCTTTCTGGGCATCTCTTTCCTTATCTGTAAAGTGGGTTCGAAGAGGGTGGCAGGATATATGATGTGGGCCTGAAGACGTTCCCACCAAGGTGTAACCAAAATGCTTTCAGGTCCTGCAGGTGGGAGCCATGGAGGGGTCAAGACGGCGACCACAGGTTCAGTACCAGCCTTTCCTCCTGGGTGGCTGGGCAGAAACTGCCAGGGGTTCTTGCTGCTGCCATCTGTGGTCACCTGCCTCTCACCATCAGCCTGCTTTCTTTCTTCCACAGGTCTGGTGCTCATATTCTCTGGCAACCGGGGAGAGGACTGTAAGGGTTCCCTGAGCAAAGTGCAAAGGGTTGGAGGCAGAGTTTGAAAGGAACTATGAACCTGCCTGGTTGTTCAGGCGGCCCCTGAGACTCAGCTGGGGACTGGGGCTCTTTCACCTCCCAGCCTCGTGCCTCAGGTTCCTTAGGTCTCCCCGTCCCACCCTCCAAGTCTGCCATGGAATGAAGGAGGTGGCCGGAACACAAAGGTGAAAATAGTCATCTGGCGATGACAGTGCCTCTAGGCTTTCTTTGTCTGGAGGGCAGGTGAGATTTAGGAAACCCAGCTCTAAAGAAGGAAGCTGGGGTGGGTTTTTCAAAGGACTGGGAAGAGTGCTCATGGGCAACTCACCAAAGACTAGGTGAGTCGTGGGACTGTTAGGAGAAGGGCCCCCCCTCAGGGAGTCGCCTCTGGGCCGAGTCCCTGGGCTGGAAGCACCTTCTCTGGGCCAGCATCCTTCCCCAGGCTACTAGACCCTGTAGTTTCTCACACAAATGGATGGTTCCCGGGCAATTTCCTGCTCCCTCAATCAATGTCATGTGGGGCGTCACCTTCTGTCACTTGTTCAGTCTGCTCTGAGGAGGAGCTCTCAAGCTCCGGGAAGGCCCTGAGGACCCAGCAGCTTCTGAGCTCTGCAGGCTCCCGTGGTTGCTGAGGCCTCAGAGCCCCTTTGGGCAGAATGATTTGGGAGCCACATGAAGGCACATCACCCAGCCGGGTACAGAGAAGGGCTAAAGTGGATGTGGATGGAGATTTCAGAGTCCAATGTGACAAAGTTTTACATGACAGTGAGAAGGTTCCCTTGGTCATACACCAAGACTTTTTGAAAATAAAAGTACAAGAGGGGAACCACGGCCCGTTAGAAGAGGAGGAGGAGGAGATGGCATTCCTCAGCCGCTTTTCCCTCCCCGCCCTCCCGGGGACCCACCCAGCCTTCTGTCTGCCTTGGAGGTGACCTGCCTTATCCTTCTCAGGTGACAGCAAAAATGCTGTCACAACGGCATCCTGACATCCCATATGTGTTTACCGTCACCGGCCTCGGAGAACCTTTGTGTCAATTTGAAATTCAGAGCAGGCTGTGGTTCGCGTTTGCCATCTGTGAGCCCACGGGCCAGGCGGGGCGCGAGCCGAGGCCTCCGAGACCCCCGGCCACGCTGCCCCCCGGGCCACGGCACCCCCACCTAGGGCAGAGGCCGGCCCGAGGCTCGGAGCGTCTGCCCTTGTCGGAAGCCTGCAGGTACGGCTCCGGCTCCTCGTGGGGGCCGCGGCCGGGAGGAAGATGCCAGCCGAGCCTCGGTGGCTTGCGGCAGAAGGGCTGTCATGACTGGCAGGCCGCGAGGACGCGCTGGTATCGGGGAGGCCATCTGGCCCGCTTCGCTGCAGCCCGGGCGCGAGCGAGCCGGGCGGACGCTTCGGGGATGCGGGCAGCCGGGGCCTGTGCAGGGAGGCGGCGGGGGCCAGAGGCCATGCGCCCTGCAGCCCGGTGGGCCTGGGGTAGTGCCCGCGCTGCCCCTGCCCCGGGCGCCCCCTCTGTCCCCGGGACGGTGCTGATGAGCCCTGGGGTTCTCTCCTGGAGGGGGGCTGGAAGCAGGAAAACCACGCAGCCGTTGTCATCCTCCCTCTTGCCGGGGGCTCTGGGCAGCCCCTCAGTTCTTACTTTACCTATTTTTTCCATAAACAGGGATTTTCATGGTTTAGGGAGAAAAAAATCTGGCTTTTAGCTCATTCCCAGAGAAAAGCAAACTCTCGGCTGAAGGAAGGCTTTCTATGCCCTCTGCTGGTCAACAGAGACTCAGGGAAAAGACGGAGGCAGGTGGCTTGGGGCCCCGGCCAGGCAGAAATCCTCAGGGGCCCGGCGGCCACCAGGCAGGCCACCAGCAGCAGCGGCCACGGGCGGCTGACTCACGCTCACCGGGCAGTGGCTGAGGTGCCGAGGATTGCCACGGCCACGTGTGAGCCACCTGTGTTCCGATTAATCAGGTGTTTGGTTAGCGGTGAGTCCCCGCCGGGTCCTCCTAGGACCGGGGGCAACTGTCGGAGAGCGGGGTTCTCCAGGCAAACCTGGCAACTCCCCCATGCTCTCTTTAATTGCTTCTCCCTTCAGCTGACACCGTGTGGAACTGGGATAATCAATCTGCAGGTTAGAAGAACAACCACGTCCTCTCAGGAGACGTTACAGCTCATAAAAAATGTAGGGGGATCGCGCTTTGCTGTGGGTTTTGAGTTTTAACTCGTGGCCTGCCATGCAGCAGAGGGTGCCTCGAGCCGGGGAGGACAGAGACTGGTATAGGGGAGGTGGAGAGGGGGCAAGGGACTCCTGTCTCCATTCTGGGAGAACTCAAGAGACGGGAGGACGAAGTCAGATAATGCACTCCAAGGCTCGGCTTCTCGCCTTGTGGATGAGAGCCCATGCGCATTCTACAGCCCCTCTGACCCCAACAGCTGTTTCTAGGGGCTCACTCCAACTGAACAGAGCCCTGGGCTCAGCTCGGGGTGTCACAGGGAGTGTACATTCTCACGCTGTGCGGGCTGCAGCAAAATGCACTGGCCATGCCCCGTCCAGGTCCTGAGGACGACGCCTCTCTCTCATCTCACCTCCTGATGAAAGGGGACTTGAACTTACATCGTTTTATCATAGACCTCTTTCCTCTAAGGATCCAGGGTGACACTTTGTTGTCGTGAGGGCGATTTCTGCGTCCTTTGGGGCTCCTCTGTTCTGTACTCTGAAGCTCTGGTACAGATTCCACTTGGTCACTTAACTGGCACTCCAGGTGCTGTGCAAAAATGTTATGATCTAAGTAGCCCTTCTGCTGGCGAGATGCGAGGAAGACAAAATGGAGATGCCCTTTGCAATGTATCCAGTCGAGTTCTGGTTTTCCTTTTTTTCCCATCCTCTGTTGCCAACTGCCTGGGCTGTTGATCAATCCTGGGAGAGGAGATGATCCCTAGCGTGGCCAACACAACAGATGGCAGGATCCCCGAGTTATGCCACATGATACAGCTCCAGGGGGTGCCATTCACATGGACCATGGTGCAGGTGCAACTGCAGCACCCCCGTGGCTGCCCTGGAAAGCTCTGAGTCCTTGGGCCCTGGGTCCTGGTGGCTGCTAAGCCAGTAGCTGTGGCCAGAGGAATGAATACAAAGGGGAGGGGCAAAACCACCTGGTTCTGGATGACTGAAGAGTCCTAGGTAGCTGTGTGATTTCAAACTGAACTTTCCCCCATATATCCAATTATGCTGAATATCATAAAAGTGGAACTTGGGTCTCCAGAGAGGATTTGATAAGCTCTTGGGCTGTACTTTTTATCTCTGGCTGTTCTATTTTCTTTATCCTCTCTCCTGCCATGGATCAGAGGGGGTCCCTCTTTAAGTGTGGATTTATGCATTCATGCCGGGGGTGTAGATTAGCCACTGGCACACTCGCAAGCCCCCCCCCCCCAACTCTTTCACTCAAGATTGAGTGTAGCCTCCTGACAGAGGAGGAGGGAACTGGCAAAGGGACAAGAGGTAATGGCAGGATGAGGTGCTGAACACCTGCCAGGGACATACTCCTCCAGGCCCTCCTGGCCTTAAATGTAATGCATTTTTGTTACACTAGTTTGAAGCGATGTGTGGCTCTGGCTGCACTCAGACTGGGCACAGATGCGCTGAGCCAGCAGACGCTCCTGATCAAAATGACCCTCAAAATGACCAGGACCCTTTGGTCATTCTGCAAAGTCTGTGTAATGGTGCAGGTGGCCGAGGATCACAAAAGGCCACTCGTGGGCTGAGAAATAATCGGGTAAAGGAGGCCTCTATACCACTTTATTTTGGGGGCCCCACAGGGGACAGAGATAAAAAGAGAAATGGGAAAGCAAGACTCCCAGGGGTGGCTCCCGGGGACCAAGCTCTGCGTGGGTCCTGGGCTGGTGCACAGAAAGGCTGCCTGAGTGCATCACGCTTCCTAATCAAGACCCACCTCTGCGCACAGCCTGGGAGGCTGGTTCAAACACTACCCTAATGAGGAGTTTTAGAAGTCAAGCCTTCTGTTACAAATTTTGATTAGGAATTGAAGTAAAGCTCTGAAGTGTGTTCAGAATAACGCCTCAGCGTAAGGAAACACCCTCGTGTCCTGACCTGGAATCAGATATGCAGCCCTTATCTGTTTTAGGTTAGGTACCTGGTTGCCTAGAAAGGCCTGGATACATACAGTTAACTGGCATCTATGCGTCCTCCTGGGACTGTGCGATGTGGGAGTCCCACTGCCACACTTTTGCTCGTAGGGTCTTCGGCTTAGAATACTCTCCCTCCTTTTTTGTCTATCGGTATCCTGTGTATTCTTCAAAGTCCAGCTTATGATTTGCCTACTCTGGCTTACATTCATGCCTCCCTTTTAAAAACATTTCCAAAAGAGTTCTTAGAGTTTATACTCATTTACATTCATTTAATGATTTAATAGTTTCTTGTGTTTTCTCCTCAAGGACCCACAAGGTCATTGTAGGCAAAGATCACGTATCTTGACTTTTGTGCATCTCTCAGCAAACTCTTGCAGGGCTTGATACAACATAGGTGTGTGGATAAATATCGTTTGATTGATATATGGGACTGATATGGTCTCTACTGCCAAATAAATAACACGGACTTTGCACATTTACACCGGAGTGGACAGTCCTTTGCCCACAGTATATGCTCTGACTTTTTAAAGTTAAAAAACATTTTAAAACTTAATAAAACCACCCCTTCTGGAAAAAAAAAAAACACTAGAAGATGGGAATTAACCTAGCATACAGAAAGGAACCTGGTACCATGAAAAAACACTGAGATTTCCATCTGAGAAGTCACCAATTTGCTAAGATCACTAAGGGGGCTCCGACCAGTCACCTTCTCCATAGATCTCAAGGTCTACTTCTAATACAATAGAAATCTGAATAAACCACAAGTTCCCAAACTTTTCACGACAGTGGATCCTTTCCCTTTGAATGCTCTCTTCTCCCTCTCTCCATGGACTTCTTGTTCTGAAAGTTTTGTTTTTTCCTTCTACCGAACAGTAATTATTAATGCATCAATACATTTTCCCTCATCTTGATTAGCTGGAGACCAACAGCAACCATCAGATGTTCTCACTGGCAGCAGGTGACCAGAGCGACCGTTACACGGAGTTGATAGCATCCCTCCAAAAGGAAAAACATGTTTTAATTAGCTTTTACAATTATGTCTCCAGGTATTGAACTGTATCTATTTTGGCTTTTTGAAATTCTGAAATGAGTTCAGGGATCCCTCTTTTTTCCTGGTTAGCCTGTCAAGCATTCGGGATCCCCAAGTGAGAAGTTTTGAAGGCGAGGCTCTCTGAGCTGCCTTACCACTCTGCAGCATTATGGTTCTCTGGTTTTAGCTAATGCACAGTGTCATCAAATGATCATGTCACCATTTGATCATTTACTTATTACGGGAGACATGTTTCCAACAGCTTGAACAGATGTCACCTGGACTTACAGAACAAAAAATGCTGGTTTCGAGGAGTGCTGACATGGTGATACCAGAGCTGCACATCAAGTCTGCCCTTCCCCACTCCTGCCTGAGCCAGGTTAGCGGGGATGTGAGTCGGCACCATCACATTTTATTGAGAAAGGAAGCCTGAACATGTGAATCTCATATACACACTCGGCACGCAGCTGCAGCCTTTGCGAGAGTTACCTGAGGTTTTCTGAGCTGAACTCCGACTCCAGGAATCTCCGGAACTGGTCCCGCCCCACCTGGTCCTTTAATACCTCGTCGAAAGAGAAGCCCCATCTCTTGACTCGCTGCTGGCTGGGCTCTTTGCTTTTGAGGAGAACAAAGGTTTAGAAAAATGATCAATGCCAGGCAAAAACCTGTGTCATATTCCCTCCGCCAGCTCAAATCTGTTTTTGCTGCCACACGCCGAAGGGCAACGTCTCAAATTTAAGTGATGGATTCTATAAACCTGCACACACGCCAGATGCAGACTTTGCACAACATCAGCCAACAGTAAAACGTCTCTTTGGAGAAGGCATTTAGGTGAGGGTCACCAGGATACCCGCCAAGCGGCCGCTGTCCTCAGGAAATGAAACAGCCCCGTTGATTTGGTTTCCCTTCCCATGGCCTGGGCCTGTCAGTAATAGCCCAACTCTCGACTCTACCACCTTTAGTCTCATTTAGATCTGAGTGACATAAGAAGGGTCAGAAATGCATCAGCTCATCCAGGATAAACCCTACCTCTTGCTTAGAAGCAGAATGTTGTGTCTCTTGGACAACCACCTGCTCAGTGTTTCCGATGTTCCAGGCATTGTTCCGAGCATCTTAACTCTGCTAACTCACTGGGTCCTCATTTTACAGATAGGGAAACTGAGGCCTAGTGATCGTTTGCCCAGAAACACACTAGGAAGTGATGGGAGTCAAGACGAGTCCAGACAGTGTGGCTCCAGAGTATAGCTCTTAGCCGGGCTGTGCTGTCCCACACCCATGGGAACCTCCTCAGACCAAAGGAGGGGTTGGTCTTATTCTTTTGCTGTCAGAAGATAAGACTATTTCCTTCAGCTCTGTAGTTCCATTTGCAATTCACTTGTGTACATATTCCACTGACCCTTCAAGTAGAAATAGGGTCCTAGGTCATAAGCCACATGCCATAACTGCCCATAGGACAGAGATCAGGACATCCAGATAGCTGCAAGTTCAGCGTTCAGCAGAAATAAGGTAGTCTGGAGAGACAGGATGCCCTGATGCAGTAGTTTCTTAGGGTGGCCATAACAAAATATCAACCTACTGAGTGGCTTAAAATAACAAAAATCTATTCTCTCATAGTTCTGGAGGCTAGAAGTCTAAAATCAAGGTGTTGGCAGCGCCATGCTCTCTGAAGCCTGTAGGGGAGACTTAGTTTCATGCCTTTCTCTTAGCTTCTGGTGAAGCCAGCAATTCTTGGTGATTGTTGGCCTACAAGGCATCATTCCAATCTCTGCCTTTGTCTTCACATGGTGTTCTCCCTGTATGTCTGTTTTCATGTGACATGCACTCTGCCCATGCATGTGTCTGTTTTCTCTCTATATAAAGATACCAGTCATATTGGATTAGGAGCCCACCTACTCCAGTTTGACCCCATCTTAACCAACTGTATCTGAAACAGCCTTATTTCCAAATAAAATCATGTTCAGAAGTTCTGGGAAGGATATGAATTTTTGGGTGACACTACTCAACCTAAGTACATCTGGGTTCCCTCAACTATCCATTATCCATGGTCCTGTTTCTACATGTGGATGCTCCACATCTGTTCCTTTTGTCCTAGTACATTTGGCCATTGGGATCTGTTCAATTAAGAGCTTCTTAGACACAGCTTCTCTAGACATGTGTTTCCTGCATCACTTGGGTATTTCAAGCATCACCGTCTTTAAAGTTCAAGATCAGATTTGAACATGTTGCTACCACTGAATGGTTTGTGGGGTTATAAAATAATTTTGAAAATTAAAACATCTCTAGAAATTCATCACCAGGTAACTGGTACAATAACTTTCCATTGGCCTAACTCCAACAAATAATTCATGGAACTCACAGCCTTTGTTTCTAATCATTGCATAGAAATGCTTCCTTATGACATATGTTTGCTTATAGTTTGTACCATTGTTTAACCTTTCAAGGGTATGTCACTGGCCCTCCAGCTACCTTGTGAGCTCTTTGAGGGCAGAGACCATGTCTCATGAATCTTTGTGTTCATCATAGGATTTTCACATCACAAATGTTCTGCATTAAGAGGAAATCAATAAGAAAATGTGTATAGTGATGTGGATGATATGTCCTTACCCTGACAGAATTTTCTAATTGCTAGGTGGATGCCTTTTCTTTAATTTGTCTTCTGTGTCCAGTTCTCACCAAATTCCTATGGCCCACTGGGCAGCCCAAACCAGCAGGGAGCAAAGACAGGTGGCTTCCCAGTGGAGTCCATCTTTCATTTCCACTGATCTCCCAGCCTAAGCATGGTAGAAATCCCCCACATTGAGAATAAGAAAGCCATACTCAGAAGAAGCAGCCATCTGTAAAACATTTCTGCAGGGCCAATGTAGTGCTACACAAGGAGATTTCCTTACTGTGGTCCCTTTGAATCTCAATATAAGCCTGCAAAGTGAAGATTTATATTCAGATGTCCAGAGCTCAAGAGAGGTCAGAATGCCCAAAGCCATATGGTTGGTAAAAGGCAATCTGGAATTGGTACTTGGTCTGCCTGTCTCTAAAGCCTTTCTTTTTTTTCCATTACCTTGCCTTTTATTACATTTCCCTCATTTGATATCCAAATGAAGATTTAGGGAATGATGTAAGTCATCTTGAAAATACCTTCGAGTCATTAGAAAAATTATGAAACAAGGGACAGTTCCTTAAACAGAAAATATCCAGTGATGCCATTTTAGGATCAAGGCTATTGAAGGAACAATGGCAATTTTATTTGATGCCCCAAGAACGGCTGTGGGGTCCTGACTACTCTGATGGCAAGTGGTCCCGGTATGTAATGCTGTGTAACAAATCATCCCCAAACTCTAGCTTAAAATGGTGATTTATTATTCGTTTTCACTGTCCCCTGGGTTGACTGGACTCAGCTGGGTGGTTCTCATATGTGGTCTTAAGTAGCTGTAGCTAGAATCTGGGGATGGGATCATTGGAAGGCTCAACTGGGTTGCACACCCAAGATTGTGCATCACATGGCAAGGGATACTGGTTGTTTGTCAGGAGCTCAGCCGGGGTTGTTGATGACATGGTCTCATCGATGGCCTGGGATTCTCACAGCATGGCCGGTGGCTTCCAAGAAGGAATGTCTCAGGAGCAAATGTCTTTAAATGACTGAGGTATAAGACATAGAGCTGCTTTATGACCTGTTCTCAGAATGTTACTTCTGCCACACTCTATTGTTCCAATGAGGTTCCACGGCCAGCCCAGGTGAAAAGGTAGGGAGGTGTCACCTTCTGATGTAAGAAGTAGCCCATGCACACAAAGAGGGAAGGCGCAGATGGGGCTGTATTTAGAGACTGACCATCACAGAGAAGAAGCTTGACTAATATGCTGGACTAATACTTCTGTCAGACTTGCTGAGTATAGGCAGTGGTGTCTGGGGATAGTCGCTGCCTCTCAGCAGGTCAGGCTGGCTGGTAGTTGGGTACCTAGGGCCGAACAGGATAAACCAGATTCCTTGTGGTTCTTGGCTCATGCACCTGATGTCCAGTGGAGAAAGAAAGATAAACCTGAATCACATGGAGAAAGCAAATTATGAACCACAATTCTGGCAATGCCACATTTTTGTTAGATCCACTATCTGGTTGATGGCATGACCAGGAGTACTTTCCAGAGGCCTCCCTGAGACACTCTCCTGGTGGTATTTAGACTACAGGGTTCTCTCCAACTGCAACCTGGCAACTTTCAGCTGATTTTTCCTCCACAGTGAGCCCTGGCTGTCACTCTTCTCTTTAAACTTTACTTCTCAGAATGTTTTATCAGATAGACATAAATAAGATGTCATTTGCCCATCCCTAAAAGGGCAATCTTTTATTGCCCTCTGAACAGATCCTTGGATTTCTAGATCTAATAGTTTATCTGAGAAGGAGAAAGGATTTAAGTACAATTTTCCGTTATTTATACTATATCCTGTATCACCTTGCCAGTTATCCTGTTAAGTCCTGTTGCTGTCCTCCACTGGGCCGTCTATATGGCAGAGACAGTATGATGAACTCCGTAGAATACAGACACTGTGTGATGCCCCCTACTCTGGACATCATAACGAGTCTCCCCTTTGCAGACTTTGAGGAGCCCCTTGCTCAGGCCCAGTAGAAATCAAAGCCCAGCTCAGACTAACCTGAGTTCCCAAGGGGAGTCCTGCTTTCCTACCTATGGCCTCCACTTTTCAACAAGCCTCCCACAACCCGCCACTCATCTTCACCCCAAATCTCCTTCCCATGAGGTGTTGGAGGGGGTAGAAGCCTTTACTAAGATTCAAAAGTCTTGAGAAGGGGGCTACCTATTGCACCACCCAGCAGCAGACTTTTAAAAAACCATATGCTTGACTTTCCTGCTTTTGCAAAGTCCTTGGACACCAGCAGTACTAGGGCTCCTCCTGGCCTTGCACCAAGGCCTGATCTCTCCCACACTCTGCTATCTCTTGCTTCTCACTGCACTTAGGTCTCCCCTCTCAGAAACAAAAAAATACATTCTTCTCATTTTCTTATGTCACAAGTCCCTCCCCTTGTTTGAGTCTCTGTCAGCACCCCTGCCTTCAGAGCCTGATTTTTGTGCCTAAGTGACTTAACCATGTCCTTTGCTAAATGAGAAGGAATCCTGGGGCTGGGAGGGAGGATAGCATGCTTTATGCACCTTGTTACATTTGCACCTTGAGAGATCTTTTTGTTTGGAAGCAGCACATGGTAAGTTCTCAATACGTATTTGCAATAGTCACTCCTTCATCTAGCTTCCATCCAGTCTATACTTTTTGAATGCCTACTATGTGTCAGACATAGTCCTATTTCAGTCTTATTTTAAGTCCTAACTAGAAAGAGAACCAGGGGGAGGATGTGCTAGAGAATAGCTGAATGGGTGGCGTGACCACTAGAGAGTGAATGATCACAGCAGACCTTTCTGAGGAAGGGTCACCCATGCTGAGTGAGACTCGAATGAGAACGGAAAGTTCTCAAAAGAACCAGGGGAGGTTCTGGGGAAGTGGTTCAGGAAGAGAGAACAGGCAAGAGTCTGGAGTTCATGAAAATAAAGTTAAAATGAAAAAAAGTCCATAGAACGTAGAGGCAAAGAAATTTGCCATTAGCAGATGATAAACTGAGAAATTTGGGGAAAGTATAAAGCAGATGGACTGAACTGGTGTCAACTGATTGAGAGCCACCTGATTCTGGGGCCATCTGGAAAGAAATTAGCTGCGTCCCCAGAAGCCTGGGAAAACCCCAAGCTCTGAGCAGTAGGACTGGAAGTTGAGGCAGTTGGTGGGCATTGGACAGGGGACATATGGAAGAAACTCAGAAATATGGACCAGATAAAAAAAAAAAGAGGAAAGAAAGAAAGAAAGAAGAAAGAAAGAAAGAAGAAAGAAAGAAAGAAAGAAAGAAAGAAAGAAAGAAAGAAAGAAAGAAAGAAAGAAAGAAAAAGAAATATGGACCAGAGGCTCCCTATGGCAGAGAGGGTGTCTTCAGCAAATCGGGGGTGTTTTCCAGTTAGCTCATAATATGGGTAATAAAACCAGAGAGTAGTGCCTCTGTAATCTTGGGTGAACAGCAAATATAGATGGGAAAAACATCTCAGCAAAACAGGGAAACTTCTAACGACTTTCGGTTTTCCTCTTACTTTTCTTTGGCTTCTGTAATCTAATCAGGATCCATATCACCCCTCAGCAGAAGGGAGAAGAGTGGACTTATTGGGAACATAAAGACAAGAAACTGAAGAACTTCAGAAACCCCTCGGGATCTGAGACAGAGCAGAACACCCAGCTTGCTGGGATGTCAGGCTAAGGGAAGGTGGGGCTCGACCACCTGTCCTGCTCTGAGAGGAGTCTTTCAGTCTGCTCTTGGCCCAGATGGCCAGGTCCCAGAGGCAGACCCTGCTGACTGACCTATGGCCCCCCATAACACTCCAGTGAAGCCCTACAGCCACATGGACTGCTCAGAGGAGAGCCTGCGGGGTGGTGGTCGGGGAAACTCCGGGAACCACACAAGGACTTCTCAAACTGCTGTGCCTCAGAATCACCTAGAACACTTGCTCAAAATACAGACACCCAGAACCATTCTGGGGCATCTGTCTTCTTTTTTATTTATTTATTTATTTATTTATTTATTTATTTATTTATTTATTTTTTATTGGTGTTCAATTTACTAACATACAGAATAACCCCCAGTGCCCGTCACCCATTCACTCCCACCCCCCGCCCTCCTCCCCTTCCACCACCCCTAGTTCGTTTCCCAGAGTTAGCAATCTTTACGTTCTGTCTCCCTTTCTGATATTTCCCACACATTTCTTCCCCCTTCCCTTATATTCCCTTTCACTATTATTTATATTCCCCAAATGAATGAGAACATATAATGTTTGTCCTTCTCCGACTGGCTTACTTCACTCAGCATAATACCCTCCAGTTCCATCCACGTTGAAGCAAATGGTGGGTATTTGTCATTTCTAATAGCTGAGTAATATTCCATTGTATACATAAACCACATCTTCTTTATCCATTCATCTTTCGTTGGACACCGAGGTTCCTTCCACAGTTTGGCTATCGTGGCCATTGCTGCTATAAACATCGGGGTGCAGGTGTCCTGGCGTTTCACTGCATCTGTATCTTTGGGGTAAATCCCCAGCAGTGCAATTGCTGGGTCGTAGGGCAGGTATATTTTTAACTGTTTGAGGAACCTCCACACAGTTTTCCAGAGTGGCTGCACCAGTTCACATTCCCACCAACAGTGCAAGAGGGTTCCCTTTTCTCCACATCCTCTCCAACATTTGTGGTTTCCTGCCTTGTTAATTTTCCCCATTCTCACTGGTGTGAGGTGGTATCTCATTGTGGTTTTGATTTGTATTTCCCTGATGGCAAGTGATGCAGAGCATTTTCTCATGTGCGTGTTGGCCGTATCTAGGTCTTCCTCTGTGAGATTTCTGTTCATGTCTTTTGCCCATTTCATGATTGGATTGTTTGTTTCTTTGGTGTTGAGTTTAATAAGTTCTTTATAGATCTTGGAAACTAGCCCTTTATCTGATATGTCATTTGCAAATATCTTCTCCCATTCTGTAGGTTGTCTTTGAGTTTTGTATGAGCATCCTAGGTGAATCTGATGTACCCCGTGCTTTGGGAACCACAGACCCCCAAAGTTACTGAGGGAGTCCTCACTAATCTAGTCCATCTAGATCAGGGCTGCCTTTTAGAATCAGTTGGACAGATTAAAAACAAGCAAACAGACAAACAGACAACTAATGCCCCACTGACAGAAATTTTGATTTAATTGTCCCAGGGAGGGGACTGGGCATTAGTTTTTTTTTTGTTGTTGTTGTTGTTTTTATTTTCTGTTTGCTGTGTTAATAAACTCTCCAGGTGGTTCTAATGTATGGCTAGAGTTGATAGCCAAGAACTTCACTTATGAAAACCAACAGTCCCTCAAATTGCTGGGTATATGAAAAGACAGGCTGATCTGCTCTGAACGGTGGTGATTAGTCACAGTGATTGATTCTGTGATAAATGATCACCAATGAAACAGACTGTCACAAATAGAGAGGAAGTATGAAAACCAAACCAAACCAAACCTGTATCACATCCTCAGAGGGACTTAAAAGGATACATATCAGAAGAACAGAGCAGACTACTTAAGAAAAAGGAGTCCAAGAAGTATTAAGAATTCTTGGAAATGAAAAGCATGATTGTCACTCAGCCCTCCCAACACTCAGTAGGAAAAGAAAAACTCGTGAAGTATAAAATCACAGAATGGGCATCACTGAATACCAAGCTGGAGGCTCTGAAGAGTAACTCAAGGAATTCTATCCTTGAATATAGACTAAAAGGACTAAGAGATGGGAATTATAAAAGAGAAAAGAGAGATATGGCTGCTCCATTCCAGAGGCTGAGTTTCTACCAAAGGATTTCCTGAAAAGAGAGGATAAAACAGAAGAAAGAGTAGTAGTGATTAAAAAGAAAAGGAGAGAAAATACCTTGAGTTAAAGAAAGATTTTAATTCTTGGATCAGAGTAGAAGAGATGAGGTAGGACACATCAGAACTATTAGAAAAAAGATACTCATCTATAAACTATTTTTCATTTAATGTTGATGGAGAAATATAAGTCCCAAAATGTTGGTTTAAAATATATCAGGTTAACAAACCTATCAAGAAGAATGGGATTTGGAGGAGGCAAATCTATTTTATTCTATTCTTTATTTTAAACACTTTATTATTATTTGTATGAATTGATGGCATTAGTTAGAATTTAAAAACCCTATTTTTTAAAGGTTTTATTTATTTATTCAGAGAGAGAGAGAGAGAGAGGCAGAGACACAGGCAGAGGGAGAAGACACAGGAAGTTCCATGCAGGGAGCCTGATGTGGGACTCGATCCGGGTCTCCAGGATCACACCCCGGGCTGCAGGCGGTGCTAAACCACTGCACCACCAGGGCTGCCCATAATTTAAGACATTTAAAAGTAAATATGACTAGAATAGAAACTAGGGTAAGGAAAGCTAATACAACACTTGATTAATAAAGCAAAAATCAGGGAAGAGGAAAAGAAACAAAAAGAATAAGATCCAGAAAACATGAAATACCAGGAAAAAGATAAAATATATAATCCAAGTAAATGTAACTGTTTTATATCTCAATGTCCAAAGCAAAACACGCCACTAGAAAAGTAAGTGAAGAACACAAAACAGTCAAAACACAAGAGAAAAATGAATACCAACCATGAGAAAAGATTCTCTAGTCTCTTAACAAAGAAGTGAAAAAGAAATGGGATTTTTATTTTAACTTATTACACTTGCAAAGATGACAAAGATTGATAACATTTGGGTTGGTGATAGATGTGGGAAACGGACACTTTTAAGCTGAAGGCATGAAAAAAAATGGTATTACTTTGCTCAAGAGGAATCTGGCCATATAAACTAAAATCAAAATATACATGCCAGGCCTAGCAATTCCACTCTTGGAAATTTATCCTAAAGCAATAATTGGACTTGTGTATAAGAATGTCCTTAATATCATTTTTTACACTAGCCAAAAAAAAGGGGGGGGGGGATATAACCTTCATGTTTACAACCTGGAGATTGGTTAAATACTTTATACTACACTCATGCAAGGGGACACTACATAGTTATTGAAAAGGGTAAGGTAAGATGAGTTTATATGTATTTACAGAGAAAGATTCCCATGATGTGCTATTTAAAAAATTATGGGACAATGTATATATAATGAATTAATTTATGCAATAGAATATGATATTGTATATAGGTAAGAATCTAAAAGGATAGACTCTAAATCAAAAGTTCCCAAACTTCCCAAGTTCACCGTACCCTTAGTGTCTCAGTAATGTTTGCATGGTGCCTCTGGGCCAAAAAAAAAAAAAAAACCCAAACAAAACATGTAATAGCTTTGTCTTTTAAATAGTCAGGTCCAGAAGACTTAATATATATTTACGTCCTAAAAGTACATATAAATTTAAAGAAAAAAACAAGGTTTACTTCATTCATAAACAACCACCATGTGGGCCTGTTGAGCACCGTATATCTTCTTGTACTTTGGAATCAGACTGGAACCCAACACGCTCATTTTCTGTTCCATTTTGATGTTTGTACAGTACTGGCTTTTTATCTAGCAACTGCCCTGAAAACCCAGATTTACAAAGATATGACATCACTGAAAGGAATGTAAAGTGAGATGTTGAAAACAGGGAAGGGCCTCCAGCAGTACTTCATGCAGTCTCTGACACACATCAGACGTCACCGTGCTTCCCCAAGGGTTTCGAGCAGCCCCAGGGTAATCCTGTGAATTCCCTGCAGCGGCCCAGGGTGCCCTGGCTCAGTTTGGGGCCTATGCATTAGATCATAAACAAAGACTCTTTCTGGAAAGTGACATTGGATGAGAGGGAGAGTGACTTTTCTTCATTAAGCACAGCTGAATAGTTTAAACTTTCTATAACAAGCAAAATATAAGAGTAATAAAAGACTTTTATTACTTTTTAAAAAGATTTCTCATCTTTTAAAAAAGATTTATTTATTTATTTGAGAGAGAGAGAGAGAGCACACGAGAGTACGAGTGACAAAGGGGCAGAGGAAGAGGGAGAACCAGACTCCCCTCCTGAGCAGGGAGCCCAACAGGTGGGAGGCTTGATCCCAAGACCCTGAGACCATGACCTAAGCCGAAGGCAGATGTTTAACTGACAGAACCACCCAGGCGCCCCAGACTTTTATTACTTTTTGTAAGGTTTATTACTTGTTTTTTTTTAAGGTTTAACTTTTTGTAAGGTTTATTTCCAGAAAAGAAACCAGAAACAAGCAAGAAACCAGAAAGCAAATGAGGGTGATATACAGGAAAGAAAAATGAAATAAAAACTCTAGCCGAGGGGCAGAGGGTGCAGGGGCACACCACACACCACATGAGATCTGTCTGTGCACTTCCCTCTGTGACTGACTCTGGTCCAGGTCCCTCCGGGCTTCGGCTTCTCAGCTGTTAAGTAAACCCACTAGCTTCCCTCACAGGCAAAGAGCCCCTTGCAGTCCCTCCTGAGGAGCAGAGCCATGAAAACCACAGCTCTGGAACCTGCTGTCTGGGTCCTGATCCTAACTCTGCTACCCACTCGCTGTGTGACCTTGAGCAAATTCATTAACTCCCCTATGCCTCAGTTTCCTCCTCTGTTAAAAGTTGAGAATAATGTTTACCTGCCGTGGGGACTCCAGGCACTCCCGTACTACGTGGCCAGTGCTGAGTCAGGGGTAACACTTAACTATTGTTGTTGCCACTGTTATATATATATAAAAAATTTGGCCAATAGACTTTTTCCCCTCCAGCAATCAGAACTAGGAAACGCCGCACTGTCAGTTGAGGCCCTGACTCTTGGTTTTGGCTGGAGTCATGATCTGCTTCTCCATCCCGCCCCCCACCCCACCATGCTTTCTCTCTCTAAAAATAAATAAATAAAATTAAAAAAAAAAAAAAAAGAAAAGAACTAAGAAATGTGAAGGACTGTCCCTGTTAGCATGATATCCCAGGGGCAGAGAGAGGTCAGAGGAAGCCACTAAGGATCCATGCACAAACCAAAGGCATAGGGAGGCAGGGCCATGTGCAAGCAGAACTTAGGAGGTAACTTGAAGGCTTTCTGTTCTAGTGATAAAAATAGTCAAATTAAGATAGGAAATAATGGAATCTCACTATCTCATGATCTTCCCCCCACATCTCTTTCCTTCTCAAACATTCACACTTTTTTAAAAAATTAATTTTTTTTTTTTTTTTTACCTCATCTCTATGTCCCATAAAGTGATATCGTCGCTGATCCAGGGATTGGACGGCTCGGCTGGGGTGATCAAAGGATCATATTCCACATACTGTTCCGTGTAAGCAATTAAGCTGCAGGAGGGAAGCAGAGCAAAGAATGCCGCTGATTTCCCATAAAAACTTGTATTCTGTTTTACACAAGCATTAAAACTGTCTTCGTATAATTCTAAGTTAAAGGAAAAACACCTTCACTTCCACCTCTGATAAACTCAACTGTTTCATTTCTGCCTGTTTCCTTCTCATGGCCAGTGTATCATTTTTGCATCATGCCGTCATAGTATACATATGCATTTTATATCTTTTCCCCACTTTCCTCTTTACCTGGACCCTGGCGCACCCTTCCTGGCTGCGGTTAGCCTGACTGATAGGTCTACACCTGCTTGTGTGTTACCCCTCACAGAGACTATGGATCTCAGGACATCTGGGTCACACCAAGGACACCAGAGTCCCTCCAGGCTGCCAGCCACGGGTTCCCAACTGGGGAATGTCTTTATTTCAAAGACTAAAATCCTGATAGACCAAAAGGAGGTAATGCATTACAAGCATTTTTCCACAAAGCGACTTAGTTTTTTCAGTTATAATTTAAACAGCCATATAATCTTTTTAAAACAATAAAACAGTACTAAGTGATTTCACATACACACACAAATAGCAAATTTAGAGAAAAAAAAAAGAGAAGAGAGAGTTTTTTTTCTCCCATCCTTTCTCACAGAGACATCCACTTTCTACCATTCTGTTTCCTTAAGGACTTACCTGTATATTTCTAAATTTTGTTTTTACAGTTGTTCTTGATTATCTATTTTATTTTATTTTAAAAATATTTTATTTATTCATGAGAGACACACAGAGAGAGGCGGAGACATATGCAAAGGGAGAAAGAAGCAGGCTCCCCATGGGGAGCCTGATGTGGGACTCAATCCCAGGACCCTGGGATCATGACCTGAGCTGAAGGCAGATGCTCAGCCACTGAACCATCCAGGCACCCCTTGAATATCTATTTTAGATGAGAATTTAACTTTCCCTTCACCAGTCCCCAACTTACCCCCCCTCTACCTCCTCTCATGATCCTCCTAGGAGACATATAATAATTTTTGTTAAATCAATAGTCAGCGTCCACATTATTAAACTAGATACAAATTATTTTATGCTGAACTAAGTAGCCTACTACCCTCCTCAAGTGTTCTAACAAATCTGTAAAACATCTAGCAATAATTTTTCCATATCTTAAAGACAATACATAATCGTTGTTCAGTTCTGTCTCCCTGTCTCTCAGAGGCCCTCGCTTCCAAGTCTTGAGTACTCTTGCTCCAGACTGGACTATTTGCTCCACACATGTGATGTCACATCGCCCTCTTGGGATGTCCTTAACTTATGTGTGGAGCCCTTGGTTTTCTGGGCTTCACATCTGTTGACTGGTTTTACTCCCTGGTTGGGTTGAAACACTCCTTGAGTAGTTTCCTAAGAAAAGACACGTAAAAACTATTTTAAAGCTTTGCAGGTCGAAACATATTTTTTATTCTATCTTGATACTTGACTGAAAGTGCTGGACACAGAACCCCAAATTAAAAATCACCTTCCTACAGAATTCTGAGGGCGTTGCTCTACCGCATATTTTGACATCCAGTGTTACTGCTGAGAAGTCTGGCTTCAGTTCGATTCTTGTTCTTTGGCTTTAGGTCTCTTCTTTCTTGAAACAGTGTCTTCTCTGTATGGTTGTGGTGCCTTGAAATTTCACCCTGGCCCTTGCTGGTTGTTTCTATTTACTATGCTGGGTACAAGGTGCAAGAAATTTAAAAAATATTATTTCCCAGAAGTATTATTTCTTTGCTAATTTCATGCCCTTAATTTCCTTGGTCTTCTCTTGCTATAATTCTTTCTAGTTGGATGTTGGACATTCTGGATTGGTAATCTAATTTTCTTAGATTTTTTTTTTCTAGAATGTTCTTCTGCCCTGCCACTTTTCATCTTTTTTGTCTTTTTGCTTGACAGTCCTTCCTATCTGGTTGTTTGTTTGTTTGTTTATTTATTTATTTATTTATTTTATTTGGGCTATCACTTTCTTAAGTTTCCAGAGTTCACTCTTGTTTATGATAGGATCTAGTTCTTGATTCATAGATGAAATATCTTCTGATATCTGATATTAATATTTCTTCTTTATTTAAAAGAAGAGAGACATGAGAGACACACAGAGAGAAAGGTAGAGACATAGGCAGAGGGAGAAGCAGGCTTCTCGCAGGGAGCCTGATATGGGACTTGATCCCGGGAGGCGAAGGCAGATGTTGAGCCACCCAGGCATCCTTATTTCTTCTTAAAAAAAAAAAAATATATATATATATATATATATATTAGAGACAGAGAAGAGAGTGTGAGTGGAGGGGGAGGGGCAGGGAGAGAGAATCTCAAGCAGACTCCTTGTTGAGTACAGAGCTGGACATGGGGCTCAATCCCACAACCCTGAGATAATGATCTGAGTTGAAATCATGAGTCAGACATTCAACTGACTGAGCCACCCAGGTGCCCCCGATATTAACATTCTGAGGATATTAATTCCATATTTTTGTTTTCTGTTTTTTGAATAGTTTTTGGTTCCTCCAAGTCGCTTTTGCTCTTTGTTTGCATCACAATCCTTCATACTGGGGTTTCCCTTGAGTGTCTGGAAAATCTTACACACATCTGCTTGTGTCTAAGAGTAAGATACTAAAACCTGCTTGGAGACACAGGTGTATGTGGACAGGGCTTCATCGTCAGGTCATGGGCAGCTCACCAGACTTTTTTTAACTAGATCTCCAAATGAGGGATTTGGGGCCTCTCCTCAGGGGACATTGATTTTTCTCTAGAGCACGGGTAAGTAAATGTTTTCTGTAAGAATCAGTAAATATTTCAGGTTTTACAGGCCAGAAGGTCACTGTTGCAATAACTCAGCTCTTCTGTTGCAGCAAAAAGCAGTTATAAATAATTCATGAATCAATGTGTGTGGTTGTGTTCCAATAAAGCATTATTTGCAAAAACAGTAGAATGGAGTGACTTGGCCCCCAGATTGTAGTTTCCGAGTCTCTTGCCTGTGGGCATATATACATTTAGCTCCTGGACAGTTGAGAGCCAGGCAGAGGAGGGGTGGATGGTCCCACTGTTCAGTATATAGATCTTCTATTAATCTGCTTGTTTTCACCTGGCTCTTTATGATGTAAGGTGCCTGAATTCTGAGCTGATATGACTCAATTTCTCTGGAGAATAAATTACCCATCTTTTATGGTGGTAGAAACAGGGGAGAGATGATTTCCTACAGGGCATGGATCTAGGCATCCAAAAATCCAGAGACAGACTTTACCCATTCGTCTGGGTTAGCCTCATGCTTTATTCTTAACTTCCATGGTCTCTAGAACTTCAAGAGCCAAGAGCAAATTTTGTTGGGTAATCTGGCTCACTTTGTTTTAATACTTACACTCTTAACATGTAGGATATAATGTTCTTCACTCTGTCCCCAACCTTCTTTTTTAAATTAAATTTTGAAATATTCCAGGGATACAGAAAGACATAAAAATTGTAAGGACATCACCCTTATACCCATCACCCAGTTAAAAAATAGAGATAGGGGACCATGGTTATGCCCTAATTCCATAGACTCTCAATCTTGGAAAAATCTGTTGAAACTCTTAATCCATTAATTTGTTGACTGTGTCAGTTTATACCATTTCTATTCCTTTGCTTACATATTGTTTTTGAGGGGGAGAGAAAATAAACATATGTCCACAATATTGTCTTGAGTGAATTTATAATAATTAACGTAATCATTTCCTTTATACTAGACACAGAATTTAAAGTGTTTTAGGACACCATTGTTCATATCGGTTTTTCCATCTTTTGGGTTACTTATTTAGAATTAACACCCATAAGTGGAAATTTTGGGCCAAAAGATATGAATATTTTTATGGTTATCAATTCACAATAAAACTTTTCTCTAAGCACTGACAACTTGAGAGTCACCAATCTCTCCTGAAATGATAAATTCAGAGCCACCGTTCTTACTACTGAATTGCAGAGAGCAAGCACGGTCAATTACTGCTGAAAGTTGAAGAAATTAGCCAGCAGGTACATCTCATTGCTACTCAAAAAGTGTGGTCTGCAAACCAGCAGTACAGTTATCACTTGAGAGCTTCCAAGAAATGCAGAATCTCAAGTGCCACCCCAGACATACAGAGTCAGAAACTGCATTTTAATCCGATTCCTCGGGTGATTTATATGCACATTGAAGTCTGGGAAGCACCACATCTTATTCTTTAATTTTCCTAGGGGCTCAGGACACACATTTTATTCGTCCAAGCAAAATGAAGGAGTCTGGGATACTTCTGGTTTTAAACATGACTGCATGTTTTCTATAGCCTCACAGCCTCCTCGCTGTCCCAGGTGTGGCCTGTCCAGGGGAGAGGGTAGAAGGAGCACTGGTCCAAATTGGAAAACCTTAGTTCTTATTTTTGGGTGAACCATTTAAGTGCTCTTTGTCAAGCTCGGCATGTTACATAATGGCCTTGCTGAGCACTCAGGACCATTTGAGAAAAAGTGGGAAAGTATTTCAAAAGAATCTTCCAAGTCTTCTACACATGTAAGATATGTGATTGCAACTAGCATGTGCAGTGGAGGCATGTTGTCCTTGTAGGAGTACAAAGTAGACAGTGTGCCCAGGCGAGCCTTCACCCCTAAGAGCTTTGTAGCATCTTAGGGCTCTGGGGCAGCACCGTGGCAGGAAGGCTCAGACTACAGGCCTGTGCTGTGACAGCTCCACAGGGAGCCATCCTTTGCCACATGGGATAATTCCATCTTTTCTGAAAGAAATGGGTTGCACATTAAAGTACATAATAGTCACCTAGGGCTGCTATAGCAAATGACCACTAACTTGGTGGCTTAAAATGACAGAAGTCTACTCTCATTCCTGGGGGCTAGAATTCTGAAATCAAGGTGTCAGCAGGCCTATGCCCGCTCTGAGGGCTTGAGGGAGAAGAATCCTTCCTCACCTCTTCCAGCTTCTGTTGGTTCCAGGCAGTCCTTGGCATGTAGGTATGTAACTCCAATCTCTACTTCTGTCCTCACATGACTTTTCCTCTGGGTCTGGGCCTTCTTCCCTTCTCTCTCTTGCTTGCCATTGGATTTAGGGTCCACGGGGATAATCCAGGACAAGTTCACCTCAAGATCCCTAATTTGTATTTATAAAGACTCTTTTCCCAGATAAAGTCACATTCATGGGTCCCATGGACTGGGACTTCCACATACCCCATTGGAGGCCACTATTCAACCCACTGCAAGGAACGTGAAAGAATGTGGCCATGAGGCTGGAGAGGACACACTTGACCACCTGATTCCTTCACTCAAGATGCCACAAAAACAAAGCAGCAGCTGATAACCTCAATCCTGTTTGAGGGACGATGGGCCAATGGGAGATGTGTCTGAGGCATGGTGAGGTGCTGAGGCTTTCCTGATTATGATGTACTTGGGTGTCCACTGCATTCTCAGAATTTGAGATGGTGGGTGTAGTCCATGGCTCTCTTCAATGGTGACCCTTTTGTCTCCCAGAATGTGCCCCTAGCCATTCCAATAACCTCAGTCTCCAGTGGCCCCAATCTCAAATGAAAGACTTCTACCTAAGCAACCCAAGGCAAAGGGTATGTGTGTTTGGAGTGGGGGAGTGTGTCTCCGAACTAATTTCAAGTTATGGAGGATTTTAAAAATTATTTTATTTTTTAATTTAATTTTTAAAAAAGATTCTATTTATTTATTCATGACAGACACAGAGAGACATACACAGAAAGAGAAGCAGGCTCCCTGCGGGGATATGGGACTCGATCCTGGGATCCTGGGATCCTGGGATCAGGACCTGAGTCGAAAGCAGAAACTCAACCACTGAGCCACCACGTGTCTTGGAGGATGTTTTTAAAAACCAGAAATGGATTTCCCTCAAGTAATAACACATGGAGATGGGAAAACAAGATTTCCTCCCCTGCCTTCCTTACCCCTCCTCAGATTTCTGTGAGATGGGCTAGAGGTTGCACTGGATGCCACTCCAGCTTGTTTTATGTGGCCACACCTACAACTGGTGAAGGCAGGTCTGACCGGCCATGCCATACCTAGGTTCCTGGATGGAGCCCAGCAGAAGTACCTGGGGTGAGGGGAGGCAAGAGAGGCTCAGGAGAGGCTGGATGAGAATTCTGAGTACTCAGGCACTCGGGGGAGCCTGCCTTTCGGCGGCCTGTTAGTCATTGCCTAATGAAGACAGCTGCTGTGCTGGCCAGCCCAAGGCGGCAGCACCTTACAAGGCCAGGGAACAGCTAGGAGGACACAAGTTGTAATGAAACATTGGCTCTCAGCCAGGTCTCTTTAAGAGAAATTAGGGGATATCTTCAGAAGGTGGAGAAGAGGTGGTGAGATTAATGATGATGATGGTTCTAGAGAAGTGGTTGAGAGCCCAAGGAGGGATTTTTGTAACCACTGAAATTAAGAGCAGGAGATAGGACTATGGAACCGGCATTAGGTGTGAATGAAGTTCCTATGGCCTCACCCCGCATCGTGCTTTCTCAGAGCAGGGTTCAGATGGGACCCTGGCTATATGTGGAAGAACACGTGAAGAGAGAGGTAAGAACCTCCTACAGAAGTCCTGCAATATGCACCGAAGCAACAGAGAACAAATCAGCATGATCCCTAATCAGTCAACCAGCGCCGATGGTAGACAGCATTGATCAACAGGGAAGTTTGTTGTATTGGAAGACACACAGCGATTTTGTTAGAGTATAGCTACATAAATAAAGTTGGTTGGAGGCTTTGTAAAGAAGATAGTATGTGCATTTTGAATGTAATATTTTATTGGTAGAAGTGGGATGTACTGACTGAATCATCAGAATTAGACAGGGCTGGGGATCCCTGGGTGGCTCAGTGGCTTGGCACCTGCCTTTGGCCCAGGGCATGATCCTGGAGTCCTGGGATCAAGTCCCACATCAAGCTCCCTACATGGAGCCTGCTTCTCCCTCTGCCTGTGTCTCTGCCTCCCTCTCTCTCTCTGTGTCTCTCATGAATAAATAAATAAAATCTTTTTTAAAAAAGAAAAGAATTAGGGCTACACCAGGACCTTCTGACCAAGCAAGAGACTTGGAATTTGTTTGTTTTTTTAAAGAGGGAGTAGGGAGGGGCAGAGGGAGAGAGAGAATCTCAAGCAGACTCCCCACTGAATGCAGAGCCCGACAAGGGGTTCAATCTCACGACCCTGAGATTATGACCTGAAATGAAACCAAGAGCTGGATGCTTAACCAACTGAGCCACTCAGGTGCCCTGAGACATGGACTTTTTTTTTTTTTAAAAGATTTTATTTTATTTATGAGAGAGAGAGAGAGAGAGACAGAGAAAGGCAGAGACACAGGCAGAGGGAGAAGCAGGCTCCATGCAGGGATCCTGACATGGGACTCGATCCTGGGTCCCCAGGATCAGGCCCTGGGCTGAGGGCGGTGCTAAACCGCTGAGCCACCCGGGCTGCCCAAGACGTGGACATTTTTAAAGGTAGTTTAGAAAGGAAGATCTTGAGATTCTAAGAGGAAGTGAGATATTGGATGGTATATTAGTTTCTTACAGCTGCTGGAACAAACTGCTACATACTTAAAAGCACAAATGTATTATCTTATAGTTCTAAGGGGTCAGAAGTCTGAAATGGACATGGTGGGACTAAAGTCAAGGTGTTAGCAGGATCATGTTCCTTCTGGAGGCTCAAGGGGAGAATACATTTCCTTGCCTTTCCCTCCCATCTGGTAGTGGTATCCCATATTTCTTGGCTCCTGGGGAGCCTCTTCAAATCCAGCAATACCTGGTCAAGGGTGGCTCATGTCTCATCACTCTGACACTGACCTTTCTGCCTCCCTTGTCTACAACAAAGAGTCTCTTAGTCACACTGGGCCCACCTGGATAATCCAGGGTAATCCCCTTATGTTAGGTTAACTGATTACTAACCTTAATTCCATCTGCAAACATAATCCCCCTTTGCCGTGTAACCTAACACAGTTATAGATTCTGGGGATTAGGACCTGGGCATCTTTGAGGGACTATTATTCTATCTTCCACAGGTGTAATATGAGAGGCATTTGTCCAGAAGGTAGAGAATGAAGTCACTTAACAGAGGGTGTGCCGGTAGGTAAAAGGTGTATACAAGACCGGCATGGACTTTTTAGGAATGGCACCAACATGTTTTATTGGACTGTCATTGTTACAACCTATGCAAATAAACTCAGTGTTCATGAATCTATGCTTGCCTGTGTCCTGTTTGTCACCACTTCATGGAAAAGACAGGAGACAGCAAAGTGCCTTCTCTTGGAGGTTCCTCTGAGTGGCTTTGGCTCTTAGTAGTCCGTCGCCTTAACTCCTCTCCTAACTTTTGGGGGGTTGATCCTTCTCAGAGAGAGGGGCAGAGAAGGTTAACTCCATAATTGTGGTGGCAGAGGATTGAGAGAAGGTGAAAGAGTACCCCACACCAGGAAGAGATGGAAGGGGCTCTCCTCTTCCCTATGCTTCTCAACACCATGAGACCGGCCAGAAACCATACAAGGGGTGGAGTAAAAGCAAGCACTGCTCATCTTGTCCCTGCTCTCTTGTCTCTTTCATCTCTCCTGGAGGTTTTATGCTAAGAAGGTATCCTAAAGGCATCCCCAAAGTGGGATACAGAGGAAAGAAACAAAGGGTTGGTTACCTAGGATAAGATCTAAGCTTCATGCAGAGAGAATACCTTTGGGTCTGCACCAGGGCTGTGCAACGCCATTTCTTAGGTGTGAAAAGAGGTACAAATGGAGACAGAAATGCCATCCAGGAATATAGTGAGTGTACTTGGTTAGGTTGACCCCTGTGCTGTGTCACTTGGGGTTTGAGTGAAGCAGCTAGGGATCCTGGGTGGTGAGTAGCCCTCCAGAATGCGTGAACTAGCCCAGAAGACATCTCTGGGTTCTTGCTCAGTTTTACCTATCTTCTGGGAATTGCACCCCAACACATAGGGCTGCACCAGGGCTACTTTAGGCGCTGCCATGTACTTATAAACTGTGCTCCTGGCCACAGTTGAATGGATACCTTACTGACCAAAGCTGGGCTAATACTCTCTTTCTCTAGCTTCAAGTGTAGGATCTGTAGTCACAAAGTTCAGGGACTGGAGACAGTCCTGTTTTCTAACACCTGTCTGTGATGAAAGATGATGAGGCCAACGTGGAAAGTGGGGCAGGACAAGTAGTGAAGGAGTCTTGGGAGTGTTGAAGGTCCTGGCTCCAGCTATTATTTATTTGCTCCCACTATTCATTCTTTTTCTTTCTTTCTTTCTTTCTTTCTTTCTTTCTTTCTTTCTTTCTTTCTTTCTTTCTTTCTTTCTTTCTTTCTTCTTTCTTCTTTCTTTCTTTCTTTCTTCTTTCTTTCTTTCTTTCTTTCTTTCTTTCTTCTTTCTTTCTTTTCTTTTCTTTCTTTCTTTCTTTCTTTCTTTCTTTCTTTCTTTCTTTCCTTTCTTTCTTTCTTTCTTCTTTCTCTTTCTTTTTCTCTCTCTCTTTCTTTCTCCTTCCTTCCTTTCTTCTTTCTTTCTTCCTTTCTTCTTTCTTTCTTTCTTTCTTTCTTTCTTTCTTTCTTTCTTTCTTTCCTTTCTTCTCTTCTCTTCTCTTCTCTTCTCTTCTCTTCTCTTCTCTTCTCTTCTCTCTCTTTTCTCTTTTCTTTTTTTTGTGGGCTCCACACTCACATGAGGCTAGAACTCATGACCCTGAGATCAAGACCCAAGCTGAGATCAAGAGTCAACTCAACTGACTGAGTCACCAGGTACCCCCTGGATCCAGCTATTCTTAAATCTAGTGGTATCGCTGGTCATCCCAGAGCTCAATTCTGCAGCTCCTCCTCATATTCTGTGGGTCAGCACATGCTCTTTTTAGCTGAACTGGGTTCAAGCTGGGGTTCTATTGCTTGGCAACAAGGCAATACAATTGAAAAAAAGGATGAAGGTGATGGAAATGTGAAGGGCAGTTAATGAAGGCAGCTCTCTGTAGCATTAGCTAGAGAGGCTTCTTTTCCCCCAGAACATGCACTTCCTTGCAGTGCACAGACAAGATACCAAAGTCTCCTGGAGACACACAAAGACAGTGAAATGGGCCAGTAGGCAATGAGGAAGGTAGCAGTGGTTGATAGAAAGTTTGAGTCCAAAGTCAACATCAATGACTACAGGAAGACTTGAGTTGGATAGGAAAAGCATAGAGAGAGAACAGAGAGGCAAGGAAAGAGCTTTGCAGACAGCTGGCACATGATAGCATACAAGCAACAATGCTCACAGATCCTTGGGTATGTGGATGGGCCTAAGGCAGAACAGGGAAGTGTTACAGACTGAACTGTCCTGCCACCCACCCCCCGCAACCAAATTTCTTAGGTTGAAGCTCTAACCCTGCAATGTGATTGTTTTGAAGATAGAGCCTAAGATTAAATGAAGTCATGGGTGGGGCTCTGTTTTGCTAGGACTTTCATCATAAAGAGAGGAAGAGATACCAGAGCTCTCTTGCCTGTGTGTGTGTGCACAGAGGAAAGGCCATGTGAGGACACAGCAAGCAGGAGGCCATCTGCAAGTCAAGAAAAGAGGCCCCACCAGAAACCAGCCCTGCTGGCACCTTGATCAAAGACTTCCAACTTCTGGTACTGTGAGAAAATAGATGTCTGTTGTTTATGTCACCCAGTCTGTGGTATTTTGTTATGGCCACCTGAGCTAACTAGTACAGGAAGAAATGGAAAAAAACTAAATACAAGAAATCCAGGGGAAGTCCATTAGGAACATGACTTCTCACTGAGCAGTTTTAACATCCTTGTCCCTTTATTTCTGCCTCCTTCTGATTAGTATATGGTGTTGTTATTATCAAATGCCAAATTCTCACATCATTAGAAGATGCTGACACACTAGTCATTAGCAAAAAGGCTATCCACCATCATCAGGTGCTTTGAACTGGTTCCTGGGTGGAGTGTGGAGCTGACCAATTTATCCCCATAGTTCTTTCCATTTCCTTGTAGAAAGGGGAAGAAATTCACCATCTGGCTGTCAAGAGTAGAGCCCATGGTCAGTCATTCAGTCAATATTATTGAACTACAAGTGCCATGAAATAGTGAACAGCCCTCTGGATCACAGGATGATGCTCACATTGAGCTAAGAGCAAAGTCATGGCTTCTAACAACTTTAACTAGTAGTCATGGGTTACTATAAACACACGTATATACATATCCACGCACACACACATATACATATTTTATATATGAGGACTCATATATATGACATATATGTTATATATATTACAGTTGACCCTTGAACAACATGAACAACATGGGAGTTGGAGCACTGAACCCCTGTGCGGTCAAAAATCCATACAGCTTTTGACTCCCCCAAACTTAACTGCTAATAGCTACTATTGATTAAAGCCTTACCAATAATATAAACAATTCATATTTTGTATGTTATATGTATGATGTGCTGTATTCTTACAATAAAGCAGAAAAAAGAAAATGTTAAGAAAATCATAAGGAAGAGAAAATACATTTATAGTACTGTCCTATATTTATTGAAAAAATTCTGTGTATGAGTGGAGTTCAAACTTGCGTTGTTCAAGGGTCAACTAATTGTATGTATATAATAAGGGGTTATTAACACAGTTTGTTAATTAGGTTCCACTTTTGATAAACCTAGAGAGGAAAGAAATAACAATAGCAAATTTAGAAAACTTTTAGTCCAACTACTTAAAACAATCTGAGAGAGAAGTTTTAGAATTCATCCTTTCTCCCTTAGCAAAAAATAATGACATAATTTTGCTACATTTTGTAAAGAATGTGACAAAAAAAGTAAGGTGAGTTGGAGGAAAAAGTGATGGGTTGAGGGGTGCCTGGAAGGTACCCCTAGAGTGATGCACACGTATGGATTGTGGTCCACAGAGCAGATGGGAGAGAAGATGGAGACACAGAGACCAGGGAGATGGACAGTGGGGGATGGCTTGCAGCTGTGGGACAAGAAGGCATCGAGTATAAAGCATTTTGGGCCAGTGACCATCACTCCTACTTTAGAAATATAATACAAAGGTGCTACAGCACTCATTAGGAAATTGGGGCCTCTACAGGGGGAGGAAACCTGGAAATTGAATGTGGAAAAGGTGACTAGAAGAGTGTGTTTGCAGCCCCTCAAACTGTATGTGCAGTTTTCCAGACTCTGCACTAAAGAGAACCAGGATAGGAAGAGGCTCTGGCTAGAGAGGGAAGGGAAAAGCCAAGTAGCACTGTGGAGAGCAAAGAGCAACATTATTCATTCATTCATTCATTCATTCATTCATTCATCACATTTTTTTTCACACTGGAGAAGGTGAGAAAAAGAGAAGATATAAAGAACTCCTAAATTGGGGATCACCAAGAGAAAATAGATTCCTTGGGGAAACTTGGGATGAGTGAAGGGACGTGAAGCTGAAATTAGCCCCTCAGAAAGAAGAGTATATACCAGGCCAGATATTTCAGCGCTTCTAGGTCTTGGTCTGGATACAATCGCCCTGGCTATTACATTGCCTCTGATCTTTCCTTCTCTGTCACCTAAAGTGGGCTGGGAAAAAGGAGAAGCAAGGATCTCACGGTGTCTGGAATCACATAAAGGCCACGTTGCAATGACCTCTTTGGCCTCTTTTTTCCTTCCCCGAAATTATCATTAGGCATTAAGTTCCTGGACTTCCATCACCCTAGTAGGTTTTTAATAACCCTTAGGGTATCCAGCCCCTTGCTGTCTTATCTCATTTCGTTAATTACATTTCATGATCGTGGAGGGCTGGGAGGCAGAGAAGGAACCAGAATCCAGTTTCAGAGAGTAGCCGCGATCCTAAGATGGACAAGCAAGATGATGTAAAAAACCAATTCAGCAGTCAGCTGTGGTGCACAAATGACTCCCAGGGATAGGGTAAGGACAGCCAAGCACACAGGCGGATATGGAATGAGACAACTCGATCTCTCTGTGTGGGGCAGCGTGGCGTGACTCCTGCAGTGATTGGGCATAGCTCAGTGCCCCTGTGAATGGGGAGAAGTCTTTGCAGAAACCCTACAAAACATAGAGACTTTTCAGGCAAATGCTGAACTAAAATGGAACTAAAATGTATAGAGTTTTGCATTCCCAAATTGGTTTGTCAAGTGCTATAAGGCTTGGGTAAGTAAAAAGGGGGCTCCCTTCAGAACTCTGGCAAAGGACAGTAAGACTTCTTTTATTTGGTAACTTTAACTACTGAGGGAACACTGGTGAGATATACGACCCAAAGGGCCTCTGAGCAGAGTTTACAAGGACATAAACCCTATGCCTTGAGGCTCATCATCTGAATTCAGAAGAGCACACCCCTTGGAAAAAACTCTTTATTCTTGCTTTAGGACCAAGGCTAAGGAACTTGGTCATTTGATTTCCTGGTATAGCAGATCAATTTTAAAAAAGAGTCTATTTCTCCAGCCCTAGAATCTGGTCTGGGCTTGTGGCATGTGTTTGCCAATAAAATACAGCAGAAGTGAGAGTGCCAGTTCCCAGCCTCAAGAAGCTCTGCCTGCTTCTACGCTCTCTTGAAATTCTGCTATTCTCATGTGAGCTGGAGGATGAGAGACTATGTGAAGGAGAGCCCGGTATCTCAGCTGAGGTTATCCTAAACCAGCTGAAGCCAAGATGATCCCAGAGCTGCCTCCCCAATCCACGGCTGCACACGGATGCAAGCATGAACCCAGTGGAGCCAGCTGGCACATAATCATGTGAGCAGTAGCAAATGCCTGTTGTTTGAAGCCACTAGGTTTTGAGGCCAGTTGTTACTCAGCGATATCTAACTGAAACACCTGGTCTGCTATAGATTGTTGACTGGGAACAAGAAAACAAACCAATAACTAAAAAAGCAGAAACAGACACTCAAAGGTTGTAATGGTCTGAGGCTATTTAGGGAAAGGGAAGCAGTTTGTGGCACTTTGTAAGACCTTGATCACTGGTGTTTTTTTTTATTTATTTATTCATTCATGAGAGAGAGAGATAGAGAGGCAGAGACACAGGCAGAGGGAGAAGCAGGCATCATACAGAGAGCCTGATGTGGGACTCGATCCAGGGTCTCCAGGATCATGCCCTGGGCTGCAGGCGGCGCCAAACCGCTGCGCCACCGGGGCTGCCCCACTGGTGGTTTTAAAGCACAGTATAAAAGTCATCTAGGAAAACTAACTGAAAAATAGTGTCCTTTCTTTAAGAAGGCAAATGCATGAACCTTACTTAAGAAAGATGCTCATTTTGGGGCACTGGGGTGGTGCAGTCAGTTGGGCATCTGACTCTTGGTTTTGGCTCAGGTGGTGATCTCAGGGTGGTGAGATCGAGCCCTGTGTTGGGCTCTGTGCTCAGTGTGGAGTCTGCTTGAGACTCTCCCTTTCTCTCTCTGTAATAAATAAATCTTTTTTTTTAAAGTAAAAGATTCTCATTTAAAATAGTTCACATAAAAAGCTTAAGGTGTTAAATGTTATTTATCTGGGAAATTCATTTGTGTGTGTGGAGACCATATTATCCAAAGCAAAAATCAGGTAACAGATAGGACTTTGTATTATTTCCAGGTGCAAAAGGAGCATAGGCTGGGAAATGGAGATTGGTTGCCACGATGTTGGCCTGAAACCACTCATGGTGACAATGGGACAGCACAGTTGAAACCAGAACGACCTGAGAAGATTTGCACAGAAGAACCGAACTCTCCCCATCTGGCCCTTCCTTCCTCAAAGGTGCCAGATTAGTGGTGCTATCAGAGGCACCCGAGGGCAGACACACAGACTGTGGACTGCAGGGCCTTCGTAGGGCTCTCTGTGCAGCAGACGGAAAAGAGACAGGGTGGAAGGAGTGCATTAGCACAAAGCTGCCATCTGCAGGACCAGCTTCACTCCTTGGCTTGCCCTTTGTTCCTTCCTTTGAACACCACGCACCCAGTTCATTCTGTTCCACGTCCTTGATTTCTGCTTCTTTCCAAGACACCATTAAGCACCACAGGGGAAAACCATAATAAAGGTTCATATTTATTGCAAATATAGCAAGTGCCAAGGACTGGGTGAAGCTCCTGCCCTGGATGAGCTCATTAACCCTCTAAGTTAAGTGCTACTGCTCTCTCTCCTTTAAGGAAGTAGCAGAGGGGCAGAGAAATGAAGCAAGCAGCCCAAGGTCACACAGTTAGAAATGACAGAGGCAGGATCACAAGCCCGATGGCTGGCTCCACACCCATCCTCTACATTGTTCTGCTCTGTTCCTTCAGTAGGCCAAGTTTCCTTATTCCCTTCTGGGGAGTGGGTGGGTGTGGCCAAAACCTTTGACCCAATCCTGACTCCTGCCTTTTTGGAACCGGATCTTCACCATCACCAGCCCTCATGCCTCTCCCCAGCATCAGCTCCCGGGGAACTGCATGCATGACATGGACGAGGTCCTTTGCCTGATGGCTAATCCCCACCCATCACCGGCCGCAGGCCCAGGGAAAGCACACCCGGCATGGGGACGTGTGTGCCCACCTGAGACAGCTCAGCTTTCAGCTTTGGGAAGCAGAGCAGTCGCACCCAAGGCCAGCTGCCAGGACCGCCTCCCTGTCCCCGCCCCCACTGAGCCGCTGACAGGCCAAGGCTCCAGGCTGCTTTATCTCCTGCTCACACCCGGCTCCTCTCCCTCCTCCTCTCTATCTGGGAGTTTCCTTGTGGTTCTAATGAAAAACCCTTGTGTCACATTGAAAAGTTGCCAGTTATTGCTGCTGGGAATAAAATCTAGTCTCTGCTGGGAGGAGACTCCTGAAGCTCGGAGCTAGGAGTGCGGAGTGGCTCCTTGGAATAATCTCTCCAGTGCCAGGGGAGCAGCCTCTCAGGCATAATGAGATGCTATCAGGTGGGGCCCTTCCTGACAGCAGTAAACAAACAAACAGTAGGCCCTGCCAGGCTCCCCGCCCCACCTGGACTGTCTCCCTGGCCGGCCTCAGGCCTCAGCACACCTGCCTGGAGTCAGTGGGCTTCCCTCAGGCTGCTCGGTTCAGGCTCTTTCCCCATATCCCCCAGAGATCAGACAAAGTTGGATGCCTCTTCGCCTGTGAGCTCTCAGGTCAGTGAGGGCCAGGCAGTGGCAAATTCCCTCCAAATTCCCCCAAATTCTCAAAGACCTGGTCAGTCCTCTTGCAGATTATTCAAAATGCAGGCTCCTCTGGATCTACCTGGAGTCACTGAATCCAAATCCCCAGAGCTAGGGTTTGAGAAACCCATTCTGAACCCCTCCTTGCCTGGACTGTCCTGCTCAAAACCACTGGACCTGCGTGACTTGACCCAAGGGAAGATGCTCCCTCTAGCCGCCCCCACATTGCTCTCTTAGGACTGCAAACTCATATGTGCCCTTTGAAGGCCAGGCATTACTAGCACTGATCCCCCCAGCACACAAGAATAATCGTTCCTGTCGCTCTTCCACAGAGAAAGAAGCGCAGAGTCCCTTGCAGGCTCTAGCACCAATGCAGTCAAGGTCATCCTGCTACCTCACTCAAGGGCACTCTCTGGAACAAAGGCAACCACAGTGAGATGGGAAAAGCAACTTTAGAGCCTGGTACTTGGGAAGCCCCGCATCATGACAGTAGAGGGGGGCAGAGGGGGTGCTCTGTGACTTGCAGAGTCAGCTGCAGCCCTGACTCCACAGCAATCTGTGTCGAAGTCAAACTGAGCTCCAGTCAGTGGCCACCTGCCAAAGTACTTGTGTTAGGGAAAATGGGAATCTCGGTAACTCTTACTGGGAATCTCGGTGACTTGATGCTGCCTCCCCTCTGGCCCTGCCCTGGGAACGTTTGATGATGTCTGAAGACTTTTTTTGGTTGTCACAGTTGTGATGTGGGTTTTGGCATCTAGCTGGAAGAAGTCGGGGATGCTGCTAACTATCCTAAAATGCACAAGATTGCCCAGAATATCAATAGTGACACTATCATTAAGTCCCAGAGTAGATATGAGATGCCATCAGAGATGCCAGTGCAAATCCAGGGCTGCCCTTGGCCCCCTGAACACAGGATGTTCACTGAGGGGTTTGGGTTTGGGAGTAGAATTTTCTTAGCCTCGATTTGTTGTTATTTATCTAGAAAGAACATACAGATCAACCTGGGGCCAGCAGAGAAAGGCTCACAGGTTGAACACACAGCCAGCCCTCTGTGTGAGCTGGGTTTAAAGGATCCACTTTACTCTGATATCCAGGAAATGCTAAGACCCAGCATAAGCCCTTGATCCCTCGGATACTGGTCATCGCTTCAACAGTAGCATATGGCTGAACAAACGTTCAGTCTGGGACTGTCCGATCAGATTTATTCCATAACAGATTCCCCAGGTGGTCTCTCCTCTTCACTGAGAATTTTAAAAACAGACCATTTAGTTGACAAAATTGAGTTTCCCATGAGTTAACGGAGTGGGAGTGGAACCAGCTACCGGTGCAGATTGTAGCACAAATGCTCCTGAGGAAGCCAGGCTGGAGGTGCCAAATATTTTCTTTACAGTTGATTTGATGCAGTTCTGTGGTTGATGGTGTGTGGAGGTGGAACGCCTCCTGATGGCCCAGCCCCCTCCTGTTTGCGTGGCCAGCACCTCAAAGGGGCACACATAATATCTTCCCCCTATAAAGTGAACCTGGGCATTTTATAGCTGAAAAGGGAGCAATTCTATTTGAATTAATCAAGAGGCTGAAGGCAAAAATGCATTATGTAGCTTTTAAGGACATTCTTCCTAGATTGACAGGGTCCCGTGGTCACCCCTGAAAAGCTTCAGCAACAAAACATTTCTTGACATCACTCAAGGGAGGTCTGCTGTCTTAGCTGTACTCGCACAAGGGCCTGCGGTTTTTTTTACTCATCAGTTTAAGAAATGACTACAGTCTGCCTCTTGACGTGGTGCATACTTGTTAGCCACGACCCCGTCACACTTCTCTTTTGTTAAATTAGAAGAAAGTGTAATATTATTGAGGAGAAACATACCTTTCAGCCACTTTGGACATTTTTAAACAATGTCTGTCAATCTGTGCATTCAAAAATGTTATCTGGGGAAAGATAGAACAGAGGTGTTAAGACCAAACTTTTTTTTTTCACCCTTCACCCCATGAACCCAAACCTTGTATTTCCAAAAATATCCAAACAGCAGCATCTCTGGCCAGCCTTTGCCAACCCTCCAGCTTTGTATTCCAATGATCATTTGCTCTTTTGGAAATTTCCACCACACTCAGGAATCATACTCTACGATTTAGCCTATGTCAATATTCTTCTGTACTGGGTGGTAGCCTAAGTCTTGACTCCCAAAAGTGATTGCAAACTTAGAGGCAGTGGTGTATATCCTACAAAGCTTAGCAACACTTACAGGCACTGTAAATATCTGGGTGGACTAATTTCTAGTGAGTTCCCTCTGTGCACCCTTCACACCTACATCACACCCACCATGTGCTTGGTATACTTGACTAGATCATCAAATAGCTTCTTTGCCTACATCTGTTTCCTCTTCCCCACCCAAAATAAACTTGTCAAGGGCAGGCACCTCAGGACCCCCCACCACCACTGCCAGAAGCCAGTAAAACATAATGTAAAGATCCTAAAGTTACTTGATTGCCAGTGAACTCTAGAAAGGAGTAATGTAATTAGCCATTGTCTGCTGACCTGGGTTGACCAGTTAGCTTCTCATCATGAAGGAAGACAACACTGAACCAAGTGATGCTGAAGTGGTTCTGAGAGTGAGGATGGCTTTATTTGTAAACTTGCCTTTTGAATCATAGCAATAAAGTCGGTGGTTCTGAGCTGGCTTACTCTGTCAGTGCATTACTATGTTAAGGACCCTGTGACACCAGTCCGCCCCTTCCCCCTTCAGCCCCCATATTATTCTGTGGGAACCCTGACTATAGCAGTCACCCCGAGGCATTGGGGCAACTCTGTTACGTGCTTCTCTAATAACTGCTGGGGGGAGCTTGGTAGAGCATTTTTCCTCTCAAGCTTCCATGGGTTGTTCACACACAGCACTCAGAGGTTCAAGTCATCCACAGCTGGGTTCCACTGTGGTTTCCAGGAACTCAAAGCTCACTCAGCCTTCAGAGGTGAACATTCAAAGGGTTTTCAAACTGGCCACGTCTCCTCCTGGGAGTGCAGTAGTCAATTCATTCACCTGTTTCCGGATGTCCTCTTTTGTAGTTTTCCTGATTGGTTGACTGGGTATGTGCACGGGGCTTTGCGACTGGGATTCTTCAGTCACGCCATACACAGACTAGAGAAGAAGCAAGAACACAGAATCACGCACCCTCAGAATTGCAGGGCGCCTCAGGGTAGGCAATGCAAGAGCTCATTTGATGCTTCCTATCCCTTCTGTGACATCCTGACAGTAAGTGATCAGCCTCCAAGCAAATTTCTACAGTGAAGGGAGCTCTTCCTCTCGAGGCAGCCTGTCCCATCTTTGGGCGAGCACTGTGAGAAGAGCTTTCCTTTCACTAGGCTGCAACAGTCTCTTGAATATCAGTGTGTCTCCACATATGGTCCATAGACCATGTGCAAGGAATGATCTGGGGGTACTTGGTAAAGAAGCACATTGCTGAGCCCCACCCCACACCTACTGAATCGGAGTCATTGTGGGTGGGGTTTGGGAACCTGCACTTTTATCAAAGGGCCCAGGTGATTCTAAGGCACAAGAAGTTTCAAGAACAACTGTTGAGAGTTACACAAAAGATCCTCTCTAGATTTTCTGTTCCCCAGCAGATGACATGCTCATCTGGTACAAATCTGAGATGGCAGGGTTTCAGATTCTTTCCTTTTCAGCCAAACAGGTCTCTGGCCTCAGTTTCTCTGCATGCTATGGCTGCTTATTAAGCTGGTCCTTGTGCTAGAGACAGATGAAAGACAATCTTTGCTTTGGGAATGAAATGAAACCCCAAAGGCTATGCAATGTATAGCTGAAATCTGTAAAATCAGGAAGGGCTCAGATAGAGTAGATGTGAGCTCCAAGAAATTCTGGAATATTAGAATTAGGGGGCCCTTAAAGATTAAATGAGGATGTTTTAAGATGAACATCATAAAGTCTAATACATACAAGGGCATGACTATCCAAAGAATAAAATATGTAAATAGATTCAAAAAGTTGATATACATATCATATTGTGTGTGTGTGTGTGTGTGTGTGTGTGTGTGTGTGTGTGTGTTTGACAAAAGGAGAGCATTGGTTATTACAAGAAATAGGAATGTCTGGGGGTTACATCTCTAACCTTTTGAAATTCGTATTATGGGGGAGAGACGTGTTTTTCTACAATATGGTCCCTGGTGCTGTTGTGAAGTTGGGATATGTCAACGGTGGGGTGGGCTGAGTGTGGCACCCTTGAGTATACCATGGCCACTGTCCCTTCAAGGACAGTGAAACACAAATGATCACTGGCCCATTCACAGTTGGGTGTGATGGTGATTTGAATTTGGATGATCTAGCTATATAAAGGACTTTCAAAGTATAAAGCTCACCTTCACCTGTGGGACTTTGATAATTTTTGTTCCTTTAGTTTCTTTTCCTCTCCAGAGCCAACTGCTACTTAACCTGCACGCTTCAGCACACTTGAGCCTGCTTTGGAAGCCCTTAGAAAGCCCCCAGTGTGGGGTACCCCCAACCCCCCTCCTGGTGCCATTCAACATTTCCCTGACGCAGCCCTCCTGACACTTCTGCCTGGGGGTTCACCTCTCCCCACCCCCCTACCAGACTGTAGGCTTTGTGACGACTCTCACCACCTTATTTCAGCAGCAAGAACGGTGCCAAGTACACACCAGCCACTCCACAAATATTTGTAGAATGAATGAATGAAATGGTTTCAAAGGACAAAACGGGGTAGAATTAACAAATAGCAAATGACTGTTTGAACAGTACCAGAAACAGAAGGGCTATTTGCGTCAAGAATTTTTAATTCAGCTAAACCAGCGAACCTTTTTAACCTTTTGTGGGTTCTTCAGACGCCGGCATTTTCTGATGTCCATTTCTGTTGTGTTCACACAGCCTGGCTGAGGAAAAAGAGAATCATCATATAAATTACTAAGTGAAAATCACACCTTTCAGTGTGACTCAAATAACATCATCAGACCCAGTCTTTGTCTTTCCCGTTACAGACCATACATGATTATCTCTACTTGGCCATTTACAATGCCTTTTACCAAGATGTTTCGTCTTCATTATGTGTTTCTGCACAGAGTTCCCATATGAAATATAAAAGCCTACGTCCCATTATGTAGGGGGTGACATGTAGAGGATAGAATGTGCAGTTTATAAGAGCAAACTTCTTATTCAGAGTGGCCAGATAGATTTAGCCACAGCCTTTGTTTACTAGACATTAATTGACCATCTATCCGCAATCCAATAGCACGATGGGGAATTGCTTTTGGGTTTTTCTTTTGACCAGCTTTTAGGAAGGACTGGCATAGTTTCCTCATTTTAGTTCCATTTTATGAAGAAAATGCGAGAGTTGTTTTAATCATAGGAAATTCGAAATACAGTCGAACCTCATTATGCATGGGATTTTGTATTTGTGAACTGACCTATGAGCTAAATTCTATTTATAACCCCCAAATCCATATTTGTGGTACATTTGTGATCATTCATGGACAGGTGCAAACAGCAGAAATTGTGAATGCCCCCACGTGCCCGTTCCAAGAGAGGCTTCTTGTTTCATCTCTTAATGTAAACCAGTGTCCTTTTCACAGTCTATTTAGGACCAACTTTTCCACGTTTCTGTGCTTCTGGTTGGTGATTTTGCTATTTAACATGCCCCCCAAGCATAGTGTGGTGTCGTCTAGTGTACCTGCTTGCAAGAAGGCCGTGCGGTGCCTGTCAGAGAACAAGGTGTGTCAGGTAAGCCCCCTTCAGGCATGAGCTATAGTGCTGGTGGCTGTGAGTTCAGTACTCATGAATCAACACACATTGACTAAGATGTCTTTAAACAGAAACAGGCTTTCGACATGGTTATGTATTGATCACTTGAAGACAAGATGGCATCGAGGAGCTGGCAGGAACCTAACCCTGGATTTCTCCCAGGATAATGGCTCAGCATTCACTAATTCAGCATGCACGGCTCCTTTGCAGAAGGTAACTACCGTGAATACTACAATGGGCTGCATTTGAAGAAGAATTATTCTAAGATTTAGAGTTGAATGACAGTAGAAATGGAAACTGCTTATTGAAAGTGGGGGGATGGAGAAACATCCATCATGCAAATGGATGTCAAAAGAAAGCCAGAGTAGCCATTCTTGTATCGGACAACCAGACTTAAAACCAAAGACAAATAAGAGGTGAAGAAGGGCACTATATCATAATAAAGGGGACAGTCCAACAAGAAGGTTTAACAATTGTAAATATTTATGTACCCAATTTGGGAACACCCAAATGTATGGAAAAAAAACAAACAAACAGAAACTGCCTAATTTGGGGCTATAAACTTCTGGGGCCCAGAGGTCCTAAGGGGGAATTCCCACGGTTCTCCTTTTCCAAGTCCATATTTTCATGGATGAATAATTTTTAAAAGCTGCAACTGTCATACATTCTGCACTACCTACCGAGATTAAATTGACTGAATGGCAAAACCAATTTCACCAAGTTTAGCAATTCACTTTACTTTTAAGAAAGAGACACCTGGTGGCTAAAGATAGTCTTTTCTTTTGAGTGAAGAAGGAGGGAAAGAAAACAAAAAACAAGAAAGAATCATAGAGAACCAAGCAGAGTTTTCTCACCACTGGCCTGTGCACATCCCAAAAGGCCCGTTCTTGACTATCCAAAATTTTCCTTTCTGTCTTGTCCTTTTTTCGATCTATCCTGAAAGAGCAAAGAAAGGAAATCAGAGGCTCTCGTTTCTAGGAGCTTAGTGCACACAGGGCTCTTGGCATCTGTGTGGTCTCTGGTCTCTGCAGAGCCGTAAAATGTGGCAGACCATTCCCTCAAAGGAAACTTCGAGAAATCAGCCCGTGGGAAGAGTACTTGTTCTAGGCTGGACCACAAATCATCACAGACGTGGGATGAACATGCTGGGCCCAAGGAGAGAACCAGAACCCAACTGTCCATTTGAATGATTAGGATTTAGATTATTCAGAGCTGAATTATCAATGGACATGCCCCCCCCATCAAAGTGGATACTGCATTCATATTATAGGAAAGAATATAACCATAGGCTTTGCAGTGTTTCATCGTCAAATTTGAAAGTTTGCTTTAGAGACAGTCAATAGAAATGTCCCATGTTTTAAAAGTCACTTAAAGCACTTGGCTTTCTAAAGCAGAGTAATATCCCTAGCATGTGACAAGATCCAGAAGGCAAATATCACTGGCCTCAGCTGGGGGAGGCACAAATTGCAAGAGGGAAATTACAGGTGACAAAGACAAATTCTTTATGTTCTGGTCAGTAACATAGATAAGAGGTTTTTTTTTTTCTTTCTTTCTTTTTTTTTTTTTTTTCAAGCCTGTATTACTTCATATTACCTCTCTAAGTAAAAAGTAACAGATTAATTGTTGTGTAACTTCTGGTTCTTGGCTCTCTTGGGAGCACTTTAGTTTACTGGCCTGAAATAAACCATAATCACCCTGTGATTTTTGTGATAATTACTGTGTACTTCAATGGCCCACAATTATAATGTAATCTCAGAGTTAATCAAAAAAGTTAATCGAGAAATACCATATATGTACAAAGTGACAATTTCCCCTCCTTTTTAAACATGCACTGCTGTGTGATCCTGAAAGTGCAAATTAGCTCTCCTCTTTGCTTCGCAGTGGCTTTTGAGTACACAGGCTCAACTGTCTTCTCCTCCCCCACCACCTCCCACTTTCTCTTTCCTTAGGGGCCACGGCTTCTCCAGCTCAGCTCAGTGTCCAGTGCCCAGTGCCCTCCTCCCTCCTGGGCTGCCGGTAGTCGCAGGGTGGTCTGCAGGGGTGTGGAGTCATGGGCAGAGGGGAAAGGCAGACACTGCAGAGGGAGGGGAAGAGCAATAGGACACTGGACCTAAAGTCCTCGGGTAATTTCCAACTACAACCACACCTGTGATGGAGGCTCACCCACACGGCCTGAGACCCAGCCCTGGGTGGTGGGCTGTAACACTGCCCAGAGTGCAGAGGGAGTCCTTTGAAGATGCTGCTCAGGGACAAGCGGTGCCCAGAGAAAAAATGCTCACCTTTGCCTAGCTCAGCATCCCTTTCTCATCCCCTCCTCTGTCCTATTTCTTCCGTTAACACCTCCAGCTAAATCAGAGATCATTGCTGGAAGGGGCAAGGGAGAACCCAACCTGAGCAAGCTCATTGCCTAGAATTGAAAGGGGCTGGTTGACAACCTCGCTTGTGGGCAGGCGGACAGTTATTGGCCACTTCTCATATTACCTTAGAGAGGGAGAAATTTCCACTACACTCCCTGGGAAGGAAAAGTGTGGGGCAAACACTCCAGCTAGACTTTCATCTCCTGTACTCTGGGGGGAGAAAGAGGGCCTGAATCCTGTTGGTTGATCTGAAAGAAGAAATCGAGAAAGCTAGGGTGGGTCCTTTCTGGGCCCTGGGTCAGCCTGTCCTCAGGTTGCCTGTCCTCTGCATGCAGTGAACTTACAGGGCTCAACTCTACCCTGGGGTGGGGGGCTCTGCAGATATCCGGCTCTGCTCAGCATGGGCGAGTTGAATTCCAGGTAAAGAACGGTGGTCACAGATCCAAAGTCGCACCCTATAACCTGCCTTTTATCAGTAATAATCTTAAACACACTGGCTTCCAACATCTGACTTCTGCACCTTATTTTGATTGGTTCTGAACCCCTCCTCTGGGGGGAAGGGGAGAAGAGTTGGCTCCCTAAAGCTCCAAAATGTTTTCCTATGAAGACAAAACCTCCAGACCTACAGGTAAAGGGGGCTGATGTTTTTCAGCTCTTGAGCACAGAAGGATCATTGGCAACCTCTTTAGGAAATAGGAACATCTTCTAACCAGATTTCTACATTGCAGAGCAAGCCCATTGGCTGCTAGAACACCTGCTTTTGAAGTTATTTCAGAGTGCCATTGATGACAAAGATGAAACTTATCCATCTAGGCCTTGATTTCTACTCTGCTGCTCTCATGCAAGATGACAGCATTGACCATAGTTGGCCGGCCGTGGAAGGAAACCCCGCCTTGGCAATACCACTCTCACACCACCTCCACATTCCAGAGAGTCTTTTCTCTTTTCCAGGGTCTCTGTTAAGTTCACCTACTTCACTTGTGCTTCTGCTTGCATAAAGATGAATTCCCACTTCCTTGCAAAGGCCCTCTGGAGTCTTGCTAAGTTTTCCTAATGAGAAATGAAAATCAACGAGAGGGCATTAATCTTTGTAAGTTTGCACATCGACACCTATGCTTATTACAAGGCAGTCATCTATTTTGGTTACTCCCAACAGAACAGCAGCACCCCACTTTAAATCCACTGGCTGTGAACCCAATGTGATTTTGCACCAGACCCTGCTGTACAGAGTAGAACTATTAATATTCATTTACACACCCATTAAATCCAAAGTCTCTGTGGTTCACCTGATTCCTCTTCTCTTGTGTATTTTATAACACCACTCATATATTGCTTGTCATCAAGACTGCTAAAGATAGGGAGAAGGGTTTGTGGCTACTTATGCAGGATTTGGGGAAGGGATGGGGGGGCTCTTTGCAGGCTATTGGACATTTCTGAGAGCAAAAGCAAGTATGGATTTCCATGACTCCTTTTCCAGCAAGCAGGGGCCTGGGAAGGTGGCAGGAAAGGAAAACGCTGATGACCTGGCATTCATGCCTTTGAAAGTTTGGATTCAAAAGCAAGAGAAAAAGGAGTGTCTATATTTGTAATGTTCATGAAAGGAAAACCCAAAAACAGAAAGAAAGAAAGAAAGAAAGAAAGAAAGAAAGAAAGAAAGAAAGAAAGAAAGAAAGAAAGAAAGACATGTAGGGTTGCCTTTAGAGGAAGAGGGGAGAAGCCTTTTCTCTAAGTCTGTAGGCTTACCAGGTGGCACAATAGGACAGTGAGGGGTGGGTGGTGGTGTTTGACAGGTCCCCTAATGACCCACCTAATTCTGATGGAATGCAAGGACAGAGCCCATATTATGCTATGTATTTTCATAGAGCTCATGCCAACACTAATTGATTACCCTCATTAGTGGATTGTTAATATAAAAGGAGCTTCAGTTGAAGATCAACACACCTAAACTCAGTTATTACCGAGGCTCAGTGTACAAGTACCTCAAAAAACCCTGTTCTTTTGATTCTTCCGCTGCTCTAGGCAATGCCTATACATCAGTCAATTAGGGAGCAGTTATATAAATTATGAACAGTCATACCATGGAATACTAGGCAGTCATCAAAACCAATAATCTAGATTATTATTACTGACATGGAAAGATTCTCAATATACTTACAGCACATGATTGGGGAAAACGTGGCTTACAGAATAATGTTCAGGGTATGATTTAAGTTTTTATGTCAAGGAAAAAAATGTATGTACAGAAGAAAGGTTAGGGGAGAAGAGTTGCAGGTTCTTTCATCTCCTTTCTTTGCTGTTTGAAGTTTTGATTTTACAAAGAGAATGTATGGTCAGAAAAAATTAATAAAATTACTGAATTTTGAAAACAAAATACTTTTAAAATTTTCTAACCCCCTTTTAGGCATAACTTCAACCTGAAAGAACATCTTAATGCCATATTCTTTACAAATGTTAAAGCAGAACATTATATGGCAACAGAAGAGAAAATGGAAATATATCAGGAGCTGATGCTTCTTTTTCTATTTAGGACCTTTTCTAAAACATGGAAAATGTGGGGAAGAGAGACACAGGGTGGAGGGGACCCACACTTCTGCAGGCTGGGTCTTTCTGTAGGTCGTGTTAGGGGAGGGATGTAGCACTTCACACTGTGTGCACAAAAGTAGGATAGAAGATTCTGAAAGAGAGGTGATGGCTGGCACATGAGGGCTGATGGGGACAGGAACTGGGTGCCCAGGATGCTCAGATCCACAGAACAGCCTTGCTAGGATTTGCTTGGGAAGATCATAATGTTCCCACATATTTATGTTTAATGGCTCCCATTGATAAGCACACTGTGGCCAGGTCCTGGGGCCCTAGGTCAATAGTCCTGGAGGGACTATTTCCCCATTGGCTCAGGCACAGGTACCTAGCAGTGACAGTCTGATGCAGTGGGCCTCACACTTAATATGGAAGGAAAACTGAGGCAGCACAAGAGGGACGTTTGGAAGGAAGGATCCGGATGGAAGTCCTATTAATGCTGGATTATCAAGGAAGTACTCATCACTGTCCCCAGTGCTGCTCTCCCCCTAGCTGCCAGCGCTTTAGTCATTTATTTTATGGCTCAGCAGCTTCCATGCCTTCTGGAGGGTACATGAAAATCTGGCCAATTTCCCAGATTCTCTGTGATCCATATAAAGTTTGGTTTGGGGGAAAGATTCTGCAATCATAAATTTGAAATATTTAAAAAATTATCTGAGTCTTTGAGTCCTCCGTGCCTTGGCCCTGCTAAATGGGAATGGGTATGAGGGTGGCAGGACCTCCAAGTTTTGCAGGAATCACATTTTGTGAAAGAAGGTGGTGCAGGAGGAAAACTGGGAATGCATATACTTCATCTGATATGGATCTTATCTTCTGGATTGAATTTGGTCCTTAGATTCTATGGCCAAGAACAGGGGAGTTGGGTTTAAAGATCCAATTAAAAATTATCATATAGTAAGTTCTAAAAATTCTCATACGGCTCCTTTATTTTTCCTTTTTGCATACAGCTCTACGCATTTTAACACGTGTATAGATTAGATTCCTGGAACCACCACCACTGTCAGGATACAGAATAGTTCTATCACCCCCAGAAAACTCCCTGTGCTGTCTCTTTGTAGCCACATCTTACCCTCACCTGTAACTCCCAGAAACCAGTCACCTGTTTTCCCTCATGACCATTTTGTATTTAAGAGAATGTCACATAAATGGCATCATGCAGTTTGTAATCTTTTGAGACTGGCTTCTTTCATTCAATGTAATGTCTTAAATACTTATCCAAGCGGTCATGTGGATCAATAATTCACTCCTTTTCACCACAGAGGAGGAGTCCACTGAATGGACATAGCAATGTTTATTTCACCATTCACCTCTTAAAGCACATTTGGGTTGTTTTCAGCTTTTGCTTATCACAAACAGAGCTGCTCTACCCAGGTTTTTGTGTGAACAGAAGTTCTGACTTCTCTGGGGTATATACCTAGGAGCCGGACAGCTTGGGTATATGGGAAGTGTACGTTTAACTTTGTAAGAAACTGCCAAACCATTTTTCCAGAGTGGCTGTGCCATTTTGCATTCCCACTTGGCATTCCCAAGACTTTTTATTTTAGCTACTCTCATGGGTCTGTAAAGTGATATCTTACCATGGACTTAATCTTTATTTCCCTAACGGCTAATGATGTTGAACATCTCTTAATGTGTTTATTTGTCATCCTTATTGCCCTCTTTGGTGAAATGTCTTTTCAGGTTCATTGCTCATTTTTGAGCTGTTTGTTTTCTTATTGCTGAGTTTTGAGAGCTCTTTAAATAAAGATGCAATTTTATTGGATGGTAAGAAGAGGTGAGAACAAAGGAGGGGAAATAAAAGGGACCTCCTTTCCACTGCCTGAAAGGGACTAGGGAAAGAAAAAAGGAAAAATAGAAGCAGAAACAGAGCAGCAGATAGGGTTTTATTCTCCACCCACACCAAAGCTGAAATACAACCATACTTACTGCTTCATAATCTGCCAGCTCCAGCCTTGCTTTATTCTGCATTGTCCTCTTACAGAGATAGATGGCTGACGGAAGAGGAGAAATTACAACATGTGCAAAACTAGCAGTGTGGTGGCATCACAAATCCATCCAACCATCTGTCCATCCACTCATTCACCCAGCCATCCAGCCAGCGTTCCCTGTGTGCCCAGCCCTGATCCGTGCAGGATATGCTTCCATGTGGAAGCCATGACACCTAATGTCCAGGAATCTTCCAGCAGATCAGGATCAGATGAGGACTCCATCTTCCAAGTCTTGACTGATCCCTTTCACCCTCCTCACTCTGTTTCACTCCAAGCAACCCCCACCAGGGTCACCTTTTACAAATATGGTCATGTTACCTTCCTGCCTACACTCTCTGCATTGCTTCTTCAGTGACCTCAGAAGAGTGGTTGGGCTCCTTATGGTGGCATGCTTGGTTCTTTAAGATCCAGTTGCGTACCTTGTCAATCTCTTCCTTCCCTGCCTCACTTGGGCATATGAGGCTACCAAACCCCTTTCAGTTCCACTCTTCCACCTGTGTGTTCTCTGCATGAAAGGTCTTTCCACTTCCCTCTTCTTTTCCTCTCTCTGGTAACCTTCTACTAATCTTGGAAGACCTAGCTCTGTGTTCCAGATGGCATCTACCAATTCTCACCGATGGAACTTAATTCCAGTGCACCATAATTACGGGTTTACTAGACTGTCCCTGGCTCTGGGCTGAGGGCTCTTCAAGGGCAGAAGCTGTGTCCTACTCAGCTTGAATCCCTATACCTAGCATCAGTGTTGGACTGCCAGGTGGAGTGAATGAACAGTGGAAAGGGTGGACAGTTTGGGTCTCTCTTCCCAAGCTAAGGAAGAGTTCTTGGCCCTCAGTTGCCAGAGGATTCTTCCTGAAACCTGACTTCACCACTTCCTCTTCCTCTCCCTATGTCTCCTTCTTCAATATCTCCTTCCTTCTCCAGTGCCAAGTAGACAATATGATTGACCAATGGGATGACCAGGAGAGAGGGTCAGAGAGGACCTGTGGCTGACCTGTGTTTTGACAAGTTAGTCATACTAGGAGATCTGGTCAAATCCTTGCTGGATCAACCAACCTCCTCCATGTGGTCTGAAACTGAAAAATGTGCTCATGGCAGCTTACAATATGCTTGCACCTCATGGCTGGCAGCCTCCTCTGACATGCTCATGCTTCCGCTCATGCCAGTTGAGTTATATGTGGATGAGAGTCAGTTGTGTTTGTTCTCAAATCTGTCTATATCAGGCACACCTATTATTTTAACACTGTATGTTCACTATATATCATATATCACTGATGAAACTGATGTGAAAAGAGATTGCTGTTTCTATGAAGACCCAGGTGAATGGTTTGCAACAACTTGATAAAGAAGAGTTGGCTAAGACAAATGCTCATGAGTTTGGTGGAGGTGAAATAACTGAAAAAAATGAGGAAAAATACTAAAAATCTGAAAGGGGTAAACATACAGGTTGCTTCAAAAGTGGTTTTAAATTCCTGATGCACTTTAAAGATGGCAAAACTGGGTGGTTTATTTTGAGTGTGCTTTAGTTAAGAAAGAAACTCAAATTACTGGGGCCCATAATCGATGAGAGTCTTTGGTCCATCTCATAAACCTGTCAAAAGATTGTTTCTTTGTTTAGCTTTGGTTGATATGAAGTGATTATAGTAGAAATGTATCTCTTTTTCGTAACCCTCCACTTACCAGCTTTTCCAAAGAACGAGGCAGCCATAATTCTCCATAATGTCTGATGAAGGGGCATCTGCTCTATTACAAATTACCTCCTTCACTCTCTTGGACTGCCATTTAGGCAGCCTGTGGAATTGGGGGCTACTAAAGAGGAGCCTGTCACCATCCCTACCACACTGGCCTTGTGGACCCAGGAGCAGAGCAGCTCAGTGGAGGTGAAAGCTGCTTTGATAATGCTGTTCCAAACAGTATTTTGTACTGGATAAATGTAAGACTCAAGAAAGTCTAACCCAGGCTGGGCTATGGACTTCATTTAAGCAGAATCATCCTGAGAAATATCTAACTCATCTGGGTCAAAATGGGCCAGCTAGGTTGTAAAGTAAAATACCATGCATGGAATGCAAAGCTGGTACCCTTCCTGATGACTTTGAGCTACTTGGTCACATGCTTTCAGCTTGCTCCCCCTGGGGCTAACGCCATATGTTAAGGAGTCTCTTCACCACAACTAGGTAGGTAGGTTGTAGCTGTTAAATCAAAATTTCCTTGGTATAGAACTTGGGGCTTGTCTGTACTACTATGGTGCCTTCAACCATGCTTGCTCTAATGCCTAACCAATCAAATGGCCACTGGTAATGACAGCCAGTCCTATCACAGGGCATCTGGGAGACTCGCTTTAAGCTCAGATGTTGGTTTTTCTCAGATATTTAATTTCTCATTGGAAAGCCTTTGTCTCCTTGCCCTCACACCTGGCAATCCTACCTCCTGGCATCTCATTTGGATGACCCACTGCCATTTCAAGCTCATCACATCTCACCATGATAAAAACAGAAAACATTAAAAATTTTTGAAGTGAACAGATTCATATACTACATGTGCAACTAAACAATAAGAAAATATTGACCTCCTCCTATTTCAATGTACTTAAAGAACAGACTCCCTTTTTAAACTTTGCCTTAACATGTATGTCTCTGTGCTTCTCATACCCTTGAATTGCTTTTTGGTACAAAGGGATTTTAGCATTGGAAGTAACCTTGGTAACCATCAAGCACAGGTCCCTTATGGCCAGATGGGAAAACCAAAGGCCCAGAGAGGTGAAGTGATTTACCTATAGGCTGGTTAGTGGCAGAGGTGGAATTAGAACTGATGTCTAGTTCAGAGCTTTTCCCATAATGACATTCGCTGCCCTATATACTCATTCATTTATTCATTCACTCACCCATTTAAACATTTACTGAGTGCCTCTTATGTGCCAAGTAGTGTTTTACATGTTGGAATATCACCATAACAGCCCCTACCACCTACATGAAGCTCATTGAATGTCAGGTGCTATTCTAGAGACTTTCCAAATGTTCACTTACTCAGTCCTCATAATAACCCTATGATTATCCTCATTTTACAGATGAGGGAATGTTTTCAGGTCATTCCCCATTGTTGAGACTCCCTAAGGCTGCTACATCCATTCTAAATGTCTCTTCCCCACTCCAAAGGCTTTTTGATAAACTGCCCCTCCCAAACAATTCAACTTTCTCAGTCATTCTTCATCAACATGAAACCTCTGAATACTCAGATCAGACTCCTCCTCACTCTCTTCCTTCCCACCATGATTCCTCCCCCAGCCTGGAATGCTTACATGATAAGACTGTGATTTATTCAAATCTGTGCCATAGCAACTGACAGAGTGGGTGATCAGTAAAGGTTTGTGGAATGAAAGTTTTTGGTTTTTCATCAATCCAAATCATACCTATTCTGAGTTCTTTTTTTAAAAAAAGATTTTATTTATTTACTCATGAGAGACACACAGAGAGAAGCAGAGACACAGGCAGAGGGAGAAGCAGGCTCCATGCAGGGAGCCCGACGTGGGACTCGATCCCAGGTCTCCAGGATCACACCCCGGGCCGAAGGTGGCGCTAAACCACTAAGCCACTGGGGCTGCCCCTATTTTGTGTTCTAAGCTTTGCTTTCACAAAGGGTCATCACAAAACTAATGGCAAGAGGGTCATCACAAAACTAATACTGTCAAATATTACTTTAGTAGTAGTAATACTAACCATCACCATGGTTTCTATTGAGTCCTTACCATGGGTCACACAGCAAACGTAATAGGCATTGCATTTCATTTTAACAAAATAACACTAGGAAATGAGTACTATTATTATTCTAATTTTCACATGAAGTTTCTGAGGCACAGAGAGGTTAAATAACTTGCCAAGATCACACAGCTAGTGTAGCCAGTTGACCCTGGAGCTGCTGTCCTAAATTCTCTCTTGGTAAATACTTTGATTTTCTGACTAAATTGCTTTGTAAATGCTGGTGAGTACCTTTGCATCTCATACCTTGACTTCTCCATCCGACTTGCCAAAATAATTTTGTTTTAATGAGAGTCTGATATAAATAGTTATTTCTATCCTTGTTCAGGCTGCACAACTAAAATCATACGTGGAGAAGCCATGTAGAGAAAAGGAACTAATGCCCTGGTGTACGCAGTGCCCAATAACTCCAATAACTGAAGCTTTATGGGTTCATATTCAACTAGATATCTTCCTTTTACTAGGGTCTAGTTATCTGGTCCTGTCATCCTCCCCCAGTCTTCACGGCCTGTAAGAATATTGGGTTTTATATTCACAAGGGCACATGGGCTGCTGCATGGATCTGAGCTACAATTACTCAAATTTCCAGTTTGGCTTTTGTGAGCAGTACCTCAGCCCCAGAAGAACTTGTTTTGTGAATAGCCAAATGTAGCTCTGATTTTGAGTTGGAAGCTTTGCTTATCCACTTATCACATCATTTAGAGCACAGCCCAGTTCCAGGGGGACCCACTGTGGTACCTACAGATAGCTGCAGAGACCCCTGCACGATGGCCGTCCTTCAGACCTGAAAACAACAACTGTCGCCTTACAAGCCATGAGTCATCCACACCCCATTCTTGGCATCGCTCCCACCTGCTGGTGTTGGGAGTAAGCCAACCTAACTTATCTCAAGGTCTCCTGGACAGGCTTCCCTGAACACTACCCAGCAGCACACCTCCCTCCATACTCTTCAGCTGCCTCTGCCTTCCTGCGCAAGCAATCCTCCAAAGTACCTCGGGAGAAGCTGTGTGTCTCACCAAGTGCCCCAGTCCCAAGGAGAGCCACTGTGGATTGCCTTAGCATCGAAGTCAGTGACAAGGATGCTGTGCAAAAGGACAGGCCATGAAAGGAGCATGGGCCTGGAAGCCACTCAGATCTGAGTTCCAATTCTGATGCTACCATTGAGTGTCTGTTAACCACCTTTAAGAAAGAACCAGAACTGTCAGCAACTATTTACAAAGTGCCAACTAAACCTCAGCCATGAACTTTGCACTGGGGAGCATAAGAATGAACAGGGAGGGGGATCCCTGGGTGGCACAGCGGTTTAGCACCTGCCTTTGGCCCAGGGCGCGATCCTGGAGACCTGGGATCGAATCCCACGTTGGGCTCCCGGTGCATGGAGCCTGCTTCTCCCTCTGCCTGTGTCTCTGCCTCTCTCTCTCTCTCTCTCTCTCTCTCTCTGTGACTATCATAAATAAATAAAAATTAAAAAAAAAAAAAGAATGAACAGAGAGGCCCAGTACCTGCCTGGAGCTTACAACTGACTGGACATCCAGATAAGTAGAATACAAGGTGGTAAGTGTGAGGGTGTGGCCTCTCTGAGCCTCAAGTTCTTTATCTGGAGTATGGAGACAATATAACTTCTTTAGAGGGTTGGCATGTGGAAATATTAAAGAGTCTCATGGAGATTATGTGGTAAGAGTCTGACAGATATCTGCCTGGACAGAAGTAACTCTGTTCTTGCCAAGCTCCCAACTTCAGCCACTCTTATTTTCCTAGTCCAGGGTAACTTCTGTACACTCCTCTCTGGTCTGTCTCCCTTTCTGCCTAACTTCTAACCAGCAAAACCACCGATGAATTATTAGTAAGTCTCAACAAGGCTATGAGAATAGACAGACCAAGGGGGAGGTGGCCCCTTGATCCAGCCCTTCCTGAAACTCTGCCCCAGAAAGGACTGGTCAGCAGCCAGTTCTCCATGGTTGGTTCTCCATGGCTCCCTGGAATGAGCATGTTGGCCAGCTTGATAGAACTTTTCTTCCCTTCCCCCATTCCCTTCCAGAGGCTGCACTGCCTTTCTTCATTATGTGGAACAGGGAGCATATTACACGTCAACGGTATGAAAAGGATTAAGCAGGATAGCGACCCCTCCTCCCTTAAGCAGGATAGCGACCCCTCCTCCCTGTGTGGTAGTCACCCAGACACCAGGCATTTGTCTTCCACACTCCCAGAAGTGACACTTCTTCACTGCTCACCGTAGTCGGTGTTTTCAGGTTCCCAGCAGTTCGAAGGCCAAAAGTATGGGGCCTGCAAAAGAGCACCGATGTCAGGACTCAAGGGAATGGCAGCCCCTGTTCTCCTCTGCCTGGAGCCAGGATCTACCCTCTCCAGCCCCCAGTGAGGAACCCTCCCAGTGACACGCCCCGCCCCTGTTTCCTTTGTGCTGACACCACCCTCTTCTCCCATTCTTAATGCAGCTGAGGCCGTCAACATTTTAATCTCAGTACTGAGAAATGAAATCCAAGGTGAGCAAAATAAATGCAAAAATGAGAGACTTAGTTTATACAGCAAAGATTTTTTTCCTAAGACAGTAGAAGTAAGATGAGCACAGTTTACGAGGATGTAAGCTCCAAGTTCCTTTTATCCCTTTGAATTGTGTCCACCTAAAACTGATATGTGGAAGCCCTAGTCTGCAGCTGTATTTGGAGTAAGGAAGTAGTTAAGGTTAAATGAGGTTACAAGGGTGGGGCCCTGGCCCCACAGGGTTAGTGTCCTTATAAGAGGAATTGCTAGAGAACTCATTTTCTCTCTCTTTCAGGCAGGGTTTCACTGAGAGGACACAGTGAGAAGTGGCTGCCCGAAAGCCCAGATGAGAGCTCTCACCACAGATGGAACCTTCTGGAATCTTGATCCTGGACTTCTAGCCTGTGGAACTGTAAGAAATAAATTTCTGTTGCTTAAGCCACCCAGTCTGTGGTATTTTGCTATAGTAGCTAGAGCAGACTAGGATACCCTTTGATTCTATCTGAAAAACTCCACTCCAAACCCCTTGGTGTTGACCTTGACACAACCCCTTAACCTTTGCCTCAATTCCTTCTAGGACAGGATCTGAGAAAAGGAGAGGAAAATCAGTGGGAAGGGTTAGGCAGCAGATAGAAACTGCATACTAGGAAAACAGTATGCCAGAGTAGAAAGATTGAAGCCTTTGCCATTGGGCTGACCTATGCTCAAATCAAGGCCACCTCCCAGACTTATTAATCCTCAGAGCACCTCCTCAGTGTTCTCTTCTGTCAAATGGGTGATATTTACCTCCCAAAAGTTTGCTATTCAGAATGAATGAGGAAATATGGGGAAAATCCAACCCCATCCAGCAACAAATGGCCCAAATAAAAGCTTGTTTGGCCTTCCCAGTGCTGGGGGGAGGTAAGGGTTGCTCCCTTAAATACCCTAAGTTTTGTAGGTAGTTCTAATCTGAGATCAGATGATTAGAGAACGTTCTTCAGGGGGTTGGGCGGGCAGACCTACCTGGAAACGGTAAAAGGTGCCATCATCCTTCATGGTGAGAACGTGGTCTGAGATTGGAAAGATGTAGCCCTGGGCAGCTATAAGGCTTCCCAAGTGTATTGCTTCAACTGCATGGACAGGGTGGGAGAGAGAGAGAGAGAGAGAGAGAGAGAGGAGTATTTAACAAGCTGTCAGAGTGCAGGGCTCCTTAGCTGGATCGTAAGTCAGGCAACTGGAAGCCAGCTGTCCTTACCCCCAGATAACTGCATGATTGATTGATAACCTTTGATATAAATGTACTGGGTTGGAGGCGGGGAGTGGGGTTGGGAAGGGACAACATATGTCCAGGCCCCATCTGGGTTCCAGCTCTGAGAATCTGACATTGCTTAACTTCCCCCAAGACTTCCAGAAAAAAGTAGCTTCACAGTTAAGAGCACGGGCTCGGGCACATACACACCTGTACTGAATCAAAGAGTATGTTTCATGCAGGTGCTTAGCAGGGCCTGGTGCTCAGTAGGTGCTGGCAGTCCTGATTCATCTTCGTAGTTTCATCATTTTTATCATCCCCGGCAACGAGCACACGGCCTCACTGCCCAGAGAGACTCTGGACTCACATTATATTCCCCAATATGACAGTCCCACTGGAGAGGAGGAGAGTATTGCCCTTCTCTTACGGACACAGAGTAAAACCTCACTTTCTTATGAGATTGGAGAAAGGGCACTATAGTGGGCAGTGGCATAGGGAGACCAACCTGAGAGAAATACTTATATTTTTGCCACAATTAACCCATTGTTTTTGTTACTTTGTACCGGCCATAAATCGAGTCACACGGTTAAGAATTTACATTTATTCTGAGCAGAGTTAAGGAAAAAGTAACAAATCTAAATGGGTCTACCATGCATGATAATCTTTCCCAAATATAAAATTACTCTTACTGGTAAAAACTAATTTTTGGATGTGGAAATTACTGATATGCTTAGGGAGACTCCAGACATTACTAATTTTCATTAGCTTTGAATTTTTTTAAAGTGCTTTGTTTTGTCCTGCGAACTTCTCAAGAGGTTGTATATAATCTAAGTGTTTTGCTTATTTAGAACCACCTATCCTTGGGAAATAGCTGGTGGAATCGGAATGAATGAAGTTGTATTTTATTTGCTTAGTGATGACCAGATTGCTTTTTAAAGTCTACGTGCTTCAAGAATCATGGGTCCAGCAAAAGAAGAGTTTCATCGCTGGCAGCTGCTTCTTCCACAGGGAAGAGAGAACAAAATCTGGTAAGACGGCGACTTTCACGTCACCAATGTAGGAGCTAGAACTCTCACTTCATCCTTTGTGGTTTTGCTTAGATATATGGCAGATGGGGAGGAAATGGGGAAGGAGGGGCAGACGCTGGATGTGCCTGGCTTCCCGATGCCTTGATTTGCCTCATTTCCACACTTCTTTTCCTAGTTGGTGAATTGATCTTATCTCCTCCTGCTCATCCATTTTTTTCAGAAGCCCAAACAGTTCCCAAAAACTTGATATCCTCCTAAAGCCCATTTGAATATAAGAGACCTTCAGAGATATGATCTTTATTATTCATGACCTTTCAGAGAAGCTTCTCAGGTGAGGGCCAGAGGTCTCCTAAAGCCTATTCCTCTACCACTCACTGGCTCAGGGCTCTCACAATACTGCTACTGCTACTAATGATCATAATAAAGTATGTGCCAGGAATACAATGAGAATCGTAGAAGGGTAAAGAAAACTGTGCAACTGGAAGAGAAGAGACCACCTTGAAGAAAAGGACTCCTTAGGCTTAGCATTATAACAAAGAAACATTGGCTTTACATGCATGTAACTAAACCCATAGACATGTACCAGTCCAGTTTTTACAAGTGGACAATTGGAAGTCCAGTCTGCATGAGGGAAACATGTGGCGTAGTTAATTCGGGCTCTTTCCTTGAAAGGATTTGAATTCACGGGTTCTCCCTGTGGATTAAGAGCTTGACTAGAATTAAGAATTTTCACTAGTCATGGAAGTGACCATTAATCATGATGGTGAAAAAAGGCTAGTGTCGCTTCCATTAATGACCTGCTTTTGTGCACTCAGATTTCTGGCAACTGTATTTAATTGAACTCTGTGTAAATTATGTTGTTAAATTATATTGTTTCATAGTCAATAGTATATTGGGAGCACCAGATTAAAATATAGGAATTCCTGAGCTGACATAGTGACCCCAGGAAGAAATCACAGCTGAAGGTCAGATGCCTAGAAAGGGTATTAAAAAAAATCTTTAGAAAGCATAGCCACTGGAAGCTATTTAATTTGGGGTAGATAGGTTTAATCCCCAAGAACATAAGAACACATTAATGGATATTTATAAATATGACCTTCAGGCATCAAGGATACTCAGTCAAAACAGGAAGTGTATAATAAACTCTGAAAAATATTAACTAACACAGATAGATAGTTACTTATGTGCAATTTTCATTTTTCTGAAACTCCTCATTTTCTAATTATGCTGTGAAAATAAATTTTACTACTTATTTTCTGGTGGGAGGACAGATTTGGAAACTGTTTTATTGGCCAGGGTTTTGTTGTTGTTTTTCTGGTAAGGTTTTCCTAATTGAAATGCACAATTAAGGTTGGAAAAAAAAATCATTCTTTCACTTCTTGTAGAAGCAGAAAACAGAAGGAGTCTTAGCAAATAATTAAACATCTTAATTGTGGATCAAGCAATCTGATTTTAAGAGCTGGCTCTAGAAGGCTGTTCTGTGATAGCTCTACAACTTATCTTTAATTGCTGTGGCTAACGAGAATTCATCTCATTTCACATGTTATTGTATTGGGCTCTTTGGCACTCTAAATAATTGCTCATTTCCTCAAAGGGTGATTTAGATTTAAAGATAGATATTCAGTCAAGAAAATAAATTAATTTTATTTGCAAATAGAGTGATTCCATATCTTGGGATTCACATTTATAAGCCTAGTTCTCAGGAAGATAGGAGAATCTGGTTTAGAATTTGTTTGTGGGATGTCCCTCAATACCATGGAGGATGGTCAGGGTCAAGTACCTGGGTCCTCGATGGAAAGGTTCTTCATAAGCCACTGCACAATGTCAGTACCTGAAACGATAAAGCACTTTGAACTGAGGACGTCATGATGCTTATCCTGTGGCAGAAGAAACATGGTTACCTAAGAAAGTCCTAATTCCAACTAGCACATGCCCACTGAGCTAGGTAATATTGATGATTTTTCATTCCTAACAATGTCTATCTACTGGGACACTTCCATAGTCACCATCCTATTTGTTTCCAAAAAAAAAAAAAGGGATCCCTGGGTGGCACAGCAGTTTGGTGCCTGCCTTTGGCCCAGGGCGCGATCCTGGAGACCCGGGATCGAATCCCACGTCGGGCTCCCGGTGCATGGAGCCTGCTTCTCCCTCTGCCTGTGTCTCTGCCTCTCTCTCTCTGTGTGACTATCATAGATTAAAAAAAAAAAAAATCCACTTCTGATGACTCAGGATGATCTTGTGTCCATACTTCTAGGGAGTATCTACAGGGGACTTCCTGCAAATACAGATTTCAATGACTTCCCCGAGACAGGTGAGGTGAAATTTTATCACACCTGGCTCTCAGGATATTTCCTGAGGGAGGAGGTCTCTTCAGCATCCTACTCTAACTGACAAGGCCTGACCAACAAAGGTGACCTTACAGGTCCTTAAAAAAAAAAAATAAATAAACCTCTAATTTTTTTTCTGGCATGGGCCTATTTTAAATGACAATGACCTTATTTCTGGGGAGAAATTTCTATTCACCAAAACCTCTTTCCTCTAACCCTTAGGTTACTACATTACATTTCTAGACTATTCTGCATTTGGGTATAGATTGAATGTATTATGGCTGGAAATGACATATACCCCTTGTAGTCCTGGACCATGAAAACTCCCATTTGACCCTTTCATTCTCTATCTTCTGGCTGAATGGAGAGAACCCCAAGAACCCAGGGGAGGACAGAGCTGCAATGTGGAAGGAACCTGGGCTCCTGAACAACCACAAAAATTGATGCCCATTTTAGGTTCTGACTTGATTTAAAACAACAACAACAACAACAACAACAAAACAAAAAACAAAAAAAAAAAACAAAAAACAAAAACTTTGTTGTGTTAAGCCCTAGAAGTTGGGATTTATCTGTTTTGACATCGAGTCCAACCTTAACTAACTCAAAATTGTAAGAGTTGGAAAGGACTTCTAAAGCTTGCTTACTCCAATCCTTGCCAATACTGGAGTCCCATCCATAATACCCTGGACAGGAGGTGCCATAATCTCCACTGGGAAAAACCCTCTTACCTGGGAATCACAGTCCCCCCCCCCCCAGTTAGCCTGTCCCAGTGATTTCTCTGAACAGAGATATGACCCTCTCTAAATTCCTCTCTTGGACTTAACATTTGTCCTCTGATGACAGAAAAACAAACCCAGACCTTCTTGCTCTGGAGGGAGTCCATCCAATATACTATCAACATTCTTCTTGAATTTACTTCCCTGAGGTGAAACATGCCTGGGTCCCTCAGCCATTTCCTCCCATGACATGACCTAGACCCCCTTCCCATTCTGGTCACAATCCTCTGAATATGTTTTCTTTTGTTTGCCTCCCTTTGAGAATGTCGTGCCTAGAGCCACTGTGGGAGTCAAGGAGTCCAAATTTCTGGAAGGTTCTGAACTCCCAGTCAATTCACCTTTTCACTCAACCATCTCACTTTAAATCAGTACAGATCTTCAAAGGTGGCTTTGTCACCTCAGGATGGAATGCTTGATGGAAAGCAGCCTGAAAAGGGCAACATTTCTAGATGTCTGAGTCCTGTCGTGCATGGGTCTGAGGCTTGGTGTGAGAGAGAGGGTCTGCCCATAGCTCTCCTGGAACATATTCCGAGCTGCAAACATGAAGAACTACCAGAAGTCTTTAGGGAGCATTGCTCTTTTTCCCAGAAATAAAGTTTCTCAGAAATTTGACTGGTTGCCAGAGGTGAGAGCAACACAGGCCTGTTTCTCTCTGGCTCTCTGGAGGGAGAATGAACCTGGCTCAGTAGACAACCAGGGCGCCATCCTACTCCTTCTGTGCTCCCCCGGGACCAGCCTCCACTGACACAGCCCAGCAAGTTCCCCCCATTTCAACCTCAAAAGCAGAACTTCTAAGCTTTTCCCCGCTCTTGCTCCCGGATGGTATCTGTGAGCTAAACTTTGGATGAAAACCACTCCTATTCATTCACATTCTTTGAGAGAAAGGAGAGTCTGTCTGTGTGTGCTTGTGTGTGTGTGTCCATCTCCTCCAAATTATACAAGTTCAACATTTGTCCTAGGAAATGAAGAACAAAGCAGAAATCAAATAAGAACTGTAATCCCAAGTTGGGGGTGGGGGAGAGACTCTAACCTGTTTTTTTCCTCAAAAGAAAAATAGTTCTTTTTTGTGGGTTGCCTGGAAACGGATAGGTTTCCAGCATCAGCAACAGCTCTCCCCCGGGCAGGCGGATTATCTTTCTGCTGAGCTTGCTGAACCATTATTTATCACCTGCCAAGATTGATTACTCACCCTGGGACAATGACAGCCCTTCCTTTCCCCTGTTAATTACTGTCATCATTAATATCCATGTCACTAATTAGTATTCATTCACATTGAAACTCCTTCCTTGCTATCATATCCGCTCCCCCGTCCACCCCACCCGAGACTTCAGCACCATTGTCTAGATTTCTACCCCCTTTTGGTTTTCTGTGCTCAGTGTCTGGCCTAATTGTTCTCCCCAGTCCACCAGGCCCTGGTTTGCATTCACAGAGCTGAAGGATCACATTTAAGCCACCCCCACCTTCTTTTTTTTTTTTTTTTTTGGTAAAGAAGGGAAAGTCACAAAATCCTCTTTCCTTTTTACCTGGCAATGTGGGGACCATAGACCTGGGTTTCTTGCCCTGATGCAGCCACTGTAACAGTCAGGGTCTTCATCTGGCGACTGGTGTGACTGTCCTCAAGCCCCTGGCAGTCTTGGGCCACTGCCCTGTTTGCAGTGGTAGCCACAACCCCACTGTCCCTCACCCACTGCGGCCTGCATGGTGGCCTTCAGCGAACAGGACAACCCCTTGGGTGCTGGACATTCTTGTTCATCTTGGGTGTGGGGTATTTTAGGCTTCCTCGGACTAACCCAGGAGGGGCCGGCTTCCAGCCTTGTGGCAGGAAGTAAATGTTGCATGTCAGCCCCGGGAACAAGTAAGGGAGGGAAATCTGTCATAATATTATGTCCTTTAAAAGACCTACAATTATTACACTGCAGAATCAGGCGAGAATTGTGCAAACAACCGTCAGGAGAAAGATCTTTCTTCTGTTTTCTCTTTCCTTTTTTCCTTTTCCCCTCTGGCCCCCAATCATTCTTTCCCTCCTATTCTAAAAAGAATTTGAAGCAGATTATTTTTCTATTCTCTCTCAAATTAATTGTTGTCCTTTGTTACCACTGTTGGATTCGGCTCTTATCTTAGTCAAACTGCCCTACCAAGGCTTTAAAGCCAGTGTAGAAACATTAGGGACAAATGCAGAATAGCCACCCTTTATCCCCAACGGTTCTAAAACACTTGGCTGAAAGTTTTCTTTTTGAGGATAATATAATCCACATATATTCCAGGGATTTCCATGAACAACATCAGAGGGCACCTGAAACTCTCCTGCATAGCATGCATGGTTTGCTAGTATACTGAAGTATACATTTATTATATGCAGGTATGATTTATGTTTCTATATGTGTTGTATGCAAGTACTTTAATTATATCTTTCACATATAAGCATGTGTATTGGGGGGTATTTGGACATAACGCAAAGGTTCTCAAGTAGGGTATTGAATAATTAATTATGGCTTGTCCATACAATACATATTTATTGAACACCTACTGTATTAAATGAAAAAACAGATCTAGAGCAGTGTGTATTGTAAAATGACTTTAAAAAATTTTTTTAATGACGGGAGATCCCTGGGCGGTTCAGCAGTTTAGCGTCTGCCTTTGGCCCAGGGCACGATCCTGGAGTCCCAGGATTAAGTCCCACGTCCCGCTCCCTGCGTGGAGCCTGCTTCTACCTCTGCCTGTGTCTCTGCCTCTCTCTCTCTCTCTCTATGTCTATCATAAATAAACAAATAAATCTTTAAAACATTTTTAATGACGTTTTTACAACAGAAAAGACATATTTACATTTGTATCCGATTAATCACGTACATACAGACATATATGGATACTGAGAAGGAAAATTCTGGAAGAATATTTAAACTGTTCAGGTGATCTTGGAAAGGGAGGAGGGTCAAATTATAGGAAATTTCTATTCTTTTTATTTTTTAAGATTTTATTTATTCATGAGAGAGAGAGAGAGAGAGCAGAGACAGGCAGTGAGAGAAGCAGGCTCCATGCACAGAACCTGATGTGGGACTCGATCCCGGGTCTCCAGGATCATGCCCTGGGCTGAAGGCAGGCGCTAAACCGCTGAGCCACCCAGGGATCCCGAAACTTCTATTCTTTACATGTACTTATTATTTGGAGTTCACAGAACATTAATATGTGGCTTAGGCACCAAGAAAAATACTTTTCATTCCAAAGAGCAGAGAGGGACATGGAGGCCTCTGAGACCAGGCGTGGAGAGAATGTGGGGAATCAGGTTGCAGACACGAGGTAGAGAGGGTGAGGGGAACTTCGAGTGGCCTCCTGCTGCCCCTGGGCCCTGGGCATTTCCTGCCCTCCAGGGAAAGGGCGGAGAACAATGAAGGCATGACTCAAAGCTGCCTTTTCCCTGAGTGCCTTTTCCACTCCTAAGCCTCCATGTGGGGCTCTATGCTTAGTGGGGAATCTGTTGAGATTCTCTTTTTCCCTCTCCCTCTGCCCCTCCCCCTTCTCAAACAAACAAGTAAATCTTTAAAACACACACACACACACACACACACTGCAACAATTAGCAGGGAAAGCTGAACTTACTTAAGAGATGTTAAACTTTAGGGCTTTGGACACAGTGACTAGCTGGCAGGACGACAGAAGGAGCGTCAGGAGGAAGAACTGTGTGGCGTGACAAATTTAGCGGCGTTTTGAGGAGTAGTGTTTGGTCAATGGGTTTGAGTTTTTCCAAGGAAAAGTGTGGCAAATTTCACAGATAGATGCTTGTTTACCAAGTATATGAAGCAATAAGGCACGGTGTTTCTAAAGTCAGATTGAGTTCACGCTGCATCACTTACACACTGTGTGACCCTGGGCAGGTCCCTGAACCTCCCTCCACCCCAACCTGCATTTCTTCGTGGGTCAACAGGGGGTAATACCACCTGCTTAGAGGGTAAAGGAAGATCAGGTATCCAAGGAAGTGCTGTGCTTACGTGCGACGCCAGCGCAGTGCCCGGACAGAGTAAGCATTAGCACACATTAGCCACGGATAGAGTCTGTGCCTCAGGGACCTTGTCTTGGAGCCAGGTGTCTAATCACGTGATCCGCACGTCCCAGAGAAGCAGCAGCAACTAGGAATTTTCGATAGTGGAAGGCAGAGCATGTGTACTCGCCCCACTGCAATTCAGTCCAATATAATGAACTGAGCATCATTCTTCTGCGTGCGCTGGTCCCTGACATCCCAACATCCTCTTCCTCTCTCTTCTCTCCCCTTCTGCCTCATGGGCCGCCTTTCCACTCCCGGGATGCACCATGATCTATCCCGCTGCAGGGCCTTTGCATAAGCTATTCTGTGGGCTAGTAACGCTTTCTCCTTTCTCCAGTCCACCCCACCTCTAGCTGACTCCTGTGTGTCCTTTGGCCCTAACATCCCCAGGAAAGCCTTCACTGCCAAACAAGTTCAAGTTCTCTGACTTTCGCTTGCAGAGAATGGGGTTCCTTCTCCATTTGGAATTATTATTTTTTTTAAGATTTTATTTATTTATTCATAGAGACACAGAGAAAGAGAGAGAGAGGCAGAGGCACAGGCAGAGGGAGAAGCAGGCTCCATGCAGGGATCCTGACATGGGACTTGATCCTGGGTCCCCAGGATCACACCCTGGGCTAAAGGCGGCGCTAAACCGCTGGGCCACCGGGGCTGCCCTCCATTTGGAATTAGACATCATGATGTGATTATTTGATCGTCTGCCTCTCCCATCTGTATTAGTTTCCTAGGGCTTCTGCAACAAAGTACCACCAACGGAGTGGCTCAAAGAGCAGAAATTGATTGGTTCACAGTTCTGGAGGCCAGAGCCTGAGACTGGGGTGTTGGCTGGGTTGGTTCATCTGAGAGCGGTGAGGGAAAGTCTACTCTGTTCCAGGCCTGTCTCCTCCCTTCTGCAGGTAGTCTTTGGTGTTCGCTGGCTTGCAAATGCATCACCCTGATCTCTGTCTTCATCTTTGCGTGGCCTTCCCCCTGCGTGCGTGCCTCTGCATCCAACTTTTCCTTTTTAGAGGGACACCTGTCATAAGGGATTAAGGCCCACCCTAACTAGTTCACATTAACTCATTACATCTGAAATAACCCTATGTCCAAACGAGGTCACATTCTGGGATATTGGAGGTTAGGACTTTAACATACCAACATTTGGGAAGACACAATTCAACTTCTAACACTCTCTAAACTATTGCTCCGGGCCAGCAGACTCTGTCATACTGTCCTATCTCTGGCACCATGTGAAGCCCTGGCATGGAGTTGGGGTTTAATAAATGCTCACTGAGCAACGATTGTATCCAAGTATACATTATGTAATATATACCCATCCATATGCACATATTCATTACATTTTAAACATTTCTCTCAATTTTTGTGGCCCATGAAAAACTCATCAGAAACCAGTATCAAAATGCCATCCACTGTGGATGGGCATTTTGCAACCACTGCTTTAGGTGAAAGTTTTGGGGTTTTTTACCTATGGACATTGTTATCTTTCAAAAGTCACATCTTTTGTATAGAGAAAGCTCAACAAATGAACACTTGAAAAAAATATTAGGCAGCAACCTGAAGCTGCCTTCTTTTCTTTACACAACACTGGTGGTCACTCAAGAGGACAGTGAGCACAGGAAAGGTGGTCTTCGCCTCTCTCCTTTGGGGCTGACAGCCACCATCCCCCTCCCAGCTCTCCGCCTGGCTCTCCGCTCACTCCACTGGCTTCCAGACTGCAGAGTTCAAACCGCCTTTGACTGGCTTTGATCCAGTGTGTGATTCTCCCTTCTTCACAGGGAGGCTTCTGCAGAGTCTGACTTGGTTTTGAACAGGTTGGAGGAATTAAACCCAGACATGTCAAATATAATTTTGAACCCAGTGGTACCCATATATGACCACCATACCCACTCTTAAACCAGGGCCTGTCAGGGCCACCTCCCTGGGGTCTTCTTCTAGGCCAGGCAAATCAGTTTGCTGACCTGCCTGGGTGTGTGGCCACCGCGCCCCTCTGTGACCCAAGGCCCACACAGCAGGAAAGAGGACCAGCTGCTGGGAACCCCCTGGTGGGCCCTTCCCCCCCAGCCCAGCCTCCTTGCTCTGATTCTGCGTTTCCCCATTCTCTCAAATTTAAAGCTTCCCTGTGCATTATGAAAAATAATAGGGGGCAGGAGACCAGGCGAGGTTATTACCAACTCATAAATCAACCAGGAGGCTCTGAGGGTTGCGGTGAGGTGTCTGAGATGGGCCCCTGGTTTGTTATCTCACCCAAGCCCCCACGATTGATTCATAACCTCATAACCCTCCTGTGTCCCAATCCCAGGCCTTATATCTAATTGTCAGCAGCCGAGTACATGATTTGCAAGAGGATGCGGTGGCGGCAGGCGTGGGGGTGGAGGAGAGATTAGTTTTGTCAATCAAAAGCATCCAGGGGAGGTGGGGAGCACTCAGGATTTAGCTTCACAATCAGCTTATTAAAGAGAAGGCTGAACATGGTTATACTGATTGGGCTTTGGTGCAGGGAGATGGAGGATATGGCCACAGGGGGTGTAGCCTCTGATCCCTGAGGGTGGTGGCCACAGAGGCGTGCCTTCAGCTCCATCCAAAAGCAGACTGGAGGCTCCAGGAGAGAAGTGAGCTAATGCCAGGCCTCCCGCAGCACCCAATGGAGAGCATTACAAATGTTCTGGGGGCGGCTGAGTGTTCCGGGGAGGTTCTGGGGTGGGCTGGAGGGGCCTCTGTGGCTGGCAGGTGTCGGGGTTACGTTGCCTCCCAGCATTGTCCAATGGTCACCTCATTTCTGCAAATTTTGAATCTGAAATGTGGTCTAGAAACACATGAATTTATATTTAAGTTAATCTGTGGGCCTAAGCCTTTCTTGAGGAGAGCGGGGGGAGGATCTTGCCTTTATGATGCCCAGGTCCGCAGGCTGTAGTCACTTATCTGGAATGCGATCCATCCGTCCACACTATTATAGCAATTATACTGATCCAGTTCAGCAGCATGCTTTAAGGTTTCAAGTTGCAAAGGGCACTGGACATCTGCCACCACCTTGGGACGGACGAGGAGTGCACAGCAGGGAGTGTGAGCAAGCCAGGGTTCAAGCAGAGCCAGGGACACACGGGTTTGTAAGCAAAGATCTTATCAGTTTTGCACTAATTCCGGCTCCGGTCCCTGGGAGCCTGCCTCTAGGCTTTGTCAAAGAACAGCTCCAGTCTAGTGGAGTGAATTTTTGTAATTAGATGGACCTAGGTTCAAGGCCTGACTCTGCCCTTGCAGGAGCATCACCTTGGATGAGCAACTCCATCACGCAGAGCCCCAGTTTGCCCACCTGCAAAATGAGGTTGATCACAGAATCCACCTTACATTGTTATGATGATTAAGATGAGGTAACAGAATAGACATCATCCGAGTCTACTTTTTACCTACAACCAATGCAGACCCTCCATCTGCCCAAACTGGAATCTGGAGTAGATCTCCCAGGGGGAAGATCCTTAACCTGGAATCGCGCCTCTTTCTGATGTGGGAAACAAAGGCAGAAGAGAAATTATTAAATTTCCTTACTACCTACAGCCCATCAACTAGTCCTTGAGACAGGCAGAGTGACCTTCCTCTAGGGGCTCAGCTGTCTTGATGTTGATACTTTGCTAAGGTCAAAAGGCCTTAGCCTGACCCCCAGGATCTTGTGAGTCTACTTTAACATATAAAGATTCCTTTGGAAACTTCTTTTATCTCTACCCCTCAAGATACATGTTGGCAATCATCCCCGAAGAATGTGACCCACCGATACACATCTGAAGGGTCTCATGGCTAAGGTTTTATTAGACAATAATAAATTATCTTTTCCCAACAGTAGCTACCCCCCTCAAGGTCTTGGAAACCTTGCTTACAAAATTCCTCAGACACTTGTGCTCTTCCTAACCCCCCTCCCAACTTGAAAGTCTATCATGGGCTACTCCTCATAACCCCGGTGCAGCTCTTTCTGCCCATGGGTCCTGTCCCCCTGCTTTAATAAAACCACCTTTTTGCACCAAAGATGTCTCAAGAATTCTTTCTTGGCCATCAGCTTCGAATCCTAACATCTTTCCTACATCATTTCCCCACTCTTCCCCAGGCCTATGCTACAGGCCCTCCAGAGAGTTCAATGTGTTCTAGTACGGCTCTTCCAAGCTTCTCTGTTTTGTTTTGTTCAGATGGATGAGCCCACCCTTTCAAACTTGGAGTGGGGTCTTCTCTATCAGCAGGGGATTCATTCCCAGGTCCACTTTAAGTTCTTGAGGCAAAACATCAGGAGGACCCATCCGAGACCTCTAGCCCAGCTATGGCCCAGCTCTAGGCTGGCTTCTCCCATAGGAGCAGCTGAGGGGGCAAGTGGCCTGGGTGTGAATCCAGGTGCCCCCTTCCACCAGCTCTGTGACTTTGGGGATGTGTCTTGCCCTGAAATTATAAGCTTCAGTTCCTATAAGATATGAAAAAAACACAGTCTGAGAGGGTAGACATGACTTGATCGTGTCATTCCACACATAGCAAATGATGAGTACATGTTGACTTGATGATTATTATTGCTGTTACTCTGACTGGAATATTTCCTTTATCTACCTGCAGTGATGAATAAAACAGCTCTGCCCTTAAACAAAAAAGGGCACCAATTGCTTCAAGGACTCTGACTGGAGTATCTGTGGGGTGCTCTGGGGCCACAGACCGGGAGTGTTCTGGCCAACCAGCATCAGGAAGCAGGTGTTTGGGATCCATGGGAAATGGTGAGAAAAGGCTGGTTAAAAGGGAGTCTTGGATGCAGAACCCAGGAGTCTCCCACAGCAGCCTGAAGCAACCACATGAATGGCTCCTGGGACATCTAACATTTATGCTGAGGTCAAGGTGGATTAATAGCAAGTTTCCGTGAAAAGGAAGAGTCCTAGGAGGGCAAAAAGTCACCAGCATGCGCTGGCATCCCTTACATGCAAAGCACCGTGGCAAGACAGCAAAGGCTGAGATTCAAGCATGAATCAGAAAAAGAACCAGGCTGAAGAGCTAAAGGGAAATGATCTCAGAGTTGCTGAGGAATGATCTCATGTTTTCCCAGCATAAGGATGTTGGCCTTTCCCTCTGTTCTGTTCTCAACCTGAGCCTCATGGCCACTGCCAGGGTGGCCATGAACCCTGCTGGGTCTGCAGCCCCTGGATCTCCGCTGCCAGTGACACCCCCCTGAACCCAGAAGGGGAGCAGCACACCCCCGGTCATCTCCTTGCCTCCCCACCTTTCAGGGGAGGGCCAGTGGCTTTGGATTCTCTGGGGTCTGCTGTTATCTTGCCTTCACAGGAGCCCTCTCCCTTGACTCCACCAGGATTGACAGCCTTGAGTGCTGAAGGAGAGAGCTGGGTTGTCTGGTAGCAGGGAGGCGTTGGCACCAAACACAAGCAGTGGCCAGAGTGACAGGAGCTGGTCAGAGGCCTGTATGTCCTGCACTTGCTGATAGGCCAGGACCCTGGATAACCAGGAGGCCAGCAGAATGGCACTCACTGCCCGGCCATCACTGTGACATGGGACTGCACCCAGACGGGAGCTGGCCCACCACCTGCCTTTCCTGCCCCACTCTTGCCTTCTGAAATCCCTAACTGCTTTTCTCCTTCAAACAGATGAGTAAGGGGCCAGGGCCCTTTGAAGGACTTGAGGGAAAAGTGATGTGGCCACTGAATGGAGGGGAGTTTAGAAAAGTCTACAGTTCAGACCCATCTTACCGGAGGTAAGAGACATTGAGGGTGGGGACTGAGGACCCTGAGGCTAGCAGGGCTTGGCTCCCTCCTCTTCACTCCCTCAGGCTCTCATTCCAGCTTTTCCTCCCCCCATCCCCACTCTCCATCCCTCTCAGTGATTGTGCATGCCCTATTAGCACTCATGGTGTACACACACACACACACACACACACACACATCCACACCCATGCACACCCTACCCATACACAGAGCCGACACACACTCAAGCACACAAGCCCTAATGCTCACATGCGCTCACACGCTCACATACACCCTCTGATATTCCATATGTCATATCTCATTGCTCCTGTAATACACCCCATCTCTAAAATCCTGACAAATGACCAAAAAGTTTAGGTTCAGAACAAATTTTGAAGACAGAATGATTTTTATCTGTTAGAAACTAAGTGATACAAAGTATAGGCCCAACATCAGAATGATGCATATGGTCAGCTGCCCTGAGTCCCCTTGCTGGGAGGAATCCTGACTGCTTCCACACAGTAGCCAGAGGGGGAAAAAGAGAGGCCGAGCTCAGCCCACTGAAGGGATAAATAACTGCACGCATCTCCAAGATGCCCAACACATTCTCTCTTTTAAGCTTCCAGGTGATGTTGGTCTTCCATGGTTAAGGAGGAGCTGAGGGCAGAGGATTGGGATACGAGATGGGAAAGAAAAGGCCAGGAAGAAAAGCATAAGTGCCACCCCCGCAAGTGGGCATGCTTTTTGTGGAAAGCACGGTCGTGCGGATGCTGTGTCAGTGAGGTCCTGGCGGGGGGAGCATGGAATGAAGGTGCTGTAGAGAAAGGTGTGGTCAGGTTAAAGGATGGTGAAGCCGTCTGGAACCAGAGCATCAGCTAGAGAAGTTTCCTCTGCTAGGTCCAACGGGGACAGGAAGATAGGGCAGTTATGGAAACCCAGAGGAGGTGGCTGCTATAGGACAGGATGGCTGGACAGGAGCTGCGGCCTTTAGAATAGAGCCACTATCAGACCGAGGTCTGCAAAGGAACAAATGCTGTGACCTCTCCTTGTCTACACTGATGTCCTGCTGGTGCCACCCGAGGCTTGAATCCATCGTAATGAAGGGGCAAGTTTGCCTACTAGTGCAGCTGACAGTGACAGCCTCTGAGGATGCAGAGCTGGGTGGGAAGGGTGGAGGGTGGCTCTGGAGGGACCCAGGCAGAGGATCCAGCAGAGAAGTGGAGGAGAGGAAGCATTTATTATAAGGTCTATCCATAAATCATTGTTCACGCACATTTACATGCTTTACTGTAGTGGAAGGCAGGGCTGGAGGATTTTGCTCTGATGTCCTGGTTCCGCCAACACTGATACTTTACAGCTATGAGGAGATGCGGTGCTCAAAGGGGCCGCACACATACCTGCCCTAAGGCACCGTCACAGTACACCTGAGCTTTCACTCAGATGCTCCCGTTTTACAGCTGGGGAAGCAGAGGCTCAGAGCCTAACTGCTTCTTTGTTTATTTGTTCTAGAGAGATCTGCAGAGCTCCTGCTGTGCTCCATGCTGTTCTTCATCTGAACATGTCACACCTCCATGGAAGAGTCAGACAATTAAGGAGCAAGCCACGCAAAGACAACAACAACAACCAACCAGTGCAATAATGAAGACGAAATGGGGTGATGGGAGAGAGGGAGGCTGTGGGCTGTGGAGGCTGGGAGGTGAGTGGGATGGCGTTTACCTGGAGGCCTGAGCAGCAGGAAGGATGGGTTGTGTGAGTACCTGGGGGAAGAGCAGGGATGCCAAGACCCCGGGTGGGACAGAGCAGAGGCCAGCCATGTGGGATTGGAGACACAGGCCAGGCTGGACATGAGACTGAAGAAGGAGGGGCCACAGCACCTATGGGAGACTCTGGAGGGTTCTGAGAAGAGGAGGGACTTGAGGTGGGCTTTCATTTCTTTTAGGTATTTATTTCAATTTTTTTATTTGAGTGTTACATTGATACACCATGTTACATCAGTTTCAGGTGTACAACACAGTGATTCAGCAAGTGACGTGACGCTGTGCTCACCACAAGTAGCTACTACTGCCACCATACAACACCATGACAATACTATCAACTACATTCCCTATGCTTTGCCTCCCTTATGTCCCTGTGATCTCTTCATTCATTATGACTTCTGGAGGCTCCTTAAAAATTAAAAATAGAGATACCATATGATCTAACAATAATTCTACTACTGGGTATTTACCTAAAGAAAATGAAAACACTAATTTGGAAAGATAGATGCAGCCCTATGTTTATTGCAGTGTTATTTACAACAGCCAAGATATGTAAGTGTCTGTCCATAAACAAATGGATATAAAAAAAGGATAAAAAAATAAAAAATAAACGGATAAGAAAGATGTGGTACTCATGCAGAAGAATGAAACTAGACCACTCCCTTTCACCATACACAAAGATAAACTCAGAATGGATGAAAGATCTAAATGTGAGACAAGATTCCATCAAAATCCTAGAGGAGAACACAGGCAACACCCTTTTTGAACTCGGCCACAGTAACTTCTTGCAAGATACATCCACGAAGGCAAAAGAAACAAAAGCAAAAATGAACTATTGGGACTTCATCAAGATAAGAAGCTTTTGCACAGCAAAGGATACAGTCAACAAAACTAAATGACAACCTACAGAATGGGAGAAGATATTTGCAAATGACGTATCAGATAAAGGGCTAGTTTCCAAGACCTATAACGAACTTATTAAACTCAACACCAAAGAAACAAACAATCCAATCATGAAATGGGCAAAAGACATGAACAGAAACCTCACAGAGGAAGACATAGACATGGCCAACATGCATATGAGAAAATGCTCTGCATCACTGGCCATCAGGGAAATACAAATCAAAACCACAATGAGATACCACCTCACACCAGTGAGAATGGGGAAAATTAACAAGGCAGGAAACCACAAATGTTGGAGAGGATGTGGAGAAAGGGGAACCCTCTTACACTGTTGGTGGGAATGTGAACTGGTGCAGCCACTCTGGAAAACTGTGTGGAGGTTCCTCAAAGAGTTAAAAATAGACCTGCCCTACGACCCAGCAATTGCTCTGTTGGGGATTTACCCCAAAGATTCAGATGCAATGAAACGCCGAGACACCTGCACCCCGATGTTTCTAGCAGCAATGTCCACAAGAGCCAAACTGTGGAAGGAGCCTTGGTGTCCATCAAAAGATGAATGGATAGAGAAGCTGTGGAATATTCCTCAGCCATTAGAAACAACAAATACCCACCATTTGCTTCAACGTGGATGGAACTGGAGGGTATTATGCTGAGTGAAGTAAGTCAATCGGAGAAGGACAAACATTATATGTTCTAGTTCATTTGGGGAATATAAACAATAGTGAAAGGGAATATAAGGGAAGGGAGAAGAAATGTGTGGTAAATATCAGAAAGGAAGACAGAACATAAAGACGCCTAACTCTGGGAAATGAACTAGGGGTGGTAGAAGGGGAGGAGGGCGGGGGGTGGGGGTGAATGGGGGGCACTTGACGGGATGAGCACTGGGTGTTATTCTGTATGTTGGTAAATTGAACACCAATAAAAAATAAATTTATTAAAAAAAAAGAAAGATGTGGTACGTACACACAATAGTATTAAGCAGCTGTAAAAAGGGCTGAGATCTTGTCAAAGATGGTTTGGGCTGCTGGGAGGAGTGGGGATTGTGAAAGGACCAGAAGCTGAGAGACCAGCTAGCAGCCATTTTCAAGGGGTTGGGGGAATCCGATGCTGGTGGGGCTCCAATGGTGGTGGCGGGTAGGGAGAAGCAAGTGGAGTCCAGCCTACCTCGGAGGCAGGGCTCCTGGTCCTCTCTAATGGATGGGACACAAAGTCTCAGAACGAGAGGAGTCAGGATCGACCCCAAGGTTTCCAGCTTAACCAAATGCCTACATAGTGGGACTCAGACTAAGTGAGGTACAGAAGCCGGTTGGGGAGGAAGCCCAGACTCATCTGTTGGCCATGTCTTGTCTGAGATTTATATATAGCAGCCATCTGAGTAAAGAAGTCAAGTGGGCCATTGGAAAATGGGTCTGGATTTTTGGGGGCAGAGCAGACTGGAGATACTGTTTGGGAGTGATTGGGATATAGGAATGTACTTCAAAGAAATGGTGCTGGATGAGGAAATGTGGACGAGAAGAGGAGTGCATTAGAATGAAGCCCTCGGCTTATAAGTGGTGCAGCTGCCAGGGAACACAAGCCTGTCCTTCCTTAATCTGAAATGCCTTCCATTACTCTGAATGCCCAGGCTGCTCTCTTTTGTGACTCATCCTGGGATCATGGCACTCCATTCCCTTCCTCGGGAGACAGCAGGGAAATGAGCTCCAACACCGGATCTTCTCTGCCAGGCTCTACCACAACTTGCTGTTGGAGTCATTAGTGCTCTTGCTCTTGCTCAGGTCTCAATTCGGGGGAAAATCCACACTACCACCATTTATGGCCCCTGACAGCTCTGTCCAGTGACCAAGCCAAAGAGACAGTTAGGATTTTGGTGTTCTCTCCTGATTTATGACAAGTTTAAACATGTTTTCTGGCTTTTCTAACACTAAATCATAGCAGACTCCTTGAAAGCATCTTGTGTGATTCTGGAGCTGGCCTGTGGCCAAGCACTGCTGTGTGAACACTGCTTCTGAGCAGACACAGTCACTCAACCTGGAGGTGACTTCAAGCTTCAGATCCCACCGTGTTAGAAGACTTTGGGAGTGGGAGCGAGGTGTCTTTCTGAAGTGCAAGCCTCATTTCATACCAATCAACTCCAGACAGAGAGAAGCTGGCTTCTGTTTAGGGAAGATACTGAGAATATTCCCAATTGAAGAAACCCTGCAATTAACTAGGAAAGAATAAGTATAAAACCCAACATGAGTTTATTCTTTCTAGCCCCATTTTCTCATCACCGCCCCTGACCCAAGTGCTGGATACTTCCAAAATGGAATAGGTTTGAGGTGGTGAATAATTAAAGATATTGCTAGAATTAATAAAGAGAATACAACAGGATCCAAATGATGAGCGGGGAGAGCTATACGAGGTACCCCGAGCCAACGTGAGCTGTGAGCGCAGAAGTTAGCGTATGATTCTTGGAAAAAATAAAAGGATAAAGTCGATTGCACTCATTTCTTGGCCTGTCTTCTCCACTGATGCGTATGAGGGTCTTTAAGGAGAGAGATGCCCATCTTCCCAGCTCTGCCTCCCTGTCTCATTCCACACAGCGTATCACAGATTTTCAATAAACATCTGATGAATATATTAAAGAGTGTTGGTCAAAATCGATTTGCATTTTGGTATAGCTAATAACTATGCCTTTTTCTTCTAGATGTTGGTTTTAATAAGGTTGGTTACTTCTTAGGGCCGCTACTGAATCTTGATAGTAAGACAGGCCAGATCTTCGGCATGGAGAGTTACCTTCTGTTTACTATTGCAGATTATTTATGTGTGTTAAAGATGACGGAGCCAGCCCAAGGTCTTATTTTAAGTTATTCAGGACTAGTCCAGTCTTGCCCTCGCTGATTCTCCTGGTGCTATCATAGTAAAATATGGTCGAAGCTCTGAAAGAATTGTTAAAGCCGAGATTAATATTGAAGTTGTACAGCTCCAGCCTAAGCAGAACTAAAGGCTAGTGTCTGATCAATACATGATAAAAGCCCTGTCCATTTTGCTAAAACATTTTCTGAGCAGTGGTCGTATTCAGGCTGATGGGAGGGTAGTGGATTGAGAGAACCAGACTTGGAGTTTATTAAGTAGAGACTTGTGTATAGTTTTGAAGGATTGAGATTAGGTTCAGCTGCACATTCCAGAAAAACAAACAAACAAACAAACCCAAATAAAATGAGTGACTTAACCAAGATAGAAGTATATTTGGTAAAAGAATTCTAGAGGTGGTGGTTCCATAGATCCTCAGGACCTCACGAATCCGTGCCTTGATGTTTCTCTTCCACCCTTGCTGAAGTTTGGCTTCTATTCCCAAGGTCACTTGATGGTTCAAAATTCTGTCAAAGCATCAGGCATCACCTCCTAGCTTCAGGCAGAAGAAAGAAGGAAAGACACTAGAGCTAAAAAGGGTCTTTCCCAGTTGATGCATCTCCCTTCAAGCACATTTCTGGGAGTCCCTTACTCCATTTACACATTGTGGAACACAGCATAATGGCTCTTCAAAGATGCCCATGTCCTAATCCCTGGAACTGTGACTATCTACCTTACATGGCAAAAAGGTCTTGCAGATATGATTAAATTAAGGCGCTCAAGATGGAGAGATTCCTGGACTATCCAGGAGGGACCAATGTAATCACAAGGATATTTATAAGAGAGGTGGGGTGTCAGGAAGAGGAGATAGGATGAGAGAGCAGAAGGGGTGTGTGTATGCATGCGCGCAGGCGAGAGAGAGAAAGCGAGAGCATGAGCAAGTGAGAAGAGAGAGGTAAGGGAGGGAAGGATGGAGAGAGGGAGAGAAAGAGAGAGAAAGGCTAGCCTGCTGCTGGCTTTGAGGATAGAGGAAGCCTATGAACGGAGGAATCCAGGCAGCCCTTGGAAGCTGGGAAAGGCAAGGAAACACACTTTCCCTCGGAGCTTCCAGAAGGAATGTAGTTCTGCCAATAGCTGGGTTTTAGCCCTCTAAGACCCACGTCAGACTTGCAACCTCCAGAACCATAGATAATACATCTTTATTGTTTTAAGCCACTGAATTTGCAGTAATTTGTTGTAGCTGCAATAGGAAACCATCCACATCTTTGGCCAGAGCTCAGTCACTGACCACATTTCCCTGCAAGGGAAGCTGGGAAATAGTCTCTTACTCCGGGCAACACTGTGCTTAGCCAAAAATGGGGCTTTCTTACTAAAGAGGGAAGGAGAAGTGGATGCTGGGGTCAGTCACAGCAGGCTTGCAGGTGGGGCTGTTAGGCAAATGGAAGGGTCTCTATATTTAGGAAGGAAGAAAAGCATTCTTCTCAAAACATAGCTGGCAACACGTCGAATCTATATTGAGGAAATACACCTAAGAAGGTAGCATTAAACCTTGAGAAGTATTATGGCAACTGATTAAAAAAAGAGGTTCAAGTAATTCTTTTGGCAGAACATTTTCTAACATGCCTATTTTAGCTGAAATAATCAGACATGCCATGGCCTGTAGCATTGTCTAAGCCCAGCTGGGAAGTCTGTGGCCTACAGCACAGCTTTGAATTTGAGAGAAATAGCTAACTCAGTTATCAGTAAGACTTTTGGTCTCCAAAATTTCTCTTATTGAAGTCAGGCCATGTGTAACTATAGCTCAAAATCTACTTCCTCTCTTGTCCCAGCTAGCTGCAAGGGCTGCCACAGACATTATAGGTAGATGGTCAGAAAGTACATGGAAAATATAGTTGGTATACCACAGATGCTCAGTAGACTTCTTTCTTGAATGAATGAAGGAGTAAGTGAACAGGTGGAAAAACATATGAACTTAGTGGATCTCAGGATGGTTTCAGGTTTCATTCTCTCATTCAGCAGGAGATCTTCCCATGTCTTAAGATTAAGTTACCTGCTGGGTTCAATGTCTGATAAGATGTTGCTCCTATGCTCAAGGGGCTCACAGTCTCAGGAGGATGATGGACAAGCAAACAAATGATTGTTCCTCAACACATTGAGCACATTGATAGCTATATTTGCAGGATACTAAGAATAGGAAAAGGGTGGCTACATCAACCCTGGCTGCCAGGAATACTTTGCTGGAGGAGGTGGTGCTTGAGTTGAATCCTAAAGAACAAGCTAGGATTAGCGAGTAGGGGGATGGCATTCCAGCATGAGAGAGTAACATATGCAAAGCCACAGAATCAGCAAACATCGGTAAAGTACTTACTAAATGTCAGGCACTCTTCCCAACACTTTTTAAAAATAATTAACTCATTTATATGCACAGAAACCTGATGAAGCAGATACTGTCATTATCCCCATCTGACAGGTGGAGAGAGTGAGGCAGAGAGAGGTTAGGTACCTTGACTGAGGTCACACGGTCTGTGAAGCTGGGATTTGAACCTAGACACACTGGTTCCAGAATCCATGCTTGGGGTCAAGCATTTGCATGGCTCCAGGGAAGGGTCGAAGAGTAGTAGAGAGTGTGAATAAGAAAGCAAGCAAACCCAGAACTTGAAAGCTACGGGACATCATGAAGGATGAGCTCCTTCTAAATCTCACTTCAGAAGCAGAGGTACTTTTACCAGGGTGAGATGGATTCTTCTGTTCTGCCCCCCCTGGAGAAGGGGGGTGGGCGGGCAGGAGCAAGGACCAGGTGAGACCTTCTGCGATGTGTGCTGAGGCTACTGTACTGAGGGAGGAATAGTGTTTTCTGATACAGACTGAAGATTAGAATATAGATCTGGTTGGGGCAATGACGCCAGGTCTCTTGTATGATCTTTACTCTTGGCTGTCTTCTCTTCTCCACTACCTTTTCTCTTATGCATTGTAGCCAGGAAGCCAGCTCAGAGGGCGCATCGCTTTACCCTCAGAAGGTGAGAGACAAGGGCAAAGCCTTTCCCTCTCTCTTTCAATGACACCTCTCACTCCCTAGGATCATGGTAGTTACCAGAATAGAACCTGTCATTGATGAACTAGAAAACCAGACTTGAGGTAAGGCAATTGATGCCCACCAGGATTACTGAGGCCAAGTTCAAGAGCAAAACAGAGGCAGGCATAACAGATAATCTGAAACCACAGCAGATGGAGAAATGCAGGAAACAGTGATAAAAACCAGAGTGGATGTCATAGACAAGCCAGCATTCAGGAGTCAAGGATCACAGAGAAATGGGAGGTCCTGATACAGCATCAAGTCTAGCAAGGATTCAGGGGAGCAGACGTGTCAGAAGCATAGTTTCTGAGGGTGCTGAAAAAACAAATTAAAAATGCAAAAGCACAGCAACAGCAATCCTTCCGACTCTACTGCCTTCTTGTACCCTCTCTCACACAGTAGAAAAGCAAAAGCCTTGATTATAAGGAGCAGAAATAACTGAGTGATTGTTGAGATTGCAGATTTGGGGGGCTATCCCCAAAAAGCATGTGGCGAACCCTGAAATCTGCATTTTAAAAGATCCGTGTGGTGATTGGGGGAACAGATGGTCCACAGTCCACTCTGGCTGCTGAAAAAATCAGGCACCTTCTCTCCACAAAAGATCCTTGTTTCCATTCTCTCCTACTAGACTGCAAGATCCTAGCACATACAGACTTTTCCCTCTAATTCCTGTCTATGGCCCCCAGCAGCAATGTATAGCGTAAGCGCTTAAGAAATGTTTGCCGCATGCATGATGCAACACTTGCATATACATCATTCAGGCTGTCACCAGAGCTTCTGAACATCTCCTCCAATCAGATGAAAGAAGACAACCAGCAGGGCAAGAATTAAGTGGAGCAGAACAAAGGAACGTGTCTTTTGATTAAATACTATTTTCTGGGACCTGCCAACCACAGACACTAGTGCTGTAGGGGTTTAAAGCCGCGGTTCCTACACTTCAGAAGCATACCCATGGGTAGGGAGACAAGATAAAACAAATGATGTAGAAGATCACAAAGTAAGTAACTATATATAATATGCCTAACTGCATACTGAACCCCCTGGTCAGGGGGAAAAAAAAGCTACTAGCCTTCAGAGTAATTTGAGAAAGTAGTGAGGGAGGTTTTGCAGGTGCCAGACGCAGGCTGGGGCTCTCAGAGAGGACCAAGTAATTCAGAAAAGGTGGCAATTTTGCTGAGTAAGGCCGAGGGCATCTTAGCTGGAGACCTTGGTTTGGGGGCACAAGCCAAGATCTGTGCAGAAAACAAAAGTCAGAGTGTGCCTTTCCCGTCTTTCTGCCTCGCCTGTCTGCTGATGAGGATTCCAGCTTGGTCCCTCTGTCTCTGGCCACCCTCCCCCATCGCCCCCACCACCTCGGCCCTCAAAGGAAAAGCCACAGCATTCCATGGACTTTGCCAATATGTGGTGGGAGGAAAGTGCAAGGGAGACACAAGGAGGCCAGGGTAAGTAACTACTGGAAGGCCTTCCTGTTTTGTTCTGTTTAGAGTGGAGGTGATGGAGAAGACAGTGCAGAACCGCTCCAGCGTGTGAGAGAAGCAAAAGGCAGAAAAGAAAGGGCTCTTTCAAAAAGTGTTGTCTGGGTCCATGGATCCCCTTCATGAAGTTTGGGGGTGGCAAACTTTAGGTTCACCTTTAGGTGACGTGGCTGATTCCTTTTAACACTGCTCTAACCTTTTTTATTTCATATTATGTGTGTGACATATTAACCCAAACATGACAAGGCCTCCCCGGGCTACCTCTGTCTCCTGCTGCGGTGCACGCCTGGAGGCCAGATGAACACACTGTCATGCCTTCCCAGAAACACATATCCAAGTTCTGATGAATGATAGGAGATATTTCACCTCCAACTCCCACCCCTCCCCATCCCTAATTTCTCTCTTTCAGGGCCAGCTTCAACCTGTCATCCCAAGTTTTTCCAGTTCTCTCCTTCACAGACTTCTCCAAACCCCTCAGCTGGCAAACAGCCCAGCTCTCAAAAGCCAGACAACAGCCTCAACAGAAGGCAGAGATTGGTCAACCAATCACTGACTCCCTTCTGTTTCCCAAGGATACACCGGGGGCCTTTGACATTGACTTACCCGGCCACGCTCACAGCAATCCCCACCTTCAACCTAACCAACGCCTGTCTTATGGAATCACAAACCCCAAGAATCTGTGTTTGAATAAGCCTTAATCAAGCTGGCGACCACTGATCTTGGAAAAACTTTGGCAAGAGTGGACTCCTTTTTACTAACACCATTGCTATCCTATTTCTAAAGGGTTGAAAGTGGTACCCACCATGCCCACTGGGTTTTCCACTTTCAAGTCAGAGATGAGATTTTACTGCTGCAAGAGGGCACTTCGACTGCTCCATGGAGTTTAATGGGTGGCTCTAGGAGCCATCACAGGTGGCCATTGACAAGGCATTCTGCAGTGGATGCCTGCAGGCCTCAGTAAGAGGCTGATCTGGAGAAAGCCAAGATGCTCAGGGGGCCTCCTCTTTGCCATCTGTTGCTTCCAACAGGAGGCGAGGCCTGGGAGCTAACAGATCCTGCTAGGGTTTTCTCAGAAACAGCACCATTCCAGGTGAGGCTGAATCTTCCAGAGACAAATAAATCCTCCCATCTGTTTGTCCATCCATCCATCTGTCCATCCATCCTTTTATCCAAATAATCCACAACTATGTATTGGATGACCTGTAACCTGAGCTAGAAGAAATGTTGGGATCAGTTGATTCTCCTTCGTCCTTAGTCACTAGTAAAACTCCAGTGTCTCTGGGGCCTGATTATTTCTGTCTCATTTCTTGTTGCTTTGAGCTTCTTCTTCCCTTAATGAGCCTCTCACCTCCTTTCCCATGCACACATTTGAAACCTCTGTTCTCTGCCTCCATTGGTAGAAAAGTCTTCACCTAAGCACAGAAGGACACTCTTCCTCCTGGTCTTCCCTGCTGCTGTTTCCAATGCCTTTGTTTTAAAATTTTTTTTAGAGGGAGGGAGGGAGGGAGGGAGAAAATGAATGGTGAGGAGGGGCAGAGAGAGAAAGAGAATCTCAAGTAGACTCCCCACTGAGCTCAGAGTCCATCTCAAGACTCTGAGATCATGACCTGAGCTGAAACCTGGAGTCAGAGGCTTACCTGACTGAGCCACCCAGGTGCCCCTTCAGTGCCTTTGTTTTTATGCCCCCTCCCCCGCCCCACCACCTAATTTGGGGTTAGGTGGGAAAGTAAGCATTTTCCTTGCTTCTGACGCCCTTTATGATTGTTCTTTTTTATGTAAAAATTCCTGATGATTTGAGGCTTACATATTCCACTAGGTCCCTCTCAACTCCTCTTCTGGCCTGTCATCTCTATTTTTGTTAATTCCTCCTCATTCATGAAAGACTTTGACACAATTTTATTCTCTACCCCAAATCCTGCTGTTATCCACATGGATAACATGTTATCCTTATGACCCCGTTATCCACATGGAGGACCCATTTAATATGTTGGCTTCTCCGTTCACTGCTCTTCACTCCAATGACCTTCAAATTCAAACCATAGCCCTCTTCCTGTCTACAAATCATGTGGAGACTCTGGAATCACAGCTGAGTCAAAGTGATCAGGGTTCTGCACCAGAATTTAGAGAGCACAACAGAATGATTTTCAAAGGTTGTGCAAATACTTAAACATTTCAGTTCTCCAAATACATTCCAGCTCTCGTCATGTCCTATTTTGAATGGTAAAGTTCAGGACTCTCGGTAGGACGTAGAAAAGGCCAAGCCCATCCCCCAGCCTTTCCCTGCCCACGCCCTGGGTCTCCGTACATGCTGTTCCTATTGCCAAGTCCTCTTCAAGGCCCCACTCACATGCCACCGTCTCCCCTCACACATGCATCCCCATCAAAATGCCTGCCACACTGCATTGCTGTTGCCTGCCCAGGATCTGTTCCTCTCACTATTCGCGACCACCTGCAAAACCCATTGAGTCTTATTCGTCTCTAAATCCCCATTGCCAGGCTCAGTGCCCACCATTTAGTAGCCACTCAATAAGTACTTGTGGAACAATGGACCTTTACAACCTATAGTGTCCAAATACCCGACAACACAGCGGCTGGTCTCCCAACCTTCCCCTTTCACCCCGTTCCCATCCCCCTCCCATCCCCCCATCATGGCTGATGACAGCTCCATCCTTTACTATTATTATTTTTTTAATTTTTTATTTATTTATGATAGTCACACACAGAGAGAGAGAGAGAGGGGCACAGACACAGGCAGAGGGAGAAGCAGGCTCCATGCACCGGGAACCCGACGTGGGATTCGATCCCGGGTCTCCAGGATCGTGCCCTGGGCCAAAGGCAGGCGCCAAACCGCTGCGCTACCCAGGGATCCCCCAGCTCCATCCTTATAGTTGCTCAGCGCCATACTTCACAGTGATCCTGGAGTCTTCTCTTTCTCTCACACTTCATATCCAATGTCTCAAGAAATCTGTTTGGCTTCACCTTCCAAACGTGGAATGTGTCCCAGAATCCAGTGCTTCTTACCACCTCCACTGCTTCTGTCCAGGACTGGCCACCATCTCATGCCTGGATCCCTAACTGATCTTCCTGCTGCCACCCTTGCCTTCCTGTGGCTGCTTCCCCACATGGCAGAAAGAGCAGCTGCAGGTGTCAATCAGGTCAGATCTGCTCAGAACCTTGAAGTGGCCAAAGTCCTTACAAGTCCCCACAAGACTCTCCATCATCTGAGCACACCCCTCCCCTGCCACTTGGCTTCTTCCCCAGAACCTACAGGACAAATTCTCAGTCACCCTCTCACTGAGGCACTCTGACTACACTAGGACCACAGTCAACTGCCCCCATGCTGCTCTCCTGACTCTTTTCCCTGTTCTACTTGATAAAATTTCTTTCTTTCTTTCTTTCTCTTTCTTTCTTTCTTTCTTTCTTTCTTTCTTTCTTTCTTTCTTTCTTTCTTTCCTTTCTTTCTTTCTTTCTTTCTTTCTTTCTTTCTTTCTTTCTTTCTCTTCTTTCTTTCTTTTTTTTAAAGATTTTATTTATTTATTCATGAGAGACACAGAGAGAGAGAGAGGCAGAGACAGGGCAGAGGGAGAAGCAGGCTCCATTCATGAAGCCTGATGTGGGATCCGATCCCAGGTCTCCGGGATCATGCCCTGAGCCAAAGGCAGACACTCAACCACTGAGCCACCCAGGAGTCCCTACTTGTTAAAATTTCAAAGGCACTTATCCCCTTTCACATACTAGATGCTTCACTTACTACCTAGTGTCTGTACCTCGGGCTGAACTACTTCACTGGGGCAAGGACCTCCTCCTTGATTTTGTGTGGGGACACATCCTAAGAGTCTGGAAAAATGTCTAGCATGTAGTAGGTACTTCACAAAAGGAACGTTTTTCATGTAGAATTACTTTTAAAAGAATGATGCGATTTCCAGATGTGTCAGCTATTGTTGCTGGAAAAAAAAATCTGCCCCCAAATAACATTGCTTATTTTGCTCAGGAATCTGCCATCTGGGCAGAGCTTGATGGGTTCACCTCACTTAGCTCCATGCAGCATTAGCTGAGATGGCTCCACTGGGGGCAGGACGATCTACTTTCAAGACGCCTCCCCTGGCTGGCAAGTTAGCTCTCGCTGATGGCTGGGGTGTGAGCTGAAGTGTGAGCTGGGGCCTCTCCTTTCCCCATGGGCTTCTCCATGGGCTGCTCCGGGCTTCAGCACAGCCCAGTAGTTGGATTCCAAGAGCAAGCATCCCAACAGAACAAGACAGAAGTGCATAGCATTTTTATGACTTGGCCTTGGCTAACATGAAGTACCATGTTATAAAGCATTACGTCAATATGGTATATTGGCTCCACCTTTGGAGATGGAAGAGTGACAAAGTTCTAGAAGAGCATGTGGGATAGGGGATAGTATTCCATCCATCTTTGGGAATGCAATCTGCCACACGGGGTTAGCACCAAAGTCTTGTCAACACGTCAACCGTGTTGAAAGGGCACTTAAGAAGGACTTACACAAATTATAAACCTCTGAGAATGTGACGGGCAAATTAACAGGTATTGATGAGGTGACAGTTTATTATGAAGTAGACCTAGCAGGGGATTTGGACTAAAAGTGTGTTTAAATAAACCCCGACTTCACTTACTGTGCACAACCCTGAAAAAGTCACTTAACGGCTCTGAGCCTCAGCTTCCCTATCTGTAAAATGGGAAAAATAAACTTACCTTGCCTGCTTGACACTAACAATCTAATAGGATAATGCCTGGGTAAGTGTTACCCAAACCACGGGACAGTTCGCTCTGTACCTTTGCAGGCCAACAATGGTCTAATGCTCATCTGGATTTTTATCCTGAAGCAACAGACCACAGAAGAAGGAGCACCTGCTGAGCTGTGGGTGTGGTGCCCCTGACTTTATGACCAGGCCTGCTATTAACTGAGATACTCAACAAGTCATTACCTTTTCTGAGCTTCAGTTTTGTCATGACATGGAGGGAGAATGCCACCTCTCTGCTAACTCAGAGAATTATGGTAAGGACTTGATATAGATGAACTCAGAGGCATATAGTAAAGACTTAATAATATGGAACAGGTCACTTGGTAATAATTATATTGTTACCTGAGCACCCATGATTTTCTATCCCTGAGGAATTAATTTTGTCAATATCACAGTAAAATATTTTATTTTAATAAAAACTTCAGAAAATACAACTAAGCAAAAAAAATTCATTAAAAATCATATCTGGTGTGGTCACTCTGGAAAACAGTATGGAGGTTCCTCAAAGTGTTAAAAACAGAACTCCTTATGACCTATCAATTGCACAAATAGGTATTTATCCAAAGGATACAAAAATAGTGATTTGAAGGGCCACCTGCACCCCAATGTTTATAGCAGCAATGTCCACAATAGCCAAACTATGGAAAGAGCCCAGATGTCCATTGACAGTTGAATGGATAAAGAATATGTCCACTGATGGTTGAATGGATAAGGAATCTCTCTCTCTCTCTCTCTCTCTCTCTATATATATATATATATATATATATATATATATATTATAATGGAATATATTTTTTTAAAATTTTAATTTATTTATGATAGGCACACAGTGAGAGAGAGAGAGGCAGAGACACAGGCAGAGGGAGAAGCAGGCTCCATGCACCGGGAGCCCGACGTGGGACTCGATCCCGGGTCTCCAGGATCGCGCCCTGGGCCAAAGGCAGGTGCTAAACCGCTGCACCACCCAGGGATCCCCTATAATGGAATATTACTCAGCCATCAAGAAGGACAAAATCTTGCCATTTGCAATGATGTGGATGGAACTAGAGTATATTACGCTAAGCAAACTAAGTGAGAGAAAGACAAATACCATTGGATTTCACCCATGTGTGGAATTTAAGAAACAAAAACTGATGAACATAGGGGAAGAGAAGGAAAAATAAAATAATAACAGAGAGAAAGAGGCAAACCATAGAAACTCTTAACTCTAGGAAACAAACTGAGGGTTGCTGTAGGGGTTGGGGTGGGGGAGATGGGGTAACTGGGGGATGGGCATTAAGGAGGGCACTTGAGGTACTGAGCACTGGGTATGATATGCAACTGATGAATCACTAAATCCTACCTCTGAAACTAGTAATACACTATATATTAACTAACCTGAATTTGAATTTGAAAAACAACACATAATTTCCTCTTGAGATTCTCCCTCTCTCTTTCTCCTCTTTTTATAAAAACTAATGTTTACATTTTTATATGTAGCTCTCTGTAGTTCGTTTTCCACTTTGTTTCTGCAACGATACTACAGCAATCAACAGTTGTAAGTTTTTTATAGCTTCCATGATTTCCTCAAGATAAATCTCTGTGAGTGTAATTTCTGGCTTACTTTCAAGGCTTCAGAACCTACAACACCAAATTCTCCTTCATCTGGAAATGCACACTCATGCGTGTCTCCCCGGACCCTACACAGCACTGGATATCTGCATGCTTGCTTATCATTGCCAACCCAACTGGGAGTTAAGGGTTGCCCATTTCAGAAAAGAATTGTTTTCATCAGTGAGGTGTAAATATTTCTGATACATTTATTGGCTATTTGTATTTCTTATACTGTGGGACCCATCTTTTTATATTGATTAATAGGGACTTATGAAGTGTTAAGGATATAACACTTTATCTGAAATCTGTGCTATGCAATGTCCCCCCTTCAATTTGTTATTTACACTTAAGATGCCTTCAGAGGTAGAGTTTTTAAATATTTTATGTTCAACTCCATCAACTCTTTCTTCTATGGTTTCTGCCTTTGTTGCTGTGCCTGCAATATTGTGAGGGCTTTTTAAGGGATGAGGTCCTATGAGTTTTTGTTGAATTCATGTGTTCCTTCATTCAACAAATACTGCCCACTTCCTGCATGGCTGCTACTGTTCTCAGCATTGGAGTTTTATCTAGAGCATAGAGCTGAGCTCAGAATGAGAATATTTATCCTGGAAAGGTTTAGAAACTGAAATGAGCACAAACCCAAAACACATTCCGGTCTATTGAAAGACTAGCTGCACAGAAGGCCTTGGCCCCTCATAGGCATTATAGTGATGCCGCTTTGCACTCAGATTCTCAGGTTTCAGGGCATCTTATAGGCATGATGATGCTCAGGAAAGGGCAACATGAACAGCCACGGACGAGAAGACCTGAAATGATGCTGGAGAAAGTAGCTGATAAACTTTGTTCCATATCAGCCCAAAAGGAATCATCATCAATGACATAATGCTTCATTTCATTAGTCAGTTAAATGCAGATATTATCTATCCCTCAAGACTCCTTTTAGAATCTTCCTGAATCACAGAATTCCAGCAAGGAAAGAACTACCTTTCCTTTGAAGGGTTTTCACTGAGAAAGGCCCATGAGTCAGGAAAGAGCATCTCGGGGTTACTGCCCCTTGGCTGGACCTCATGGACTCAAGGGAGGTCACAATGTTCTCAGGTTGCCAACCCCAACCTGAATAAATCTCTGTTTATTTATCTGTTACACTTTTAATCCCACATTTTTCTTTGAAGCACAACAATTAATCCTCAGAAAACTCATCCCCAAATTAAGTGTTCTGGAAGAGGCACAAAGGCTCAGCCCATAACATGTGGGGCATTCTAGCAGAACCTGGAACAGGACAGGATACATGGACTACTTTCCTTACCCTGGCAGAAGAGACATGGGTTTATCTAGGTCCAGGTAGAGCACCAGGCCTTACCAAGAAAACCTCCAAGCAGGTGGCAGGCAGCCCAAGGAGACCCTCCCACCTCCATTTACTGGAACCAACTCAGGCCAAAAATGCCACCTGTAGAGCTGCACCACCTGAGTAAGTGTCCTTAGGAGACTGGAAGTCACTGGAATATGTCTGCTCCTGTTTCTCCTAACCCTAGCCTAGCACTGAAGGAATGAATGGGAGGGTGGGCAGGCGCCCTGGCTTGTGACTTGCATGTGATAAATGGCTTTGCAATGAGTAAGTTGCTAAGTTGTTTCTATCCCATTTTATATCTTTGAATTAGGTACCAGCCATTTGGTTTTGAGAGGAGAAAGCCATCCTGAGGCCATCCAGCATGAATAGGAGGGACAGACAGATATGACACTGGGGAAATACAGGTGGAAAAGAAAACGCCTATCAGGGGGACCCATTTCTGGCAATTTCGTGATCTCGTCTATAGCCAGCTCTGGCACTGATGGTTCCTAAAACAATCTATCCCGAGCTGTGTTCCTCATCCAAAACATTGCTTCAGCTTCCGAAGGCCGGAAGTTCAAAATCAAAGTGTCAGCAGAGTTGGTTTTTCCTGGAGGCTGTGAGAGAGAAACTGTTTGGTACCTCTCTCCTGGCTGCTTCTGGTGGGTGGTTCCTGGCAATCCTTGGCATTCCTTGGCTGGTAGATGCATCATTCCAGCATCCGCTTGTTGAATGGCACTTACCTTCACGTGTGACACCAGTTTATTCATTTCTTTGAAACTCCTCCAATTTGACCCCACCCCATCCTATATTGGCACTCACTCCCAGGGCCACCTCTTCATCTCAGACTTCTCATTTCTCTAGATTTGGTCTCCCCAAGGATGTAGACACTAACAAGAATTACTAGGTTATCTCACCCCTTTATTACAATAAAGATACTATGTATATTAACTTATGCTATTATATATTTACTTATATTGCAGATATAAAGCTGTACTTGTAGTTATGATGATTCAAGAATTCCATCCTCCTATCCAGTTGAACCCCTGAGACGAGTCCGTGAAGTTGGCAGGTGGCATTAGTCCCACTTTTCAGATGAGGTCACTGGAGTCCCATCTGCCTTGTGGCACACCACAGGTCAAGGGTGCAGTGGTCTCCAAGAGAGGAGGAGGTGGGAGCTACAGGCAGGGTGTGGGCATCAGAAGCGTGCCGTCCACAGAGAACTTCAGAACAATCAGAGATGTCAGTGATAAGTACCCTCCCCACCCTTTAGCACCCCATTGCCCCTGGGAACAGAATCCAGTGTTGCGGCTTTGAGTCCAGTGCTTGTCCTTCTCCCACATGCCTCTTCAGAGGTCAGGGCACAGTGGTTTTGGAGGCTCCTGGAGGGGTTGCATCCCAGACACAGCTCACAGTTAGGAGAAACTACATCCTCCTTTCTCAAGAGAGCATGGAGTGTCAGCTTGAGGCAGGGAGGCAGCCACTGAAGGCATGACCTTATAGCTAGGAGTTCTGAATTTTGGTGACACCAGTTTACTTCTCTGTTCTGCCTGCAAGACATTTCTATGCAGCTTCTGCTTCGTTTAAATCCCAAGCCACCACATTTCCCATCATTTTTATTACCAGACAGATCTTAGCCTACCTCCCTCTACCCCCTGGTTCCCAGCCCTTCGGGCCACTCACTCTTCCTCTCTCCTGCCCTTCACTCCATCTCTCCAGTCCCATGCCTCCCACTCACCCCACGCTTTCAAATCCTGGCCATGATTCAACCAACCCCTGCTGCTTGCTGTCCTTTTCTCATTTCACAGAGGAAAAGAGATCCTCGCTAAGTTTTAAGACAATACATCAGGTACAATAAAACATCACTGCCCTCATCTTTTCGGCAGACACGGCCTATTGGTTTACTTTTTTTTTTTTTTTTTGAGTTAAATCTTTTAAGGCAATTTATTTATTTATTAATGAGAGACACACAGAGAGAGACACACAGAGAGAGAAAGAGGCAGAGACACAGGCAGAGGGAGAAGCAGGCCCCATGCAGGGAGCCCGATGTGGGACTCGATCCAGGGTCTCCAGGGTCACGTCCTGGGCTGAAGGCGGTGCTAAACCGCTGGGCCACCTGGGCTGCCCCGCCTGTGGGTTTAAAGCAGACATTATTTTGGGGCGAATAGACGTCCTTGCAGGGCGCTGGCATTCTTTCCAGCCCAGAGTTTTCAAGCGCTGCTGGGGCGCAATGCGCACCATCATCACACGGGGGCGCTGTTGCCCTTGAAAGCCACACTGCTTCCACAGGCAGGAGAAAGAACACGCCAGGATCCACGCCGGCAGTATTGATTTCCTATTTCTCCTAAATTAATAAACATCGGTGCTCTGAATCAAAGTGCTTCCTTTCTTAGTTCTAGAGGCGGTATCTGAAGTCTGTGTGACGTCACAGCCTTTTCCAGGGGCACACAGTGAAGGCCAAGGGGAATCTGCTTCCAGCTGAGGTCCCTTGCAAAGGCTCTTCCTTGAGTTTAGGAGTGTTCTGGACTCTCATCCTACTCTGGGAAACAAAGGGCTGTGGAAGGGGAGGTGGGGGCGATGGGGTAACTGGGTGATGGGCACTGAGGAGGGCACTTGATGAGATGCGTGCTGGGTGTTATACTATATGTTGGCAAATTGAACTTAAATTTAAAAAAATGTAAAATAAAATAAAACCTTAAAAAAAAAGGGGGTGTTCTGGACCTTCCGGTTATACAGATTAGATGAACGTGTGAATTGCTGTGGTCCAAGAGATACCAGGGGAACAAATGAGTAGGCAGGAAAGAAGAGTTTTAGTTCTATCAAAAAATGGTAGTGGGACACCTGGGTGGCTCAGCGGTTGAGCACCTACTTGCCTTTGGCCCAGGGGGGGATCCTGGGGTCCTGGGATCGAGTCCCACATCGGGCTCCCTGTGTACAGCCTGCTTCTCCCTCTGCCTGTGTCTCTGCCGCTCTGTGTGTGTCTCTCATGAATAAATAAACAAAAATCTTTAAAAAATGGTAGAGGGGAAGCCGAGTCAGGTGGCGCAAGCCTTGTAAATGACGCAGCTGTGATGGCTGCTTAGTCCAGAAGTGTGATCAGGCCGGCAGGGCCAGAATTCAGGAGACTGGATTGGAGGCCTTGCTTCTCCCAAGTGTCTGCAGCCACCTTGCCTCTTTGAAGCCTCAGTTTCTCCCCTCATAGAATGGGTGCTCGGCTTTGCCTGCAGGCAGGGGCAGTCTTTAGCTGATCCAACTCCAAATGCAGGCCATGTATTTGGGGAACCTCGCAGAGAACAGGTTATTGAAAAGTAAAGCTTTTCTGGCAATGTGAGGCCCTTAACATGCCCGTGTTTACACCTGGGGAGGAGGACAAAGAAACCCGGGGCAAGCCCGAGGTCTGAGACCGGGTTCTGCCGTGAACTAATGATTGCACTGTGCAAGCCACTTATTCCTAAGTCTTGAGTCTGTCATCTGCAAATTGGGGGACTTGGCCAAGCTGCCTTCTGAGTCATTCTGAGTGTGACACACACCTCTCCTCCCCCCATCCTGCCCACAGGTGACAGCCTTCCTGGTCCTTCAGGCTATCTCTCTGTCCCGTACTCTCAGGTAGCCAAATTGGACCATTAACTGCACCCTGAACCAACCCCCCCCTTTCCTATTTGCCCTTCTTACCTTCTGCTCCATTCTCAAATTTTATTCCTATTTCAAGTCTCAGCACAAAGGCCACCTCCTCTGAGGAGACTTCCCTGGCTTCACAGGTATGGAGCTTATCTCTTTATGAATATGAATGTACTTTTAATTCTTTATGAATTCAATTCTTTATGAATTCTGTATGAATTCATATTCTTTATGAATTCTTTATGAATCCTTTATGAATCTGCTGTACTTTGTCTATACTTCCCTTTTAGCATCTACCATTTTCCTCTTGTGTTATGATTTCTGGAATGTTTTTGTACCCACTGGGTCTTCAGGGCCATGTCTGCATCTGATTCACCCATCCCACAGGATCCAGCCCAGGGGCTGGCACACACAGGGACCCAGGAGATGGCTGAAGGACTTAGCAATCACATGCACACACACGTTCTATTTCGCGTAATGGATCTGAGTTTGACTTAAATACTCTGATGTTCAGCTGGCGGGATGTTGTCCCTGGTGCCCTCACACTGTCTCTCCTGCGCCATGACCGGGCTTGCAGATGGTCAGTGCTGGGACTCTGGAGCCAGACTACCCGAGTTCATAGCCGGACTCTGACACTTGCAAGCCGGATAAACTTGGGCAAGCTCTGGGGTTTCTCTGTGCATCTGTTGCCTCACCTATATGGTGAAGGTCATGAGAACAGCCATTTCCCATGGGTGCTGGGAGGATAAAAAATGCCTTATCAGAGTGACTTAAACTCAAGTCAGGGAAAATCCATGGCACCACTTCTATGTTCTGATGTGAGAAGGTATTTACTTGTGGGAGCCTCATTTCCAGCTTCCCAAACCTACCAGATAATGGAGCTCCTATTAACCTCTCATGGGCTGCCCTTTAAAAGTAAGATAACACTTTAGTGACTCCCATGCCTGGCCTCCTGCCCTATCACTCACCCAGTAACCAAAACTGGCTGATCCCCTTGTCCCCACCTGGGTCACCTGCCTGGGTAGCAAGGGAAAAAAAAAGTCATGCACTTGAAAAAGTATCCAGTCAAAGCAAGCTCCCCATAAATGCTAGCTTTGAATAGTATTTTTTTATCATTACTAATTACAATACTAACACCTAGGACTTCTTGCTAATTAGTAATATCTTTCTTTCATGGCTAACCCCCCCCCAACACACATACACACACACACACCCTTGTCTTTATCCCTATGCCCCTTCACATCTCTGGTTAGTTTTACTGGCATTCTGTGCAGCGAGCTGGGAAAAGCCACCTAAGACAGCCTGCTCCCTGGGTGGGTTCCAGCTTCGCATCTTCAGAGTGCATGCAAAACAGATTAACTGGCTATCATCCCAGCCTGCCACCGGCCGCTTGCTAAATTGCACAATTTGATAATGGTGAGTATCCTGCATCCCCCTCCCAGGCCCACCCAGGCGCCAGTCTTGCTTCTTATCTCTGTGGTGTTATGGCTGTAATTCACCTGACCACTTGTGACATGTATCCTCTCAGCAGATATGTGCTTTTATCCGCTGGGATTCAAGGATAGCCAGGAAGACAGGAGAGGGGATGAAAAGAGGTGAGAAAGGACAACCCGGGAGAGTAAGTGTGCTCTGAGTCACCTTCTGTGAGGGGAGGTCTGGAACATTCTCTCCAGCTTAGAGGTCAGCCATGAGTGTGCTTCCCTATCCGTGGACCTGCTCATGACCCACAAAAATGGCAAGTGCATATCGGCTGCACCATGATTTCTGAAAAAGACAAAAAACAAAACCAAAATACCAAAAAAAAAAAAAAAGACCTCAAGAAACCCCAGACACATCCTCCTGTCTTCATGATCTTGTTGCAATTTTTTTCTACCTACTTCCAATTCCATTTCCTGGCAAAGAAGGTAATTTTGAATGTAGATCCTGGCACCAAAAGAGGAGGTTATGGCTGCCCCATTGACTTCTCCCACAATGCCTGGATTCAGTGACCTGGGACCATGGCTCCAGCAGGTGGATGTGTGGGGCATGGAGGGAAGGAGGAATGGAGGGAGGGAGGCAGAGAGGGACAGATGGAGAGTCATGGAAACAACAGACATCCTAACCTGTCTTCCTGCCTCCAAGATCCCCTACATCTCCTGAGCCACACTATAAACCACCACCATATGAAGCCAAAAGCAGGGCATTTGATCTGCCCATTAAAACCCTGAGTACAGAGGATGTGATGTTATGTGGTCCAATTGTGTCTTGTCTCTGATGCCCAAAGAGACAGGAAACAATGGCAGACACCCACTTAGAACTGAGGGCACGCCAGGTCCTGTTTTATGTATATTTCATGTCTATTTTGTGGGTGAGCAAACTAAGGCACAGATTTGCTAAGTAATTTGTCCAAGATTATCCAGCCAATGAATGGCAGAACCAGGATGGAACCCAGAACCAGCCCCAGCATCTCCTCTTACCAATGATCCTGCCTCCCCAGTAGGCTCATTGTTATTTACAATTGCACTGTTGATAGAGTGCCACAAGTTCTAGAAGCACTTCTTGTCTCCAAATTCAGATTCTCTATTGTCTTGGGGCAAAAAAAAACCCCCAAAAAACAAAAAAACAAGAAAACCACACTCACACACACACCCAAGATATTCAGCTTGGCCTTCTTTCCCTTGCTGGCCTATTGCCAAGCCATCTTTTCCACTTAGCTGCCACTTTTTTGCCAGTGCATGAGCCTCTGTCAACTGCTAGCCGAGGGAAGGTATAGATGGATGTGAGAGAATAAATGAAGAACCAAACCCTCCCAGGCCAACCAGCCGGCAGGTTTCAGGAGGCTGGACATGTTTGACAATGACATAATCAATCAATATATTGGTAAATCTTTCCAGTTCTTTCCAAGCCTGATGCTTATCATGCAGCTCAGCTGGCAGGGAGCAGAACACTGGCTGCCCACAATCCATTTCTTCTCTTTATGCAGATGTCGCAATCAGGGTGCAACACTGGAATACCTGGAGGGTTAGGTCCCTTGGCCCTCCTAGGCGGCCGCAGTACTAACAATAGTGATTGTAGAAGTAATGATGCTGGCAGCTAACATTTCCTGCATGCTTACCATGTGCCAGGCACTATTCTAAGCATTTTCCACGTACCCTTTAAGCTGTCTGACCTTCACACCATTGCCACAGGGGTACTTACACTAGTGTCAGACCCATTTTGTGATGGAAGCACTGAGAAATTAAACACCACATAGCTGGTGTCAAAGGTGGGATTTGAACCCAGGCAGTCTGTTGTCAAAGGCCCTACTTGTAAGCACACTCTTCAGCTGGCTCAGAAACCTCAAAGAGAGAAATGTTTGCTTCGTCCTGAGCCTGAGTCTGGAGGATCAGCTCCTTGCTAGTGGTGGGCAGCTACTGACTCGGGTTATGTTGGCGCTGGGGCCTAACGTCAAGTGTCAAATGCCACTTCCTTACAGCACTCATGGAGTTCCACCAAAAGACCTAAACAGAATGACTTTGCTTGACTTTTTTTTGGAGGTGGTAGTGTCCCTTTATACTTTGGGGCTAACCTGAACTGGAAACATGTTGAGAATCAAAGAGAATCAAACTCCATGACAAATCTGATACTTTATGAGTTTTAGGCTTAATATGCAGCTCTGGAATATTTGCAAAACTTCTCCCGTTCAGAGCTGCAGGCAGATAATAAGAAGAAAAGAACACCAGCTTGAACGTTTGTGGTAAGAGTTTGGGGTCCGCCAGGGGCAGGAATATTCATCAACGTTTCTCAAAAGTGAGTAATGATATGGAGCTCTGTTTAAGAACACATTGTTGTGGTGCTGCAGTATTTACATTCTTTTTATTTCTATGTCATAAACATAAAATGAGGAATAAGCTTTTTATGCTTTTAGTTCTTACATAAGCCATCCAGCCAATGAATGTGCAATACAGAGATACAGAAGAGTGAAGTGCAAATTAAGAAGCATTAATCCTTGTGATGGATGTTGCTTTGCTGACACTAAATTGCCACTCTTGTGCTTCTTCGGTCAAATGATATGCACCTGCCATTTTTGTAGGTCGTGAATACCAGTGGCAAAAAAAGTAATTTACATGTTGTACTTTTTGTTAACTTCAGTCTTTGGACAATGAACTATGGGGAATCCCCTTCCTGGAATCTCTTATTATTATTATTCTTGCTATCATCACTATTTTTAAAATAATGTATTTCCTTTACAGAATCAATCCAAGTGTACCCTGAGATACATGACTTAAAAACTTAAAAAGAAACTTTGTTTCTTTACTTTTCTTTTTTAAAAGATTTAAAAAATTTATTTAAAATTTATTTAGAGGGCAGCCTGGGTGGCTCAGGGGTTTAGCGTTGCCTTCAGCCCAGGGTGTGATCCTGGAGACCTGGGGTCGAGTCCCGCATCGGGCTCCCTGCATGGAGCCTGCTTCTCCCTCTGCCTGTGTCTCTCCCTGTCTCTTTCTCCTCTCTGTGTATTCTCATGAATAAATAAATAAAATCTTTAAAAAAAAACAATAAAATTTATTTAGAGACACACAGAGAGAGGCAGAGACACAGGCAGAGAGAAGCAGGCTCCCTGCAGGGAGCCTAATGCGGAACTGGATCCTGGGACCCCAGGATCGCGACCTGAGCTGAAGACAGACGCTCAACTGCTGAGCAGCCCAGGTGTCTTAAAAGCACATTATTTCATCAAAATAGAGCCATTTTGTATTTTCTGCTGAGTTGTTTGTACCAAGTTGGAACTCAAAGAAGAATCTGCTAGCACAGTAAAACAGGTATGATGCTACAGGCTCCCTGTGATGACTCTATTCCCCTATCATTTTTATCTTTCCAAATTACTATGAAACTTCTATTTGTACAGACTGCCACAACTTCATTTAGCAGAAATGTATCAATTACGTAATATGGTCTTTTCTGTCCTTTATCATTAGACTGCAACACTTCAAGTAGTATGTGACTCTGATGTATTATGCCATTTCTATGATGCCAAATCGATTTGTTAACTACCCCAAGAAACTAAATTTCCAGTCTAGAAAAATGCCATTCAACTGTGAACTCTCATGGCAAAAGAGAAGTTTTGCTTTTGCACCTGGTGATAGATTTCAACACAGTACGAAATGAAAACAAGACAGATGTTGTCAACGAAATGACAGCCCGTTATGCCTTGCAACCATTCAAAGTTAAATGATGTTATTTTAGATAATGTCTAGGTTTTAGGCACTGATACCTTGTGGCAGTCCTTAGTTATACAGTGGTCGTTTACATTACATATACAGATAACTATCATAAGCATTGAAAAGATTACCAGAAAAATTGAAAACAATGATCATTTAAAAAGTCAAGAGACAAAATTATAAAGAGTAGCAGAATTTTCAAATCTGAGAACCATTAAGAGTTTAGAGATCTTAATGGAAGTCAGCCTTGCACTGGCACAACAAAAAGGTCCCTCAACATTTCCTTTAATGAGGAAGTCATTCATACATTCACGAGAGCAGTTTACTAAAACTTGCTTGAAATACAACCTTTTTAGGAGCATGTCTTTTGTAGAAAGCAGGAGCCAAGTATTCAGATGACTCTACTCCAGCGGAGTAGAGAGGAAGACTGTCCGAGAGCAGAAAGCAAAGCAAACCCGGAGGTTTAATCATTGGCTCTGCTGTTTCAAGTATAGGGCTCCTATTCCTACACTGATCACCTTCCCCATTTCATACCGATCACCACAAACATGATAAGAGTAAAGCACAAGGGGTGCCTGGGTGGCTCAGTCGGTTAAGCAACCGACTCTTGGTTTTGGCCCAGGTCATGATCTCAGGGTCATGGGATCGAGCCCCATGTCAGGCTCCATGCTATGGGCTCTGTGCTCAGGGGGGAGTCTGCCTAAGATTCTCTCTCTCCCTCTGCTCTTCCCTCTGTTTGCTCATGTGCTCTCTCTGTCTCTGCATAAATAAATAGAATCTAAAAAAAAAAAAGTAAAACACGAGTTAAGAAAAAAAGATGGTGATGTTATTATTGGTCTATTGGGAGACCATGAGATGGTCCCATTATCACAGCTATTTTCCCAGAGCATCAACTATAGGAGGAAAGGGGGATTTTAATGTCATTGTATTGGATAGGTCATGGCATCTGTGTTTCACCCAAGGTCAGATTCTATAAGGAAGAAATGCTTCCTAACAAAGGGGGCTTTAAAAGGGAGCTATTCTAGTTCACTGCCTGGAATAACACTTACATTGCTGGGTGAAAGGGGCAGCGAAGTAATACAGCACTTATCAGAGGAACAGGGGACAGCAGTATCAGACAGTACTGGAGGGAAGCAAAACTTTCCATAGAATTAACCAATATAGGCTCATTACTCCAAGATGGTTCTCTGAACAAACATACCTGATGGTTTTGAAGGGAAAAAAAATGTAGGCACCTTAACATAGGCAGCTTGGGGTGATGCTGCATGGGATATACAGGAGAGAACCCAAAGCATTCCAGAACTATCTATGCTCTGCCATAGGGATTAGAGATGGTTACCAGTTTTTTTTTTTTTTTTTAAGATTTTATTTTTAAGTAATCTCTATACCCAACATGAGGCTTGGACACACAACCCTGAGATCAAGAGTCATATGCTATTCCAACTGAGATGGCCAGGCACCCCATGATGGCTACCAATTTTTAAGAGGAGGACCTTGGTACTTGGTATTAGAACATACAATGACATATGACACAATACACTACAAATCAATATAATTAATTATGAACAGTATGTCCCAATGTCAATGTAACTAAAGAACACTGTACGGTTGATTGACCCTTGAACAACATAGGTTTGTACTGCACTGGTCCACTTATACGCAGATTTTTTCAATAAATACAATTCAGTACGGTAAATGTATTTTCTCAACATTTTCTTTAGTGAGAATACACTATATAATACATATGATGTACAAAATAGGTGTTAACTCTTTATGTTATCCATAAAGTTTCCAGTCAACAGTAGGCTCTTGGTTAAGTTTTGGGGGAGCCAAAGTTATATGCAGACTTTTGACTGCACAGGGGTGGAGGGTAGGCGGGTTGGTGCTCCAATGCCTGCATTGATCAAATGTGGCCTGAGGCATTCTCATGAGTTGCTTTCATCAAATCTGGGTTAATGTTACATGTAGTACCTCAATTATATGTGCCAACTCAACTATGCAATCAAGACTGGATGCCCACAGTGGGCAAAACCAAAAGCCCACAGCAGGCTGCTGTCTTCCTTCCTCCCTTCTTACCAAATACAGCCTTAGGAAGGCTGGTTTCCCTGAGTCTATTACCTGCAACCAACCTTGATGGGGTGGGGGCCTTGTGAGTCTGGGCCCTGAAATGCCCAGGTGAATACACCTGTACAGGTGCACATCAACTAGGGGGAAGAAGGGAAGAACAGACATTGCCAAGCACATAGACTACAGACCTGGAGACTGTAGCTACACATGGGCTTTTCTCATCCCTGGGGTAAGTCTGAGAGCCAGGGATAGGATTGAGCACTCCCTCTCGCCCCCCAGCCTATACTTCCCTCCAGCACACTGGACAGCCCCTGTGTACTCCCGGCGCCAGTCCCCTACACCCACACACAACTGCCTCTACCTTAATTTCACAACATTGAACATGCAGACGGCGCCACAGGGCCCAGGGGATGTTCTGCTAAAATGGTATTTTCCTTTACAGTCGAGAACCTCCTGCAAGGCTCCTGGGTAACATTTAAAACACCCCCTTCCACTCCCTCCCATTTAGTGTCTACAGTAATGTTAAAATCTGGATTCACGACAGCCCCAGCAGCCTGAGGACACATTGCACAGGAGAGGGCAGCATTCTATAAAGAAGACAGCAGCCCTGAGAAACTAAGGTGGCATCCTGATTTTCAAAAGAAGGTACAAGGCAGTGACCACAGTTGGAAGTGAGAGCTGATGACACGTCAGGAAGTGGAAAAGGGAATCCCAGTCACCCAAGGCAGTGGCAGTGACTCCTTCAGCTAAGAAGGGCAGGCACAGAGCCCCAGGGTAAGGGGTGAGGTCTGTGCCTCCCCCAAATTCTGAGTGCTGGGAGTTCCGTGAGCTTGTGTGCGGTGACGTGAGGCTGTGCGGGGACAGGTGGCAGCTGCTTCCACAAATGTACACGATTGCATGTGTGCACACACAAGTGCTGTCTATGCCCACCAGCCTGGGTGGGCAGCATTGCTTCACCGGGGGGGGGGGGCGTTGAGGCTCAAGTGACTGCCCAGGGCGCCACGGTCAGTCCTCAGTAGGGCCAGACTCTGAACCCGGTTCTTCCAAAATGAGTTCTTTACTCCTGGCTTTGTTTAAAATGTCCTTTTGAGAGTTTAAACAGCTAAACAAATGTAAGGTATTATGCCCAGGGTAGAGTGGTCATTTGGGGCCAGTTCGCTATAATGCTCAGGGAGGAAGAACTAGTCACTTTTATTGGGGAAAGGAGGTGTGAAGATATTGTGAAAAGGTCCTCTTCCCCATCTTTTCCACACTGCCTTCCACTGTCCTGCGTGAGCTTCAGGCTCATGAGCGAGAGATCGTCCAACCTCTCTGACAGGTGTCACCCAGCTCTCTCCTCATGTTCTTGCTCCAGTGACCCCGTCTCCAAATGTGGCTGGTTCTGTGTGAAACACCTCTGATTGTCAAGGAATTTTTTTCCATTTGCACAGATCTTCAAATCAGCTTTCCTGCAACTGCGTCCCTCTTAGTTCTGCCTTCTTCAGCTTCTTGTAAATCCCCTTGAATTTTTTTCTTCTCTGGGGTCCCCCTTGGCTTGCACGGTCCTTCACACTGATGAATTTCTCAGCCTCATCACCCTGTGGGTCACACTCCCCGTGAGAAACTGAGATTTGTTACTGTTCTCTTAAAATGGGTGCCTTACGATGTAGAGAGCACTCCTGATGTGCTCTTGTTATGTCACTTCTAATTTAGACACTGTAATTCCACCTGTGGCGGTGACTGCAGTGGCAGTCCTGTCACTCAGCTTTAGTTTTGGCCCATTCTTTGCATAGGGTAGACAAATTAGCTCTATAAGCCATAACATTCCATCACATAGCATTTCATTTCATTTGGTCCATTAGTTGAATTCTTTGAAAACACTGTCATGTGGCCTATTTGTCATGCTTGCTCTATGGGGCCACAGAGAGCATCTTGAGGCATGCGGTGTCTCTGCATTCCTGGGAACAACTCACATAGCATGCTGCTGGGTGGCAGCAGAGGGACTGGCAACAGGGGTTTCCCTGAGGGGTGAAGGGGCATCCATAGGAACTGGCGTCTGAAGTTCAGATGCAGCACTAGGCCAAGACGAAAGGACTGTCCCAGCTCTGGTTCCATCCAGAGCACATCAAACACCTTTCCTCCAGCCTCTGTTAGTATTATTCCAATGCTCCGGAATTTCCACCCCTTGCATGGCATCATGCCCTGCAAAAGGAATTGGCTCAGAATAGCTCTTCTTTCCCAGTTTTGAATCTGTCACACTTTGATATGAATATATCTCCTGTCTTCACTCAAGTCCTTCACAAGAGCTTGAACAGGAGTGGGTCACAGAGGGTCCGTGCTCTCTCTCCTCTATGCCATGGAAGCATCCCTGCTAGTGAACCCTCACTGTGTAGAACTGTTTGGCCAGGGGTAAACACAACATTACTCCACACCAGCATGGCTCCAGCAATATATCCCCAACCCAACTGTGAGGGGCACCATCAAATATCTTCCTGAAGTTACGATACCTGAGACTTTTACCGTTCCTTTTCATCTCAGTAATTTTATTACAGATTCAATAATTGCTATTTTGACCCTTTCTGGAACTTGAATGTCATCTTTTTTCAGCACTCTCAGATAAAATTCACATAGGCCTATAGATTGAATTGGTTTAAAATAATTAAGTATTGGTTTATGGTCTCGACTATTTGGGCTTCAATCCTGTTTGCTTATTTCTCTCCAGTTAGACCTAACACAGCCATTGATGGGAAGGATAAACACGGAGTTGGTACTGAATTCACCTGCTTTCTTATTGTCAAGTACGGTGACAACTCAATCTCTTTAGGCAGGAAGTAGTTCTGTTCCCTCTTTGTCCTTTTTGCTGGACATCTGTTTATCCCTTGAGAAACACCACCTTTCTCCACCATTCTCTGGGCCCCGAATTGACCACATCGATGGGTCCCCTTACCTTCTGGTTTCTGTTGGGTTCAGCCAATGGAAGGTAGCAGCAGAGGGAGAAGGGAAAAGAAAAAGTGGGGTTGGCTCACCCCTGTGTGATTCCTTGGCTTGGCTGGGGTCCACCACTGAGAGCTTCCCAATCACTCTCTTCAGGTTCTGACTCGCTTCATCTCTTGTTACTTTCTGTACTCTACCTATACCTTTAAAAGTCTTTTTATTAAAATACCCTCAAATATCCTCAGTGAGCCATCTGTTTCCTCTGAGATCTTCACTCACCTTTCTCGTGACTCCAAATCTGGATTTTGTTGTTGCTGTTGACCTCTGGATGTTTCACAAGACTCCAACCTTTCTCACTGTTAGCCTATTTGAATATTATTCTTTCAGCTTTGGATACTTTATATTTTTCTCTTTAGCTTCCTTGCTTTGTTGCATGCATCCTTTTATTATCTAAGCCCTACAGAAAGCTTCCTATGTAGCTTAAAAAAAATCTATTTAAATACTTTCCTTTTCTTTCTCATTCAAATCACTCAGAAATCCCAAACTGCCACAGAATTGCAAGGTTGGAAGGGACCTGGGAGGTCATGCAGCCTAACTTTCTCCACTGATCATCCCCTCACTTGAGCAACATTTCACAGATATAAAATCATTTGTGAATTTTGCTCTTTATTTCTAGTAACAAAGTAGTTGTGATACCCCCACAAGTGATGGAATGTGTTGCAACAATAAGTCTTGTGAACCCAGCCAATTATCAAAGATTCTCCCATCTGCTTTGAAGCCCTTCACGAGAGCAAGCCAGGGCTGGGAAAGCTTAAAAGAGACAGAGTGGAAATTATTCTCTAGGAATTGATCCAACATGACGCAGACAAGGAAAATTTAGTTAACATACCTCTCTACCCCACTCCAGGAAACACATGATGGTTTGATTTTATATCAGGGATTCGTGTTCTTAATGGTATTTTCAAGTAAATAAGATAGCAATTTCTGATCATAACATTTTTCTAACTTAGTGATACTTAATAAAATGAATAATTACAACATCAAAATAGTGAAAACCAAATAAAAATGTTGTTAGCAGCAACCACAAAGGGAAAGCCTGTAACCACAACCCTTACTCTGGTCCTTGCTTCTCAAAAACAAACATGAGAATAAGCAGAATGGGGAAACTTTCCTGTGAATCTGACAAGGAGAAAGCCTTTCCTTCTTCTAAAGAGGTAGAGTGGTGAGGGATGTGGGACAAATGAAGGTAAGAAGGTAAGTCAAGGATAGGCTGCCTTTCAATGATGGAGGGGAATTTCAAGCATCCTCCCATTTTCATAAAGTGTGTCTGGTGTCTGGCTCTCTCTTTCGTCTGCCAGACCTCTATTTAGATATATGCATTGAACGAATTCAATTATAGAAACACCACTGAACAATTGTGAGGCTTAGTGAACAGAATCAGTACAATGGCAAAATTGTCATTTATTTTTTCTCTCTGTTAAAATGTAAGAACCATGACAGGTGAGAGTTTTGTATGTTCTGTCTACAGCCGGTAGCGACAAGCCCAGTACCTTGAAAGTGCCCTGCACAAAGTTGCCCTTCAGTTAACATTTGTTGAGTGAAAGAATCAAAATGAACTGCTAAAATGGGGAGGCGGGAGAGAGCAAAATGGGAAGTTTTAATGTATATTTTTCACAGCAGGGAGTGGATTGATACGATATAAAACTGAACCATGAGTCAATACAAATATTATGACTCCAATCATTCTCATAATCTTTTTTGTTAAGGCATCTTTAAGGAAACAATATGTTGGGTAGTAAACATTTACATGAGGTTCAGAATTCCCCCAGTGTGGGCAGCCTGGGTGGCTCACTGGTTTAGTGCCACCTTCAGCCCAGGGCCTGATCCTGGAGACCTGGGATTGAGTCCCACGTCAGGCTCCCTGCATGGAGCCTGCTTCTCTCTCTGCCTGTGTCTCTGCCTCTCTCTCTGTGTGTGTCTCTCATGAATAAATAAATAAAATCTCAAAAAAAAAAAAAAAGGAATTTCCCCAGTGTTACTTCAGTTTCTTTTACTTCTGTATATAAGTAAAATTGACCTAACTATATATTTTTTTAATTTAAAAAAGGCGTTAGCATGTGATCCCCATTTTACAGTTTGTCTATCTAGCCAGCCAGCTTTTTTCTCAGACACGTATTCTTGGAAAGAATCTAAACTAATGTCTACCTGATACTCAACATTGTTATTTTTGGATGGTGCAATCTGGAAGATTATTTTACTTTTTTTTTTCTTTGTACTTGTCCACAACTCTTGAATTCTTTGAAATGAGAAAGTATGATTTTAATAGAAACAATGTTGCAATCATTTCTTTAAAATTTTATAAAAATAGTCACCATCTCGCCATCTGTCACCATACAACATATCATGGTGAGCACTGAGTAATGTATAGACTTGTCAAATCACTATATTGTACCCCTGAAACTAATATAACAATGGCATGTCAATTATACTTGAATTGAAATCTGTGGATATTTATGTCATAAATGTGAACATCATATTCCCTACCACTAGATACTTTGCTCTAACATTAAAATGTATTTATTTGGTACTTAAATTTTTTTCAATAAAGTAAGGAGATAGTAAAGTAGATACTGGTACAACATTTGATCGCTACAGAACGAAAATGTTTGATCCTTTGATTTTGTTTCTATTAAAAAATAATTAATGATAATTATGAGGACAGACTGTAGGTTGAATCTTGCTTTGCTTATTTGCAAAAGTTTTCTTATTCCAATTCACCATTTCCTTCTCTCTATTGCTTTTCTTTTCAAAGCAACGGTCACAGGGGCTCCTGGCTCTATTCTAAACTGAGCATGTGACCATATGCTAGCTAAGACGGTTCCATTTTTAGGAGACCTAATTATTGGCTATTAAGGCTGTCCTGTCATTTCTAGAATCGTTCTAAAATGCATCTCATGGAATACATTCCTAACTACCCTACTTTCCTTTCTCTTTCTTATACTTTGGACAGGGTAACCTAAGGCAGACTGCTGGGAAGTATGGAAACTATAGGGTCACATGTGTTTGTCTACATGCTTCAAGAGTTTGAGTGAATGACTGAGTTATCAGTCTTGTCTTCTATAAATAACCTGTTTTCTGAAACCACATTCTCAGAACACAGTAGAGAATGCAGTTTTAATTTATGTTTCTTCATTTTGACAGGGGATATTGTCTACACAGTGGAAAGTACCCCAGTTTAAGAGTGAGGACACTGGGATCCCACTCCTTTGTATGCACTGTTGGCCAACATGCCTGACTTCTCTATGGGTTAGCTTCATTACCTAGAAACAAGATTAGACTGGATCCCTGGTTCTCGACCCTTGCTCCACATCAGAGTCACCTTGGGACTTTAATGAACTAGTGATGCCTCGTCCTCATCCCAAGCTGTGGGGGGACTTAGATTTGGACAGACTGTAAAGCTCTGCAGGCGATTCTAAGGCACAGCCAGTTTGAAGGACCACTGAGCTATGTGACCACTCAAATTCTATTTTTCTCAAATCCTATCTTAAATCACAGGAGGTCTTAAGACAAGCATGGTTCTGCTTCCCCAACACTGAGAAAAGTGGTGGCCAAACTGTACTAGACCCTCTTGCATATGACTTAGAGATTCTCAGGTAGGAGGAGACAGAAAAACACCCTCTATCTAAGCAGACATACCAAAGATGTAATGACATCAGACTCTTTGTTCCACTGACATGTCATGCAGGGTTCAGCATTATCTTCAGAAGCCTGCCACTTTTTATTTGATTTGTCCATTAAGAGAGCCTCTTTTCCCTCCACTCATCTTACTTGTGCTGGTGGAGGTTTGTATCTCTGCCAAATGGACTTATAATGTTATTAGTTACTGCTTCCCTACCTTCGCCTGTTGGTAGCTCATCTGGGAATTCCAAATCCTTCCCCAGGATAGCTTCTTACAGAGTGGAGAGGCTATGTCCCTGAAAGCACACATTGACTCAGGAGACGAGGGTGGGAGCATCCAGAGAGGAATGTGGAAGGCTTTGCACACTCATTGCCCACATTGGCCACCGCCTAGGGTGGGAAGCTTTGTAAAGCATCAACTTGGCCAGGCTGAACCACCTTCCCCAGGTTCCCTTTCCCCAATGTTTCCAGGTAGGGTGGCATACCTTGTGGAATGGAGGGGAAGTGAACATAACTCATACCTTGTCTTATTGGTGGGCTCACCTCTTTGGGATGGGGCAGCAGCCGGACCTGCAGCTGCCCCACCTTCCCCTGGATTTTCCTTGAGGTTCTCTGACTCCTGGGCCAGGTGCATGTTTATCTCTGTAATCATGGGAGCCAGAATGTGCTAAAGGACAGCTATATCATCAAGGGAGGCAATGAGAACTGAGATGGGTCTAAGTCAGTCTTTATGGGTTCCAGTGTGGGTCCCAGCTACTCCTTGCACTCCATCTTCCCCTGCTGACTGCCTGGCCTCTGGACTTCTGAGCTCCAACATCAGAGGATCCAAGATGAAGACAGCAGCCTTACAGAGACCTCGCAAACAACCACAATAACTGCATAACATTCAATCCCTGTAACAAATACATACATTCATATCTATACTTATACTGACATTCAATGTGACCTCCCAGTGGTTCTGCTTCTCTGGGTGAACCGAGTAACCTTTTCAATACTCTTATCCAATGTTACCTCTATCTGAAATCATTAGAGGCTCCAACTGCTCTGGAGACCAAAGTTCTTGTCTGCCCTTGCAGCCTCACACCACACCATGTCCCTCTGCCTTCTCTCTGCTCCTGCCACCATCATCATCTTTTCTGTACTTGAGGTGCTGACTCGTGATAGGGATTTTGCACATGCTGTTCCCTCTGCCCACTTCTCTCTTTTTAGCCATCTCTACCTGGCTCACACCAACCTGACTGTCAGACTTTAGCTTCAAGTCAGCCTACTCAAATTCTGTGCTGATCGCTTACATCATTGTGTAGCTCTCCTCTGAGGGTCCTCACTCAATGCTTGTTCATTTATTTGTGGGATACCTTGCCTAACGTTTCTCCAATCCAATCCATTGGATTCTAAGCTCTGGGAGGGCACACAGGGCTATTTCTCCTGTCCATTGTATTTTCTCTACCTACCCAGTACCTTGCTTGGCACGCAATTTTTTTCTTGGCACAAGAAATATCAGTGGAATAAGAATAAACAAAAGATGCTAGACAGATGAAGGAGATGGAGGAGGAGCAGCAGGAAACCACCAAGGGGATGAGGTGTGAAGGCAGCCAAGGCTTGGAGTCCAGCCAGGCTTCGGGGTCCATCAGAGCCAGCCACTGGTGGGGGGGATGGAGGAGCTGATCCTGACAGCACAGTTAGGTGTTGCTCTTCTCTCCAACAAGAGATTAGGAATTACTTACTCGTATAAGATGAATGCTTATTGTGAACTAGACAGATTTCCCTTTTCCATGGCCAATTTTTGCTAATGATTTTTCAAAGTCATGACAGCTGATATTCTTAACTATTGAAATCACAATACTGTGTTCAACTTTTTTTTCTTGAAGTTTGAATTTCTTTAAAGTAAAAGTAGAATTTGGAAATGTATCATTCCCTTCAGAATAAATTAGTGAGTGTCTGCGGAAGAAAGAAAACAATTAACACATTCATGGATTATGAGTAAGTTTTTATCATTCTTTCCAACGGTAATTTATATAAGAAAAGCTTTCTGTCCTGATTTTAGTTGATTTTTCCATGTGCTTGCATTTGCCAACTTATTTGAATTTCACAATTTCTGCTTCCAGCCTAGCACAGCACCTTCCTTAACTCTGGATACAACCCTGGAGCATGAAGTCTGAATGGAAGATTCTAGAAGATCAGTGTTTATCTGTGGCCCCAAAAGGAAGTAGCCAGCAACTGGAAGGGTCATGTCTTTAGAACTCAGACCTGGAATAAAAGCCAGGACACCTAGTTTTAGTTTTTGATTACACCACTAACTAGCTCACTTAACCAGCATCTCTGACTCTCTACTTCCTTGCCTGCATAACGAGTCAGTTGGACCAGGGGATCACAAAGGCCTTTTAAACTCTGGTATATTATGATTATAAGGTTTACTGTTTCTGGCAGAAATCATAGTAAATGGCTCTTATTTAGACAGATACAGTAACTTTTAGGAAGATTGTGTAATAGCTAAATTTATGAAATTACTACTTAATCACAAGCTTTGTTCTATTTTTCCCTTAAAACATTTTACCTCTGAACATTTCCCACAGAAACATTTTAAATCCAACATTTTTTGCAAAGTATCCCATAATTTCACTTCATGTGAACATTGTGGTTTATAATTAAATTTTTTCATAACTGTCCCAATGTTTTCCTTTTTATCCCCCCATCAGACCTTCTCTCATGTCCATATTTAGGAATTTTCCAAACCACCACAATAGCTGATGTGAAAGGCTTCACTAAAACTATGGCTTATACACTCTTCTGTTTTATTTGGCATTCATCTATTTTAAGGACCCACTTATTTTTTTGAAGATTTTTTTTCTTTTTTTTGCAGTTTTCCTACACTTTGCTGTTCCTACCATCTGTTGTTGAGTCTTTAACTACACAAGTCTGTTTATTCAGCATGTGCTCCTCTTGGACCTTAACTTTAAATTTCAGTTTGACTTTTATTGTTAATTTGAGGACGTGCAATAGAATCAGAAAAATCTATGAGAATTAATTCGATGGACTCATTTAGTTAATGTGATTCCAATATTTTTATTCACATGGGATAGGCTTCAACTTTACTAATTTACATGAACTATTCAAACTTGAATATAAATTATCCAAACAGTTTTATTGTGGGACTTTTTTTTCTCTGAGTCTTCAGAAAGAGTTTGTGTCTAAATGACAAAAAAACGAACTAACTAGCCATAATTATTGGTGGATCTTGGGAAGTAAACAGCTATACTACTGAGGATGGCTCTTGCTCATGACAATTAGTTTCCAAATATTTCCTAGACCATGCGTCAGGCCCTGGGGATCCAGTGGAGACACGAGTGACAAAGTCTCACTCTCGGATGTTGGAGGGGCCTTTCTAAAGTTTCTCTGGCATTGCTGGGTAATACTTCAATAAGTTAATTTATGTGATTTTCCCCTACCACACTTCCATGACTCACTTGTGTCCTGCCCCAGGCAGCAGCTAGGAAGATCTCCCTGTCTTGGGAGGGAATGACCAGGATTCAGTCCTCCACAGATGAGTCTAAAAAGCCCACTTAAGCTTTTAGGGCCTCCCAGAAAAAGCAGTCTATGGGTTGAATGGTGGCAAAGGAGAGAAAAAAGGAAGCTGAGGGGCCAGGCACCCCGACAGGCCTTGGTACTTGGTTGCACAGTTGACAGAGCAAAGACTTGGGCTTCTGGGATACAGATGACCTGTACCCCTACACTTCCCAAGGTTAACAGAGGGAGTCTGCAAGGTCCTACATCTCTGCACTTCAGCCCCACAATTGGTATCTGATATTCTCAGCATGATGTAGGAGCAGAAATAATACATCTAGCAGATGGGCCTGAGATGCCCAGGAGGATTTCTCACAGCTCTGAGGAGTAAACTGAGTATTTTATGTGCTTCTGAAGAAGCACTGATGAAGTACATGAAAAACAAGAGGAATACTACAACTAATAATCCTAAGAAACATATATGGAATATAGCTCTTGCTATAGGGCAGACACTATTTTAAATGTTTTTATATATTAACTCATATAATCCTTCCAACAGTCCTGTGAAGAAGGTACAACTTATGCACACCCACAGTTAGCTCAGCAAATGGTGGGTTCATTCTCTTTACATTCATGTTTCAAGGACTTAAATCAGACCTCTTCCTCTGAGTTTGTTGGATGTCACAAATGGTGCCTGGTATTTGCTGTTCACAAAGACATGGCCTCTAGAAGTCAGGACATACTGGGATTCAAAAACTATGTCACAAATGAAGAGCCACTCTATAGTTTAGGATTTTTAAAAAAATCTTTTATTTAAAAAAATTTTTTTTAGATTTTATTTATTTATTCATGAGAGAGAGAGACAGAGACAGAGAGAGAGAGGCAGTGACACAGGCAGAGGGAGAAGCAGGCTCCATGCAGGGACCCCGAGATGGGACTCAATCCCAGGACTCCAGGATCATGCCCTGAGCTGAAGGTAGGCACTAAACCACTGAACCAACCCAAGCATCCCACAGTTTAGGATTTTAAAGTAGGCCAATTATGAGACAAAAATGAAGAGGTTTTTTTTTTTCTCATTATATGCATTAGGGGAAGAGAGGGCAGCAGGGGAAGAACTCAGGGTTGGAAAAAAATGTCTTAGTTTGGGTCAGGAGTGACCCAGATGTTGGGTCTCGGGGCTGTGAGGGAGGCCTCTATGATTCTGCCCTAGAGGTAGACCCTGGCGGGGGTTATTCCATTTCCTGTAAAGAGAAATAAGTGGTTCCAGTTCCTTTCATAATGATAATGATCCTGATGACAATGACTAAGGAGGTAGCCCTCAGTAAACACCTGTGCACATCTTCTCGTTCACTCTTCATAATAATACTATGCAGTAAGTTCCCCTGTCTCCCTTTTGCAGGAGACGAGACAGGGCCACACAGTCTGATAGTGAGAGGCAGAGCCTGATTAGTGCAGCTGAAATCTGAGCTCCTGCTCCAATTTATATGGCATTGGCCCTTTATTCACTGACTTCACTCGTGTACAAATGCTTTCTGAAAAATTCTGTAAAAAAATTTGCCCCAATACTAATTACTATAAAAGCAGGCTACCATCAGATATGATTCTGCATTTTCAGATGGGAGGAAGTGGGACAGAAGGAAGGGGGGGGGGTGCCCTAAGTGCCAGGACTAGGATAGAAGGCAGAAAAGTCCTGCTGCCCAAGATGCCAGTCCTCTCCCTTTGGTCCACGTCCTGTACTTGCCCATGACCATGAGGAAGTCAAAAAGCCCCAGGAACTGCTCTTTGAGGAGGAGAAATGCTCACCCAACTGCATGAAGTTCTTCAGATTTTCCCCCTGGCAAGAGTGAATTCTCTCTCACAACGTTCAAGGGGAGCTTCTCAGAGGCAAAAATGAAAGGTCAACTTGTAAGAGCTTTCCTCTACCCTCATTCATGACTAAAAGTGTTCCAGATTGAAGAATAGATTTTGGCCATGTTTACAAATTAAAGCACAGTTCAAGAAATATGTCACCTTCCATACTTGTCCCTTTGGAATGCTTTTTTTTTAATTGGAATTCAATTTGCCAACATATAGTATAACACCCAGTGCTCATCCCATCAAGTGCCCTCCTCAGTGCCTGTTACCCTGTTATCCCATCCCCCTGCCTGCCTACCCTTCCACTACCATTTGTTCATTTCCCAGAGTTAAGAGTCTCTTATGGTTTGTCACCCTAATTTTTCCCCACTCATTTTCTCTCCTTTCCCTTATAATCCCTTTCACTATTTCTTATATTCCCCATGAGTGAAACCATATGATGATTGTCCTTCTCTGACTGACTTGCTTCACTCAGCATAATACCTTCCAATTCCATCCACGTCGAAGCAAATGGTGGGTAGTCATCCTTTCTAATGGCTGAGTAATATTCCATTGTATACATAGACCACATCTTCTTTATCCATTCATCTTCAATGGACACCGAGGCTCCTTCCACAGTTTGGCTATTGTGGACATTCTTGCTATAAACATTGGGGTGCAGGTGTCCTGGTGTTTTACTGCATCTATATCTTTGAGGTAAATATCCAGTAGTGCAGTTGCCTGGGTCATAGGGTAGCTCTATTTTTAACTCTTTGAGGAACCTCCACACAGTTTTCCAAAGTGGCTGTACCAGTTCACACTCCCACCAAGAGTGAAAGAGGGTTCTCTTTTTTCCACATCCTCTCCAACATTTGTTGTTTCCTCTTGTTAATTTTTGCCATTTTCACTGGCATAAGGTGGTATCTCATTGTGGTTTTGATTTGTATTTCCCTAATGGCAAGTGATGCAGAGCATTTTTTCATGTGCTTGTTGACCATGTGTATGTCTTCTTTAAAGAAATTTCTGTTCGTGTTTTTTGCCCATTTCATGATTGGATTGTTTATTTCTTTGCTGTTGAGTTTAGTAAGTTCTTTATAGATCTTGGATACTAGCCCTTTATCTGATATGTCATTTGCAAATATCTTCTCCCATTCTGTAGGTTGTCTTTTAGTTTTGTTGACTGTTTCTTTTTCTGTGCAGAAGCTTTTTATCTTGATTAAGTCTGAATAGTTCATATTTGCTTTTGTTTCCCTTGCCTTCATAGATGTATCTTGCAAGAAGTTGCTGTGGCCAAGTTCAAAAAGGGTGTTGCCTGTGTTCTCCTCTAGGATTTTGATGGATTCTTGTCTCACATTTAGATCTTTCAACCATTTTGAGTTTATCTTTGGGTCTGGTGTAAGAGAATGGTCTAGTTTCATTCTTCTGCACGTGGCTGTCCAATTTTCCCAGCACCATGTATTGAAGAGACTGTCCTTTTTCCAATGGATAGTCTTTCCTGCTTTGTCAAATATTAATTGACCATAGAGTTGAGGGTCCACTTCTGGATTCTCTATTCTGTTCCATTGATCTATGTGTCTGTTTTTGTGCCAGTACCACGCTGTCTTGAGGATCACAGCTTTGTAGTACAGCTTGAAATCCGGCATTGTGATGCCCCCGGCTTTGGTTTTCTTTTTCAATATTCCCCTGGCTATTCAGGGTCTTTTCTGGTTCCACACAAATCTTACGATTATTTGTTCCAACTCTGTGAAGAAAGTCCATGGTATTTTGATAGGGATTGCACTGAATGTGTAAATTGCCCTGGGTAGCATTGACATTTTCACAATATTAATTCTTCCAATCCACGAGCATGGAATATTTTTCCATCACTTTGTGTCTTCCTCAATGTCTTTCAGAAGTGTTCTGTAGTTTTTAGGGTATAGATCTTTTACATCTTTGGTTAGGTTTATTCCTAGACACCTTATGGTTTGGGGTGCAATTGTAAGTGGGATTGATTCCTTAATTTCTCTTTCTTCAGTCTCATTGTTAATGTATAGAAATGCCACTGATTTCTGTGCATAGATTTTGTATCATGCCACATTGCTGAATTGCAGTACCTTAAAAGCTATCTATGAAAAGCTCACAGCAAATATCATTCTCAATGGGGAAAAACTGAGGGCCTTTCTCCTAAGATCAGGAACAGAATATGTCCACTCTCACCACTGTTATTCAACATAGTACTAGAAGTCCTAGCCTCAGCAATCAGACAACAAAAAGAAATAAAAGGCATTCAAATTGGCAAGGAAGAAGTCAAACTCTCTCTCTTCGCAGATAACATGATACTCTATATAGAAAACCCAAAAGACTCCACCCCAAGATTGCTAGAACTCATACAGCAATTCAGCAATGTGGCAGGAACTCTTTAATTCAACATTACACAGCAGGTCAGAGCCAGCCCTAGACACATGGCAGGGGAGGTAGGGGGATGCCTGTGGCTGTCTGGGTGAAAATCCCAGCCCCATTAAGAACCAACCCTGGGGTTCCCCAGCAGGGTGAGTCAGCTTCACCTTCATCAAGAGTCCTATGTAGTGGTGCTTCACATCATTGTCTGGAGTATTTTTTTTTTTTTGTCTGGAGTATTAAATAAGAAAACATGTATTAAGTAGTGGTTAACCAGGAGCAAACAAACTTCCAAAAGCAAAGCTCCTTACTGTGTGACTTAAGGAATACATCCCAACTGCCTGAACCTTCTGTCTTAAGAATTCTTTGGCAGCAATACTGAGGACAGTTGGCTGCTGACTGCTGAAATCCCCCCAAATGTACACCCTGCCTGCTAACACTATTGCACAGCGGTGGTCCTCAGATGCTGTTCTCCCTCATGTTATCCCCAAAAGAATACTGAAGAACTAGGAACCCTCTTACATATGTTCGCATCACATCTAAACATTTAAAAAGATGTTAAAATGGCTGCAAGGATGTAATTTCAGGTGCAATGTATATGACACCCAAGCTTTAAATTTATTTTTGACAAAAACCTCAGAGACTCAAATCATCTAGTTCATGGGAAAAGGACTGCCATATAACGAAAATGGCAAGCAAAGCTCGTTTAGGGAAATACGTAGAAATTGAAAATTCCCTTAAAAATATTCAAACCATGTCCCCTCCAGTGAAAAGACTCCTCTTCCACTTGCCCTTAGCTCTAGATTTCCTACCGAGACTCTGGAAGTAGGAGGAAAAGAGGATTCCAGGGTGTACCTATGTATCTGACACCTAGGACATGCTCTCCTCACTGACAATAGCTAACAAGTGAACTTTAATAAAACAGAAATAACTGCAAAAAACAGCACAATTTAGGTAGCTACTAAATCATACCACTCAGTAACATAATATGTCACTTTCTTGATATTTTTTCTTACTTTTCAATCCCCAAAATGATCAAAAAGAATAAATTTCACTTTTAAAGCTATTTCTAAAATGCAGTAAATATTTCGTGCACAGACTGAGACTTATATTTACCAAACAAAAATATTACACTTTGCATTTTTCACAGTTTTCCATTTCAAATATAAAATTTAAATTCAAGTATAAATGCCAAGTGGTCACGCAGAATGACAGAATTGAAATAGCTTATGTCTGTTTCATTGTTAAAACAGGCATATATATGTCTCCTCATTGTGCTATCAGTGTTTATTTTAATCTATTAGAACTATTTAAATGGTGCTGTAGAGGTTTGAGGCATGAACTGTGCCTAATTCCAAACTGTTAAGCACTTAGTCTCAGAATGATGGATGCCTTGCTAATTGGGTTAGGAGTCCCCTATAACTATTGGTTCTCTGGGTTAACTTCCATGTAGTTAGGAGGTTATTAAGGATTGGTAATTACAATGTCCTAATTTGAAGCATACATATATAACATATCTTGATAGTAACTGTAGCAATAAACTCCTAGGCCAATAAAATTTTAGGGGGAAGAATTTTTTTTTTTAAAGATTGCATTTATTTATTTATTTTAGAGAGAGAGTGCAAGTGCTAAGGGAGAAATAGAGGGAGAAGAAGAGAGAAGCTGAAGCGGACTCTGCACCCAGCGCGGAGTCTGATGCAAAGCTCCATATCAGGACCCTGAGATCACCACTGAGCAGAAACCAAGAGTTAGATGCTCAACCATCTGAGCCACCCAGGCACTCCAGGGGGAAGAATATTTTAATGCCAACATTATTTAGACTTGTATGGTGATAACATAAAGATCTTTCATTCTTTTTTATTATCATTTTAAAATTCCCCACAGATAATGTCTCCCCTGCTCCTCATCCTTAATGTCTGCCTTTGGATTGGAGGCTCCCACAGCCCTTCCCTGGCTTCTCCACTGGAGGACAAGTGACCATCCTTGGGAAACAGTAAACCAGAAGGAATTAGGAAAGAGAATTCTGTACTGAAGATGAAGTTCTCTGCTTTCTCCCTTCACAATTTTGAGTAGAGCTGGGCATGTGACCCATCAAGGGAGGGTGTCAGCTCCATGTAGGAATATCGCCCACTTAAGGTTGTTAATAAGCAGAATAGGTGATAATTGGATAATAACCAGGGAGCAGTCAGCTGGATCACGTTGCAGGTGTGTTTACAGAAACTTGACAGTATGGGTTAAACACACAACACCCAAAGTAAGACAGCCTGTTCAAAAACATATGAGCTTGAGTGGTTTTCAATGGTCTCCTGTCTGCTAAAAGCCCGAAGTTAGATTCATGAGGCTATGTATAACTCAAAAGCATGGCATGATCAAGTTTATCTTCTAAAAGTAAATGTGCTTGTTTATTCCATCTTATGATATGCTTTTATTTTATATTTCTTTAAAATCTCAGTCTCAGTCTCTCTCTTTCTCACCCATCCAGACACACCAGTGCATGTATACATGATTTTCACATGGTTGTAATTATAGTGTATACATATATACAGTTGTAAACTCCTGAAAAATACATTACCAATACATACACAAAAGGAGTGTCATTTGATGGATAAATGAATAAAGATATGGTAGATATACACAATGGAATATTATCTGGCCATAAAAATAAGGAGATCTTGTCATTTGCAACAACATGGGTAGACTTGGAGGGCATTATGCCAGGTCAAATAAGTAAAACAGAGAAAGACAAATACCATATGATCTCTCTTACATGTGGATTCTGAAAAGCAAGAAAGCAAACAAACAAAACTCATAAATACAGGCAATAGATTGGTAGTTGCCAGAGGTGGTGGGTAGGGGGTTGGCAAAATGGGTGAAGGGTGTCAAAAGGTACAAACTTCCAGTCATAAATAAATAAGTCAGGCAATGTCGTGTACAGCATGATGACTATAGTTAATAATACTGTATTATATATTTGGAAAAAAATGGTTGAGAGAGTAGATCTTAAAAGCTCTCATCACAAGAAAAAGGTGTTTGTAATTATGTGTGGTGATAGATGTTAACTAGACTTATTGTGGTGATCATCATTTCACAATATACGCAAAAATTAAATCATTATGTTGTCCAGCCGAAACTAATATAATTTTATATGTCAATTATATCTCAAAAATATATATACACACATAAAAGGTATAAAGTATAAATATACCTAAAGTATAGGTTTCATCATTCAATTCTAAACAATGCTGGTGTTAAATATGCAATGATAATCAAACAACCACCGACAGTACCCACAACCCAGTAAAAGCAAGCGAGTGATACCAGTCCCTTTGTGATCCCATGTGTCTCCACCCCCAGTATTTCACACTTTCTGCAAGAGCTAGTCCCTCTCTTTGAGTTTTTATTTTTTTATCCCACAAAAGCTATGATTGTGTTTTCCTTTTTTCAGTGTTTCTAGATTTAGCATCTATTATTTTATTTGTGATGTTTCCTGCCTCTATGTTCACAAAAGAAATTGGGCTATACTTTCCCTTTGCCATACTGGCACTGGCTAGTTTGGATATCAAGGTTGAATAATGTTATATAATGAGGTGAGGAATGATCTGTCTTTTCTGTTGTTTCTAAGAGTTGTGTAAGATTGAATTAATTTTCTTCTTGAATGTCTGCAGAACCTATGTGTAAGAACCTGGAACTAGTATTATACTTGTAGGGATATTTTAAAACATTCATTGAAAATTATAGGAATAATCATAACTTTTTGGTCATTTTTGATGATTTATATTTTTCTAAAAATTTGCCCATTTCACACAAATTCTCAGTTTGGGACATAAAGTTGTTTAATATATATTCTTTGAACATCATCTGTGGTTGTATGTCCTTTCCATTCTGATATTTAGATGTTCTGATATACATCCTTCTATATTTCTCAAATTGATTTTGCTGAAGGTTTGTCATCTTGGTCAATCTTTTCAAAGATGATTTAGACCTTTTAGTTAGATTTTTCTGTTTTATCAATTTATGTGTCTATTTTCTGTGGTTTATTCTCTTGTTTTTATACTTCTCAAATTAGAATCATAGTTCCTTTGTTCTCAGCTGTTAATTTCCCTCTACATTATCCAGATTCTACAAGTTTTGAAACAAAGTGTTTTCATTTCAGTAAAGACTTATGTCTCTGTTAATTTCTTTTTTTTCTACTAATTTCTATCATAATTTTTTTCTGATCTGAGGCATTGAGAAAAGAAGTATGTTTTAAATTTCTAATCTTGTTACTTATATTGTTGTTTTTATTACCAAGGTAATTGCATTGCTATAGGAGAATATGGTTGATATGACACCAAATCTTTAACATTTATTGAGATTTATCTTATGGTCCCTAAAAATTTTAGTACACATTGTGGTAGGTAGAATAATGGCCCCCAATGATATCCACATACTTTTCCTGGAAACCATGAATATATTACCTTACATGACAAAAGTAATTTGACATGTAATTAAGGAGTTTGAAATGGGGGAGATTATCATGGATTATCCAGGTGGGCCCAACATTGTTAAAACAGTTCTTTAATGTAAAGGAGAGAGGCAGAAGACTCAGTGTTAGAGCCATGCAGTCTAAGAAAGGCTCAGCTAGGTGTTGGTCATGAGGCAAGGAATGCGAGTAGCCTCTAGAAGCTAGGAAAGACAAGAAACACATTCTCCCTTAGAGCCTCTAGAATGAACACAGTGCTGCCAATACCTTAATTTTAGCACCATAAGACCCATTTCAGACTTCTGACACTTGGAATTGAAAGATAATAAATTTGTGTTGATTAGCCACTCTTTGTGGTAGGTAATCTGTTATAGCAGCAATGGGAAGCTAATACACACATATATAAATCTTAAAGTCTAGAGCAGCATTATCCAATAGACATTTCTGCAATTATGGGGATGTTCTATTTCTGTCCTGACCAATATGGTAGCCACCAGCCACAAGTAGCTATTGAGTACTTAGAATGAAACTAGTACAACTAAGGAACTGAATTTTTGTATTTTAACTTTAATCTTGATTTAAAAAGCCCTGTGTGGCTAGTGGATACCACATTGGACAGTGCCAGTCTAGAACTACTAAGTATCTTTATCCTGTTTCTAAGCAATACTGGACCTTTATACATGTTAACTGATCATCCGCCTCTCAATTTGCAAGCTTTTGTCTTCCAGTATTTCGAAGTATTTTTTTTATTCACTCTTCACACTAAGATTATTGATTTTCCTTCATGTAGTCCATATTTGCTTAGATTAACCCACACTTACCATGTTTCTTACTTACCATTCTAAGACTTTCCCTAGGATAATTTTCCTTCTTTCTGAATTTCTTTGGTTAATGTAGGTTATAATGATACATTCCCTTTAGTTTTATATGAGAGTTCTACTCTTATTGAAAAATAGTTTCACTGCACGTAGAACTTTGACTATTTCTTTCTCTAAGCATTTTTGAAGATTTTCTCTCATTGCCCAGTAGTTTCCATTTTGATATATGAGAAGTCACTGCATGAGAAATAATCTTTTAGATAAGCAATCTGTCCCTTATGTCCAGTTGTTCTGAAGATCTTTTTTTGGTATGTGTTTCTGCAACTTGATGTTAATGTAGCTGGATAGATTTGTTTTCATTTATCTTGCTTGAAATTGGTTTGACTTTTGGAATCTGAGGGCTGATGCTTTTAATTAACTCTGGAAAACTGTCAACTATTTTGCCTTTAAATAAAAAAGGAAATAATAAAGAAAATGGGGATGAATTACCCTTCCCATTTTCTATATTATTTCCTTCTCAAAATATGATATGATGGAATTTCTCAGTCTCTTCTATAAGTCTTTTAACTACTTTTTCATATTATTTCTTTGCCTTCTCATACTGCATTCTGAACACCTATATCCGTTCTACCTTTAAGCTTGCCATTTTTCTCTTTAGCCATGTGAAATCTGTTTAACATTTCTATTAAGTTTTAAGTTTCAACTCTTAAATATTTTGCTTCTAGAGATTCTATTTATTTGGCTCTATAAAAACTTCTATTGTTTTTTGAGAGTACATGATCCTCAGTCCTTCAAAATACTTCCAATGGCATCTCATTTCTTTAAAAATATTAGGTTTAACATACGAGATTGCAGATATTGACCAGTTTTGAGCTACAGAAATGATGATTTCATATGGTCTGACATATGAAATATGTCATATGATAGATAATAATCATTCCATATTTGTATGATAATTCCAGCAACCACAATCTTTATTCTGTAGTTTGTGTTTTCTACACATGTTTTTACACATGTTGGTTTGTTTTCTTATATTTCTAGTGATCTTTGGTTTTGTTTTTGTTTTTTTTCCTGGGGATTTTTGAGGTCCATATTTAAAGTGGAAATGTGTTTTCTCAGTACCTGGGGGAAGTACTGAAATGGAGAAACTTTATACTTTTTGCTTGGCCCTTGTTGGTCACATGGAGTTTGGTGAAACAGACCAGCAAGAGGAGACTTAGAATCTGGAATTAGGAATTATCTAGGAAGATAATTTTCCCCCCTTTATTTCACTCTAATAATAACCCAAGTTAAAATGATTATTCTCATTATGTCCCTTTCACCCCAGACGAAGACGGCATTGCCCCTCAGGAATCTATGAAAAGATTGTCTCCCTACTCAATTTTGATTCTTGACACTCACATGCATGACTCTTAAAATCCAGGCTCCGGACTAGCCAGGGTTAACAGATGTCCTCTTTTTTTAAAAAAGGCTAATATAATACTCAGTAACTTTTCTGTATTCCTACTTTTCAGTTTATGGCCTCTAAAGATTTCCTTGACATTCTCATCAGTTCCATGTTCTGTACCAAAGGGTGTCCTTCTGACATCAAGTTGGCTGTATGACCAGAGATAGAAGCCCCAGATTCCTTTTGTCACTCAGTATTATATAGTTTATTGAACAATATGAACTAAATGAGGCACAAATACGAAATGATTTTGCTTTTCCCTGATCACTGCCCTGAAACATGAAAAGTCAAATCTCCACTGCCCTTGTTTATTGCCTTCTTAGAGCCTTTAGCTTTCTGGCTACTTGCAATCAGGTCTATTTAAAATTTAAGTCCCAATTGACTCTTCTTTCTTTTCTACCAGCCCTTTCCAGGGGATATTATAGTGGAACAGGGTAAGTTCTGCTCCTCTATTTCTCCTTTCTCTGTCTCTTCTTCAGTTTCCATGGAGATCCTTCCTTGAGCCTCCAAGGGTCACAGGGATCCTGGGGTTCAGAGTTCCATATTTTTCTCCTTGGGCATTATACCACACTACGGTCCCTGTTTGCCTGTTGGTGTGATGATTTAAAGAAAATGTGTTAGTAGAGTTATATTTGTTAAGACAACACAAGCTGCCCCATCCAGCCTCTTAGCTTCAAGAAGCAGACATTCTTTATTCACGTATAGCCACAAACTCAAAGAGGTACCTGTCAAGCTTCCCATGAACTTTTCTATATTTTTCTTCTTGGTGACAGAAGCAGTAAAGAATTAGGGGTTCAACAGCTCAGCAATAATCTAATTAGGGTGAGAAATCAATGTGTCTCTTCTTGTGGCATCTCTTATCATCACCAGTGATTTTCCTGGAGCCCTTCTCCCTTGGTTTAGAGAAAGGAAATACTTGGATTTAGGAAGTATTGTTTAGTAAAAGCTATAAAATCCATAAAATCTGGAGAGTCCCTTCTTGGGACTTTCCAACCCACCCTCCACTCTAGCAGTTTGCTCATAGGTATCAGGATAAAAATGGGAGTTTTTTAGACAATATTGATAGTCACCAATGTTAGTTAGCTATGATGAGCTCAATAAATGTTGCTGTCATCATTAATTATCAGGAAAATAATGCTCTAGTGGCATGTTACTTGCAGAATACACAAGGTAGGATTCTGCAAAAGATGCAGAGCCAAGGATATTGTTCTTAGATCTAGAAAATGATGTATTTGAATAATAGACTAGGTATAGTATTGCAATCCAATTTTATATAAAAATGACTTCAAATTTCCCCTGGCTGCAACTGAGGGAAGAATTAGGCTTTATTTGTGCAGAACATATTAAAGTCAATATGTTTAAGGAGGAAAAATAGCCTTCATAGATGACACAATGACAACTTCTAAATTTGGCTTTAAGATTTTTTATATATAACACATGCCATAATTATTTTAATATGCCAGTAAAAATGTTTTGTTTCCATAAATTAAAGCTTTATCTGGTGTCATTGTCCACCGAGGAACAGAATGAAAAATCAACTACATAAGTTGGTAAGCTGTAAACTAATGGTCTCCATGGTCACCATCTTTATATAGACTTCTTACCAGTAACATGATTTTGCTACTCTTCCTACCAGCCATATATCTAGCCACCTCAGTGTCTAGAATTCTGTGCTATGAAATCAACTGTCATTGTTGCTAACCCAACCCCCTTTGTTACAGGGCACAGTGTCCATGATTCTTTCTTTAAAAGAGAAACCAGTGACCCTGGATCAATTACAATAAATCTGGACCTAGTCTCTTCTTAAGTTTTATCTCAATCTGAAACAGACTTTTTAATAGAAGTGTTTAAAAAAAAATTTAGTGAACAAATTAGAGGGTTGTGTGGTATAGTTTCACTTTTAATAAATGAGCTGTCTTTTTCTGCTTTCATTCCACTTAGCATTTCTTCTCAAAGGGAAAAAAATCAAACAAGGAAAAATGTGAAAAAGATGAATTAATGTGACATTTAGAGTAAGATTTTAATGGCACAAAAGCCAAGAATACCAGAGTTATGCCTTTTGCTTTCACAATTATAACTTGACAGGATTTCAGGATGTTGTTACTAAAAGGAACTTCATCAGAAGAAAGTTAAAATGCATACATTTAAAGAAAATGTGTTAGTAGAGTTATATTTGTTAAGGCAAACACAGCATAGTCAATATTTAATTAAGCATTGTCCTTTTCAGAGTTGGCCCCTCAGAGGCTACACCCTTATTTCAATCTGTATTGGCTGTGCTACAAATGTTTTTTTTTTTTTTTTAATCTTCTGGAAATAAACTCATAAACAAGTTTATAAGGACAACAAGAAAACCGGCTTCATTTATTCAGAGTCATACCTTATTTAAGACAAAATTGCATGGCAGTTAGCATTTCCCAGACCTTCATCACCAGACTGACTTCCAATTACTTTTTATAATAAAATGAGGAAAAAAGAAAATATATATTTTTAAAAGATTTTATTTATTTATTCATGAGAGACACACACAGAGAGGTAGATACATAGGCGGAGGGAGAAGCAGGCTCCCTGTGGGGAGCCAGATGTGGGACTCGATCCCAGGACCCCAGGATCACCCCCTGAGCCAAAGGCAGACGCTCCGCCACTGAGCCACCCAGCTGTCCCAGAAAGTAGTTTTTATTTTGAAACACTACATTCACAAAACAGTTAAAATTTAAAGAAAACATTCATGTTACCATAACTAAGGTTTAAAACTTTTTTCTAATACTCCAGATGTATTGTCTCAATCATGATACATTCCCTGCCCCTTCAAGATAAATGGTGGTCACTTCCATACTTTTCTTGTAACTTTTACTACCTATTCTATATCCCTCAATACTATCATTCCATAGTTTGTTTCTTGAATTTTATGTAAATGAAATTGTATACCATATATCCTTTTGTTTCTGCCTTCTTTTGCTCATATATTGTTCATGAGATACACCTAAGACAACCAGAGGCAAACTACAGCCTTCCATCTATTTTTGTAAATATAGTTGCATGGGAATACAGCCAGGCCTACTCATTTGCATATTATCTATGGCTGCTTTCTCATTACAATGGCAGAATTGAATTAATTGCAACAAGGAGGGGGTGCCTGGATGGCTCGGTTAGGTGTTTGGCTCAGGTCATGATTCCAGGGTCCTGAGATCAAGCCCTGCATTGGCTCTCTGCTCAGTAGAGAGCCTGCCTCTTCCTCTCCCTCTGCTACCCCTCCTGCTCATGAATGCACTCTCTCTCTCTGTGTCAAATAAATAAAATTTAAAAATCTTTTAAAAAAATTCTAACAAAGACTGTATGGTTCACAAAGCTTGAAGTATTTGCTACATGGTGTTTACAGGAAAAATTTGCCAACCTCTGACTTAGATATATTGCTTGATTCAAATTTGCTAATATTTTAAGATCTTGCATTTATTTTCATGAGAGACATTGGACTATAGTTTTCTTGCAATATCTTGGTCTATTTTGGGTACCAGAATAATCTTGGCTTCAGAAAATAAGCCGCGAAGTGTTCTTACCTTCTCAATGTAGAACTGGTATTTCTTCCTCTAAATCTTTAATTCGATTTCCCTAGGAAGTCAATTAGCTTGATTGTTTGTTTGTGGGGACATTTTCAACTATGAATTCAATTCCTTTAAGCAGGTAGGGTTCTATATAATTTTAAGATTCTCTATTTGTCATTTTTGGTAATTTGTGTTCAAGGAATTTTTACCTTTTATCTAAGCTGTTAAATTTGTTGGCATAAAGATAATTTTGCTACATACAGCATTTTAGATTGACAATTATTTGCTTTCAGTGTATTGCCTTTCAGTATCCATGTTTCTCAAGAAAAACTAGCTGTTGTTCTAATTGTTACTTTTTTAAAGTTAGTTTTTTTCCCCTCTTGCTGTCTTTATAATTTGTATCTTTCTTTGTCTTTGGTTTTCTGTAATTTTCCTGAATTTATCTAGGTGTAGATTTTTGTTTTTTTGAGGATTATTTGGCTTTCTGAATGTGTGAGCTGGTTTATTTTTATTTTTATTTTTTTTTAGTTTTGGAAAGTTTCTCAGTTAATTTATCTTCAAATATTGTTTCTGCCTTATTCTCTCTTCTATATGTTAAGACTCCATTAAACATTTGTTTCACTTTCTCATATATTCTATGCCTTTTACCCTTTCTTCCCAATTTTAAATCCTGTTCACTTTCTGCCTTCTTCTTCTTTCTTTTTTCCTGAATGAACTTCTAGTCCAATGATTCTCTTTTCAGCCACAATCCACAAAAAATGTTCTATGAGGGACACCCGGTGGTTGAGCATCTGTCTTTAGCTCAGGTTGTGATCCCAGGTCCTGGGATCAAGTCCCACATTAGGCTTCCTCCAGGGAGCCTGCTTCTCCCTCTACCTATGTCTCTGCCTCTCTTTGTGTCTCTCATGCATAAATAAATAAAATCTTTTTTTTTTAATTTTATTTATTTATGATAGTCACACAGAGAGAGAGAGAGAGAGAGAGAGAGAGAGAGAGAGAGGCAGAGACATAGGCAGAGGGAGAAGCAGGCTCCATGCAGGGAGCCTGATGTGGGACTCGATCCCAGGTCTCCAGGATCATGCCCTGGGCCAAAGGCAGGCGCCAAACCGCTGCACCACCCAGGGATCCCCAATAAAATCTTTTTTAAAAAAAGATGTTCTAAGAATTTTTTTGTTTGTTTTTTATGGTTTGCAGTTCCTTGCTGAAATTTTCCTTTTTGCTCTCTATCTCCTTGAACATAGTCATGACAATTATTTGAAAGTTAGTGTCTGGTAATTTCAGTCTGGAGCTCCTTCGAGATTGTTTCCGTCATCTGTTGTTTCTACCAGCTCTCATTCATGTTGTCTCCTTATGTGCCTGGTTATCTTTGATTGCATACCAACTTTATATTTGGAAAGTCATTGGTAGAAATAATTGGAGGACTAGAATAAAGTTAACTGCTTCTTCCCAGTGCCAAGGGGCACAAACAACCTGGGATCACTTTTCATCAAGCAGTTAGATTTTTGTGGTCTGTGTCAATTACTGGGAGCTGGCCTTCAGTCTGTGTGGAGATTGAATATTTCCACTTCACTTTTAGCCTTTCAGGATCTCAATTCAAAGAGTGCTGAATTTACCAGAATGCCCATCTTCAGTGGTCTCTCAGCTCCAATTTTAGTTGTCTTTATTCCATTATGTTATTAAAAGCACTGCTCAGCTTTGTCGTTGCCTCTTTGGATTGTCAAATTTCTCCATGGCAAAAATAGTCCCCTGAGCCAGGATTACATCTATGGATTTTCATATCATCATGAATCTTGGCCCAGTAATTCTTCATTCTCTCATTAACTCTACAATAATATCAAGTTTATTTTTTTCCTTCAGATTTCAGCATTGCTCTCAGCCAGTTGGTTTGAGTAGACTAGTTAGTTCCCTATTCTCCAAAGCAGAAAACTGAAAATCTATTTTGACAATATGTATGTGTGTATGCATATATTTATGGATATGGATTTATGGCTTTGTTTCTGTTGAAGATACTTAAATTATAAAGCTTTAAAACCTCTTATCAGAGAGAAATTCTGGAAATAAAGCAATGACAGCATTCTTAAAATAAATATGCCACTCTTCAAGGTCACTGAAGGGAATAGTATATACATATGTATAAATTCTGGAATGCTAATTAAAAATAAATTATATGTATATACTACTAATTGATTTAATATAATTAATTACAAATGCAGGAATAACAGAAATAGGATATATAAAAGGTATCTACATTGAGACTTGGGCAAATAAAATTTGTATTATAGCATTATGAAGTAATTTAAGCTAATTAATTATTCATTGAGTAATTATACAATATAAGTACATGTCAGTGCAGTTCGCTTTCAGGACTAATATTATAATTTATATTTTCCACTAAACTTTGAAAGAAATTGTTTATAAACTTGTGCCCTTTTTTTTCAATTAATAACATCCCAGCCTTCTATGACATCACATACTCTGTCATTTTCTTCATGCTACAATATGTTTAGTACAATTTTGGCAGTGTTAGTTCTTTATGGATGCTATAACAAACCACTGCAAACTTTGCAGCATAGAATAAAAGAGATTTATTCTACTATATCTGGAGGTCAAAAGTATGAAACCAGGTTCACTGGGCCAAAACCAAGGGGTTGGTAGAGGCATACTACTTCTGGAGGCTCTAGGGGAGTTCTGGTCCTTGGCCCATTCCTTGATTTTGGTCACATCACTGCAATCTGACTCAGTCATCATGTGACTTTCTCCTCTTTTGTCTGTGTCAAATCTTTCTCTGACTCTCTTCTATAAGGATATCTGTGTATGCATTCAGGGTCCACCCACAAGATTATCTGAGATAATCTCCCCACCTCAAGATCCTTAACTTAATCACATAGGTAAACACCCTTTATCACGGATACCATTAATATCTTTGGACACTACTATTAAGCCTGCCATGGCACCCAACAGATTATCTCTTTTTTTGAGTCTTTTTTTTAAGTTCCCCCTTCCTCTTGATGATATAGGAGCAGAAAGAGAGTAACAAAGATCAAGAAGGTTGATTAATTTGGGGGTACCTCTCAAGTTTCCTAACCATATTCTCTTACATTCTCATCTGTAAGTATCACAGTTTAAGAGAATATTGATGGCCTAGTTTAACCCAGGAGTATATTCAGTCAGAATATCAAAAGCACCAAGTGGAAAGCAGTAACTTCAGACAGGCCTTCATATACATCTGGTGAAGAATTGCAGAAAAGCAGAGCCAACATGGACCACAGATGTTGTTTAATCCCAAATTATTAATTAACAGATGAGGAAACTGAGGCCCAAAGAAGGTCAAAGTTCACACATTTACCAGCTCAAGTCACTGAAGCAGTGTATAGCCCAAGATTCTTTTACCCAGACCGTACTGCTAAGAAGCCATAAGGAAAACACTTTAAAATCTTTATTTCAACATAAAGCCATTAAAAATAAATTTGTAGGGATACCTGGGTGGTTCAGTGGTTAAGCGCCTGCCTTCCGGCTGAGGGGGTGATGCTGGAGTCCTGGGGATCGAGTCCCACATCGGGCTCCCTGTGTGGATCCTGCTTCTCCCTCTGCCTATGTCTCTGCTTCTCTCTGTGTGTGTCTCTCATGAATAAATAAATAAAATCTTTAAAAAAATAAATAAATTTGTAGACTATAAAAAGAGACAGAAATGCACATATGGGGAAATGTGTTGAGATAAGCAGAGTTAAACTACATGTATATACCTAGTGTATAATCTGAAAATTATTTGTATAATAAAAATTCATAAGGAAGAGCTAGGTGGATGCACTTTTAATCAAATTCATTACTTTATTCTCTGACTGTGATAAAGAGGTAAAAATTGGGACTAATGGATTGAAGCTATGGGGAGGTGGATAAGTTTCTACCCATTATAAGGAAGAAGTTTCTAAAGGTCAAAGTTGTCCAAAGATGAATAAGAGATGATGATATTCATCATTGGCAGCCATTAAAGCAGAGAATGGAGAGCATTTGGCAGGAATGCAGTGGTTGTACTGATTCCCAAATTCAGACAGGTTGTATTAGATAATCTGGGCAGAGGGTAAAAATAGACCCCAGGCCCCTGGGGAGGCCCTGGGATCTATATTTTTAACAAGTTACCCAAGTGATTCTCATGTTCACGGGGAATACATAAGTCATCTAAACTATTATAATTCAAGAGTCTATAATTTTTTTGCATAAAGTAGTGGAAACAGCATTGCAAAGTTAGTATGAAATCCAGGTCCTATCTTGTTGAGTCCCTAGCAAGCTGTGTGATTTCTGGGCACATTACATCATGTCTCTGGGACTCAATTTTCCTGTCTGCAAATAAGTGAGACTAGATGAATCTTATGGCTCTTACATGCTAGGAAATTGTGTTGCTGAGGGTGGACTAGGAGAAACTAAACTTTGAAATCCCTGGAAAATTCCTCATGACATTTAAGTGACAGAGAACTATCCTGGAATGACTGTCTGTGACAGCTGGGCAAGGCCTTGCAATCTGGCTGGTTTCCTGGAGTTGGCAGGCATTCGGCCCAGGATGTGTCTGTCACATGCAGGGCAAGTGGGGAGTAGATAGGACTGGCAGGCTAGAAGTTGGAAACTCAGAAACCTCACCATGTTAACTCCAACCATCTTTGTTACCTACTTATTATTCAAAAAGGAGGACCCAAGGATGCTGCTCTGCTGTCCTGAAGAGGGAGTGGTTAAGGTGATCACGAGGTGCCCTTTCTGTGTCCACTTTGCTTAGAAATACCAAGCCTCTGGAAGGTGAGATAGGCTAGTATTATTTTTCTTTCTTACAAATGAACCTTGCCCCCAAAAGTCAATGAGCTTTGGCTTTTGATCTTGGGTTCTATTTTCACTTTTCTTCACTACATTTTCTCTCTCCTATTCTCTATCTGTGTTCCCTGAGGGTCATTTATTTTCAAGCCTCATCTCTTATAGCTCTTAATTTTTCACTTCCTAGGGAGGGATTGTATTCTAATGGCTATCTCTTATGTTTGCTCTTTTTCTTCTAAACATATTCATTCTCTTTCTCAGGATATTTACTCTCTGGGCTGACCTTCCCAAACCCAAGATGTCTAACACACAGGGCACCTGGGTGACTCAGTTGGTTAAGCATCTGACTCTTGGTTTCAGCTCAGGTCATGATCTCGGGGACATGAGATCAAGCCCTGCATTGGGCTCTGTGCATTGGACATGGAGCCTCTTAAGATTTCCTTTCTCCCATTGCCCTTCCCTCCTGCTCATGCTTTCTCTCTCTCTCTTAAAAAAAAAAAAAAAAAAAAAAGTCTAACTTACAGTAAGCCAATGGTCATCCCTTCACTTTCTTCATCCTAGCAGCATCTATGAATTTGTACATGAGTTTTTGTCTGAGAGGTTAAGATAATTTTCTCACCTCAGTAGGAAAATTTCAAATTCAAAATTACAGAATATGGGGGTGCTTTATCTCAGACTAGATAGAGGATAGACTGGCATATAACCTATACATGAAGATATACAAATTTTAGGGGCCCATCATCACATCACTGAAATCCCCTGCCACTTAGGATCAGATGATTCCTAAACTCAAATCTCTTATAGAAAATGTCCCCCCAGACATTTCCTCTTTTCCAACTGTCTCCTGGATAACACTGCCTAAATATCCTTTCAAAACCTCCAACTCAACATGCTTAATACTGATCCTGTGTCTTCTCTTCTAAACCTGAAACTTCTTCAAGTTTTTATACTGGGTAAAGTCTAATAGGGTTAGAGCAATAAAGGTCTTTTATTTTTATTAAATTTATTTATTTTAGAGGGCATACATCTCAATATAATAAAGGCCATAAATGGAAAACTCACAGCTAACAGCATACTCAATGGTGAAAAACAGAGCTTTTCCCCTAGGATCAGGAATAAAACAAGGATGTCTACTCTCAACATTTTTATTCAACATAGTACTGGAAGTCCTAGCTACAGCAATCAGACAAGAAAAAGGAGGAATGCCTGGGTAGCTCAGAAGTTGAGCATCTATCTTCAGCTCAAGGGATGATCCCTGGTCCAAGAATCAAGTCCCACATCGACTTCTCCCTCTGCCTATGTCTCTGCCTCTCTCTCTCTGTGTCTTTCATGAACAAATAAATAAACTATTTAAAAAATGAAAAAGGAATAAAAGGCATCCAAATTGATATGGAAGAAGTAAAACTTTCACTATTTGCAGATGATATGATACCATATATAGGGAACCCTAAAGACTCCACCAAAAACTATTAGAACTGATAAACAAATTCAGTAAGGTCTCAGGATTTGTATCAATATTACAGAAATTCTTTGCATTTTTATACACTAGTAATGAAGCAGCAGGAAGAAAAATTAAGAAAAAAATCCCATTTACAACAGCAACAAAAAAAATAAAATACCTAGAAATAAATCAAGGAGGTGAAAGACTTGTACTCTGAAAACTATAAAACATTGATGAAGGAAGTGAAGTGAAGATGACACAAACAAATGGAAAGCTATTCCATGCTTATGGATTGGAAGAACAAATATTGTTAAAATGTCCATACTACCAAAAGCAATTTACAGACAATGCAGTCTCTATCAAAATACCAACAGCATTTTCCACAGAACGAGAACAATCAATCCTAAAATTTATATGGAGACACAAGAGACCCTGAATAGTCAAAGCAATCTTGGAAAAGAAAAACAAAGCTGAAGGTAGAATAATTCCAGTTTCAAGTTATACTACAAAGCCCAAACAGTATGGTACTGGCACAACATGAGACACATAAATCAATAGAATTGAACAGAGAGCCCAGAAATAAACCCACAATTATATGGTCAATTAATCTTCAACAAAGGAGGCAAGAATATGCAATGGGGGAAAAGACAGTCTCTTCAACAAATGGTGTTGGGAAAACTGTGGATAGTTACATGCAAAAGAATGAAGCTGAACTATTTTCTTACACTGTACATAAAAATAAACACAAAATGAATTAAGGACCTAAATATGAGACCTGAAACCATAAAAATCCCAGAAGAGAGCACAGGTAGTAATGTCTCTGACATAGTGCTGAGCAACATTTTTCTAGATAGGTCTCTTGAGGTGAGGGAAACAAAAGCAAAAATGGACATTTGGGACTACATCAAAATATAAAGCTTCACAGAAAAAAAATCAGCAAAACTAAAAGACAACTTATTTGGAATGGGAGAAGGTATTTGCAAATGACATATCCAATAAAAAGTTAATATCCAAAATATATAAAGAACTGATACAAGTCAACACCAAAACAACAAATAATCCAATTATATGTGGGCAGAAGACATGAACAGACATTTCTCCAAAGAAGACATGACACATGAGAGGATGCTCGACATCACTAATCAAGGGAGATGCAAATAAAAACTGCAGTGAGATAGCACCTCACTCTTGTCAGAATGGTTAAGACAAAAAACACAGGAAACAAGTGCCAGCCAGGATGTGGAGAACAAAGAACCCTCTTGCACTGTTGGTGAAAATGCAAACTAGTGTAGCCATTGTGGAAAACAGTATGAAGTTTCCTCAAAAAAGTAAAAATAGAATTAAAGTATGATCCAGTAATCACACTACTGGGTACTTACCCTAAAAGTACAAAAACACTAATTTAAAAGGATGCACTCCCATATTTACTGCAGCATTAGTTACAATAGCCAAATTAAGGAAGTAGCCATTGATTGATAAATGGATAAAGAAGAAGTGGTATATATATATATACACACATATATACTATATATATATTTTATATGTATATATATAATGGAATATTACTCAGCCATAAAAGAAAATGAAATCTTTCCATTTGCAATGACGTGAATGAAGATCTAGAGAGTATAATGCTAAGCAAAATAAGTCAGAGTAAGACAAATACCACATGATTTCAATCATATGTGGAATTTAAGAAACAAAACAAATGAACAAAGGAAAAAAAAAAAGAGACAAACCCCAAACAGACTCTTAACTCTAGCGAACAAATAGATGATTATCAGAGGGGAGGATGAAGGGGAATGGATGAAATAGGTGAAGGAGATTAAGAGTACACTTATCTTAATGCATAGAGTTGTTAAATCACTATATTGTACACCTAAAATTAATATAACACTGTATGTTAACTGTATTGGAATTTGAAATTATATTTATTTTTATTAAATAATAATTATTAATAAAGATGTGACCAATAAAGTTAGGTCAAATATATAAAGGCTAGAGAAAAAAAAAAGAACAGAGTAATATGATAGGAAAATGTTTTATTTTCAGCATAAATGATCCAAATAGGTACTTTCTGCCACAGGCTCTCTGTGGGTCCTGCATGAATTAACCAGATAAATTTAATTTGTAAGATGGAAGATCAAGAAATGCCTACCACCTCTTGTGTCACTAGTTTCATTTGACAGATATCAACACATTAGAAAAGTTGTAAACAAATGTACCATAAAGCCTGTTTCAAAGGGAATCATCTGAAAGAAATAACGTCCACTTAACTCTGATCTTTTTGTGTCACTGGATGTCATGGATCCTTTTAATGTCACCTGTGAATTCCAGAAAGCTTTCTTTGTTTCAGTGTTCCATCTTCCCATCACCAATACCCTTATGCCTCACAAATTCTTTTTTCAGTCTATTTACTGAGTCTGTATATTTTCCTTTATTTCAACATTGATTTTTTTTTTTTTTTGGTAAATGCATTCTTTATATGGGATGTTTTCCTTATACTCTAGAACCTTTAGTTTGGAATCTCTCACCCAGACCCACTCATTTGATCTATTACAAACATACACATCTGCATATTCCCATGTATTATTTATTTGGCGTAGGTCACTAACAGTTGATTCTTCTCTATCTTTGGGATGATTTGGATAAGTTGGTGAGATTCTCAACTCAGGGTAGCTGCTGGACAGCACAGAGATGGGCCTTCTAGCAGGGATACATTCAGATTAATGGTATTCTCATCTATGGTTTTCACCATGCCTCTGAGAAAGTGGTGATCAGTAGCTTTCTAGAGCTTCTCTCAGTGATGGGGTCTTGGATGCCCTGGGACACAACTTACATGCCCTCATCAATACAGTCTTTTGGAGGAATCTCATACATTTTAGCTTTCACCACAGGACACTCATTATTGTACTATTTGTCTCCATCTTCCTTCCCTCTCCCATGGAAGTCACTTTCTATTTTATTCAGTTGGTGGGTCACATTTAGGTATGGACAGTTTATTGTCCATCAATATAAGTGATAGAAACACTGTGTTGGATTTATCTTTTGTCCTGGATAAAACTGGTGTTAAGGGCAACCTCAACTCTGGCCTGAGCTGTGCTGGTAGTATGGGAATGATAGTGCTCAACAGTAGACACTGAGTAGCAGCCTCATTTCATTCATCATTTTAAATCTTTACCATTTGATCTTTACTGAGGAACTGGGGTCCTAATACAGAAGAAAGTTAGGAGTAGTTGTTGCCCATGGAGGCGAAACTTCAATGTTGGTGACAAAACTCCCTAAATGTGTGAAAGAGTATCTGCTGGTTTGTGATGGGTGATTGACTATTTCACTAAAGGTTAGAAAGATGGATGGAGGTGCTGAGTGGGAGAAAAGGCTACAGTGTGTGCTGATTACTGCTCTGTACATACAATCTCCATTGGCACGGTAGCAGAGTGGTCATATATTCATGGATTTCCACCTTGGGTTTCATACCAGAAGGTCTCAGCAATCTAGATTTTTTCTGGATGTAGTCTCTACTCTAATACCAGCAACTTTAGGAGGGCAAGGAGGTATAATGTTTTCTTGAAATATCATCCTAGATTTTTCTCTAGAGGACGTTGATGGAGGTGAAGAGCTTGGGGCTGCTGTGTTGGTGCTAGCACTCTGGCTATGGGTTTAAACATACTGCTCATGGGACTGGGTCTGGCTACGACTGTGGCTCCATGTGACAATATTACAGCTAAATTCTGTTTCAGTCTGTGGCTGCTGAGTATCCACTGGTGCAGACTTAAGTTCTTCTGTGCTTGTTGGCATTGCCAACTGAGGTTCCTATATTCCAATTGCTAACTGTTCCCTGTGTCACAGCAGGTGCTGGCTGAATGTCATGTTTGCTACCTTGAACAGGTTGAGCATGAGATTTATCTTTTGTCCTGGAGTTTGACTAGTGTTAGGAGCAACCTCAACTCCAGCCTGAGCTGTGCTGGCAGTGTGGGACCTGAAAGTGCTCAGTAGTAGACACTGAGTTAGTGACTGGCCCATGCAGTGGTGGTTAAACAGAAAGTATGTTGGCAAAATGCATTCTAACTAGATAGAACTACTAGTGTCTGAGCCTTTTGAGGACTTCATCACATAAATAGAGGTGTTTTTCAGCTTTCTCCACTGACTAGTGATGGTAGATTGCCTCAGAGCTGTGCCAGCTACCATATACCCATTTGTTTTTCAGATCCCTAATTTTTGTTGTTACTGTCTCCTGTGTTGGGAAATAGTTCTCCATGGGGATCTCACATATCTGCACATCTTGAGAGTGAGGCATTGATTGTCTTTTGTATTGGACTATCTTTTGGAGGCTATTTAATCCAAAGATGTTTACTTTTCACGTTGGAATGTTATAGTAATGGCTTCCAACTTTGGGATTTTATCTTTAAAAAATCCTTTATTATCATTTTTATGGAGTTTCAAAAAAGAAAAAGATGAATATATTCGATCCATCATGTTAACTGGGATCGTATTTTGAATGAGTCCCCCTTTGCCCCACATCTAGTCACCAAGTCCTATCAATTCTATATTATAGCTTTCTCTCAGATGTCTGGAATCTTACAGTCATTCTACTTCCATAGAGGGCGCTGGAGGCAGAGGTCCTGTGATTGACTAGTTGTGTGACCTTGGAAAAGTAACTTAGGCTCTTAAATTAGTGGGTTCCTCCCCTGTACAATGGAGATAATAACACTTCTTACCTTACAGGATTTTTGGGAAGATTAAATGAGGTGTGGCTCTAAAGCTGTGGTTCCGGTTGATACTGTGGCTCCTTATTTCCTGCTTAGACTCCCTCATCTAAAGATTCCCTAACCAGTTTTCATGCTCCCTGTCTCTTCCTGTTTCTAACATTGGATGTGATGCCCCTCCTATTTACAACAATTACCTTAGGGATAAAGTCTATAAGTCAAGTTCCTTTATAATCTGTTATTTTTAAAAAATATTTTATTTATGTATTTATGTATTTATGTATTTGATTTATTTGACAGAGAGAGCGAGAGAGCAAAAGCAGGGGGAGTGGCAGAGGGAGAGGGAAAAGTAGGCTCCTCTACTGAGCAGGGAGCCTGATGTGGGGCTCAATCCCAGGACCCTGAGATCATGATCTGAGCTGAATGCAGACACTTAACCAACTGAGCCACCCAGGTGCCCCTATAATCTGTTTTGAAGGTTAAGTCTCATATCCTTTTAATTCCTCTGGGTGTTTGGCCAATGTGCTCCTCTTTTCAAACACATACACACATACATAAATGACCTCATCTTTGCTACAACCTGGCATACTTTTCATGCATTTGGGCCCATGAAAAGTCTATTTTCTCTGCCTGGAATGACCTTCCCCCATTTTCAATTTGTGTTTAAGATCCAGTTCTAAAATTATTTCATGTAGTAGATCATTATAATAACGGCCTCTAAGGAATCATATCTCCCTATGTCAGTGTGACATTCTACTTCTACACCAGAAGGTAGAGTTGGTTTCCCCAGCCTCCCCAATCTAGGCTGGTCTTGTGATCTGCTTTGAAGAACAGATTGCATGTACTTAACATTGCATGAGTTCTGGAGCTTAGGCCTTAAGAATCCTTAAACTTGAGATCATCAGACCATGAAGAAGCTCAGTATAACTTGCTGGGTGATACAAGGGGACACAGAGGGGAACTGCAGCCCCATCTAGGAGTAAGCACTGCTGCCAAACAAATGAGTAAGGCCATCATAGACCTCTAGTCTCCACTCAACCATCAGATGACTAGGGCCTCAAGGGTAAGACTAGCAGAACTGGCTAGATCACTAATTCATAGAATCAAGATCACGAGAAATAAAAAAATCACTATAATTTGTGGTAGCTGGTTACACAGCAATAGAAAAATAATACACAACTTCAGAGAAATGTTCTAGACCTACTCAAGAAAAACACATGATTCTTTCTTCTGGACTTTGTTCATTTTCTGTCATAACACATTGCTCATGTAATTATTGGTCTGCCTGTGACTGTTTCTCTCATTAGATTAACACCTTTTGAAAAGTAGAGATTGGGTTTTTATTTATCTTTACATCTCCTATGACTACTCTAGTGCCTGGTACATAGCAAACTGTGGACATTTATTACCCAAGTTATGTATGTACCATTTCCTGAAATTTGCCCTCTGGAACTCATGGTCAGTCATAAGCAAAATTTTTCATATCTTCATCCTTTTCAATTAATATTCCCTTCATCTTCTTATTCTTCCCTGGTGGCTCTGGTTCTCTGCAGCCCTCTGAGGTGGTGGCTATTTTTTCTCCCATGCTGTACACACCATGGTTTTGAAGGCAGGTAAGCAATGCCCTAGCTTCTCATGTCTTCTTTTAGACTGTCTTCATTCCCTGCCTCTTCTCCAAAAACTCTCATAACATCAGGTTAAACCACCTATAACTCTTTTTTTTTTAAAGATTTTATTTATTTATTCATTCATGATAGACATAGAGAGAGAGAGAGGAGGCAGAGACACAGGCAGAGGGAGAAGCAGGCTCCATCCCGGGAGCCCGATGTGGGACTTGATCCCGGGACTCCAGGATCACACCCTGGGCCAAAGGCAGGCGCTGAACCACTGAGCCACCTAGGGATCCCCCTAAACCACCTATAACTCTTATTTGTGAAAGTCATCTACTGATGCCTAGGTCTCTGTCTCTCCTTCCATGAAGATTTTAACCACAGACTCACAATCTCCCTCTCTTATTATCCCCCAATAGTGATTTCAATATTTACATAGCTCAGCCTTCCCAAATCATGGCCCCTTAGTTCCTTGACCTCCTCTCTTTTAATGATTTTGCCTTCTATCCCATCTCAATCATTTATTTCCATGGTCATACCTACCTCTTATCTAGTGACCACCAACACATTGAAACCCCTTCATAATCCCAATTTCAAACATTCTAGTATCCAATCACCACTCCCTACATTTCTACTTCTCTTACTTTGGTCTCCAATTCCAAAACTCCTTTTCTACTGGACTTACAGTTCATGGTCATCACTACTTTTTGCTATTGCTCATGCATCTCATCTTTCACTTTCTTCCTTACTCAGTTAAAATTTAATGGTCAATCATTTCAGTCACTCTCTTCCCTCTCTCTTGATTTATTATACTCTCATACTTGCTATAGCTTTAATTAAGTCCAGCTTTCTACCTGATACATATCCAAGTCCAGAGAGCTAAATGTGGATGGAGAAAGAATAGCCTCTCTTTAAATTCATAAATATTAATAATCTCAAGAGGGTCCTTAATGCTACCTCACAGCCAAAACTCTATTTCTTTAGTCCAGACAACCTCTTTACACCCCTAAATGACTAAGTCACAGCTTCTGATCTCTTCTCAAACCTGACATCTCTACCTTCTTTCCTTTCCAAATTACTATGAAAATAGAAACAATTAGAAGGAGACTCTTACAAGCTCCCACCACATCACCATGCTTATTTGTAACTTGGTTCATCTACTGTGCCTTTACTCCTCCTTTTATGAATAAATTGTACATGTTTCTAGCTAGAGCCACCCAACTAAAGAGCACCAGATTCCATCTCTTACCTATTCATTGATATTGCTTCTTAAATTTTTCCTCTTTCTCCTGCAGCATTTTCCCCTCCCTACTGAGTCATCACCATCATCATATGAGCGTACTGTCACTTTCATATTACTTAAAAAACCTACATGTCCTGACTCTATTTACTTACCCCTCTAGATCCTGCTATATTTCTTCTTTTTAAGGAAAACTCCTTCAAAGATTAATTATACTCACTACCTCAAATCACCCTCCTCCCATTCTTACTTGAACCCACTACAATAAGGCTTTTTGCACCCCTTCCCCCAAATGCTTCATGGAATGTGCACTTATCAAGGTCAGCAGTGGAATTCAATTGTTGCTACACTCAATGGTTGATTCTCAGTGCTTATCTTACTTGATTAGCAACAGCTTTTGACACAGTAGATCACACTATTCTTCCTTTCTAGAAACTGTGGCATCCAAGAAACCATGTCCTCCTGATTTTCCTCTTCATCTCTAGCTGTTCCTTCTGTTGTTGCTATTGTTGTTTTTCTACCTGATTTTTATACTCCAGAACATGCCTGCCTTGGAGATTTAGGACTTGGTTTCTGGAATGCTCTTTCCCCTCAATATCCATGTGACTCAATCCTTCATCTCTCTTCCATTTTTACTCAAATGTTACCTGGCCAGAGAATTCTTCTTTGGCCATCTGTTCCAAAGTTGTGATACTATCCCCCTTTTGCACTTTATTTTTCTCTTCGGCTTTTATCACTACCTCAAATCTTGCAAATTTTCCTTATTTATTTTGTTGTCTCCTCCACTAGAATCTATAATTCCATGAACAGACATTTTGATTTGTTTCATTTACTTTTTCTGAATCCCCACTGCCTAGTAACACTTAGAAAATAGTAAACACTCAATAGATATGTGTTGAATGAATGACTAAGTATATTGGAAAAAGAACCAGATGGAATTTCTAAAAATAAAAAATAAATAAAATAATTGAAACTAAACACCTAAAATCTAGATTAAAGAGAAAATTTTTTTCAGAGAACAACCACAATATCAACAAAAGAAATATACTCCATGGTTCATCTTAGTAGTCTACCATAAATTTGATAACCAAGCCAGCAACAAGGGTAAGAAAAACAACAAACTAATCTTCCCATGAAAATAGATTTAAAAATCATAAACATTTAAAAAAAATCATAAACATTTTATCAAGCAAAATCCAGAAGTTTATGAAAAATATATCACAGCCAATATTATAATTTCATTTATATAAATTTCAAAATTAGAGCATACTAACAATACAATGATCCTTCATTATCCAGATCTATTTGGTACCCGAGTTCAAACAGTGACAGTCTGAATAATGATTTAGGATACTTATGGGTACCTCAGTTGAGTGTATTTATTTTTTAAGGTAACATACTAATATTAGCCTTTTTTTTTTTTTGGTGTGCTATTCTATGAATTTTGACCTATGTATAGATGTCACTACCACCACCACAATCAGGATACAAAATAGTTCCACTGTAACCTTATAAAACTCCTTTGTGTGACCTCTTTATAGTCATATGCTCCCCCAGCTCTCAATCTTTGGCAACTACTGATCCATTCTCCATCACTATAGTTTTGGGCTTTTTTAGAATGTTATATAAATGGAATCATATAGCATGTAATATTTTGAGATTGGCTTCTTTCACTCAGAAAAATAATTTTGAGGTTCATCTAAGTTAGTTCCTATATCAATGATTCACTCCTTTTCATTGATGAAGATGGGTCTACCACAGTTTGTTCATTCACCCATTGAAGGGCATTTGGGTTGTGTTCAGGCTTTGGAGATTATAAATAAAGTTGTCATATATATTTACAAGTTTTCGTCTGAATGCATGTTTTCATTTCTCTCGGATAAATACCAAAGGAGTGGGATTTTGGGTTAGATGGTAAGCATTTGTCTAACATTATAAGAAATTTCCAGAGTAGCTGCATTTTACCTTTCTCCCAGCAATGTGTGAGTTCCAGTTGCTCTATAGCCTCACTGGCACTTGGTATTGTTAGTATTTTTTATTTTTTATTTTAATTATTCTATAATTTGGGAAGGAAATAGCTATATTTTGATAATGAGAAAACTACCTAAAATTTCATTTTAATTTATTTGTTTTTTAGTTTAGATAAAAGGGACACACACCCATGTGGTAAAATTATGAAGAAAAGAAACTGATTAGTATAAAAAGTAGATAGTGATTACTTATAACCGAAAGGGAGGCAGATGTCATCCATTAGGTTCAGAGGGGCTCTAAGATACTGATGAAATGTTATTTAGGAAGCAAAGGTGGTAGGCACAGGTGGCCCATTTTAATATTATACTTGAAACTATACCCATGTGTTTGCCACATCTCATAGTTAATTTTTTTAATGTCTGAGCATACAAAATATACAAAGTACTCAAAGTAATGCAGAAAATATTCTAAAATCACTTCTTTCAAAAGTTCAAGTATAATGAGTTTAAAAACTTAAAATACAAGCATTTTGTAGAATTTGTACGTAAGACTTTCTTAAAGCTTGTTATAACTAAAGTACTTTCTTTAATATATCTGTGCTTGTGTATATCTCATAGGCCAAGTTACTGATGGGCTATCCAGTTCACTAATGAGTTTGTTTTTTTCCAGAAGCCTCAACCTGTACATAGAAGGGTTGGTCATGGTAAGACCATTCTGAATCAGTGGCAAAGAGTAGCTTTCAGAAACCATGACCAGAATTTTACATTAAGAAGCACATTGAATGTATCATTTTTACTATTCACAAATTCTTAGACACATTCCAGGAAACAATCAAGACTACACAACTCTTTTTAGCAGCCTTCTCCTATTGCCACCAACACTCAAAAGGACAATGTTTACCTGTGACAACACTGGGAATTTTGGAGAGAAAGCTCTTAACTGTTCTGATGGGCACACCACCTGTCTTGTCATCTTGCATCTTCGTAATGATATCTTCAATCTGAAAGCGAATAAAGAAATGTCACTTCCTCCCATAAAGTAATCCTCTGAAAGAGGATAAAGAAATGTCACTTCCTCCCAAAATGAACATGTATGAATATATATGAACAATAGATATAAAAAAAGTCCTCCACCTAGACAGTCAATAAACACAGTAGCAGGATCTATAATAAACCAAGCACTAGAGGTGGGTGGGGAGGTCATGAGGTTATATACAGGAACATAAAGCATGGTCTAAAGACTCCTAGATCAAGAAGGTAAGGAGGGAAAAATATTAGGATTCCTAATGAACTGATTCCAACATGGAAGTCAATATGTATGCAATGAGATTCCTCCTCTTTCCCACATTTGGTTTATATATAGGCTGAACAATATGAGCTATGTGGCCTTTGGGACCAGTGTAGGATCCAGACAGTATCACAAAGGAGAAAAAAATAAATACTGTAAATCAAGATGTGGAAAGTTCTGATCCAGAGAAATTGGAGGACAGGTTTCAGTGGTTGGTTGCGGTGGTGTGAGCGTGGTCACTTTGAGCCAGGATTAAAGCGGAACTCCTTTTGGACTAAAGAAGACCATACTGCCAAAAGAAAGACCATGGTGGGCTGTGGCTTGAAGCCAGTGAGATTTTATTAATAAAACAATATATTATGTATTTATGTTGAATACAGAACCAAGAGAGAAGATGGATTACTAAGAATATAGGTGCATAAATTGGGAAATCAATTTGTAGCTAAGAATTTACAGGCCAGATGTAATTTCCTGGGCAGAAAGTTTCAGAATAGAATACAGAACAATCTTTGACAAGGACATAGATCTTATTGTTTGGGAAGTTGGGGGTAGGGAGCAACTGGGAAAAGGGAGAAAATGATGTTTAGTTTTATCACATATCTTGTTCCCCTACTCAACAGAATATTTGTGAAACACCAGGATGGGTCCTCTGAGTATTTCCATAAAAGATGCACATAACTTTAAGTCTAGAGATTTAAAACTCTAGCTCATCTAGTCTAACATACTAGTATTGCAATTTGAGGTTGAATTTCTCAAAATCACACAGCAACTTACTTGAAAGATATAAATAACTCATTAGAGACTAGTTAGAATGCAAAATTACTTAATTAAATACAATAGATAAACTATATTAAGAATTTACTATGTGGCACAATATCGTACATATATTAACCTACTTAATTTTCATGATTATTTCATAATCTAGATTCTATGTTACCCTCACTTTTCACATATCAAACCAGGGTAGATCAGGTTATTGTAACAAATAACCCTCAAAATCATAACGGCTGGGTACAAACAAGTTTATTTCTTTCTCATGCTTCAAGTCTATCACAGGTCACCAGGGGGCTTCTGCTCATTGTAGTTATTCTGTGACCCAGGTTGATGGAATGGTCACCATCTTGAATGTTGCTCATCATTGTGCTAGAGGGACAAGAGAGAATTCTGGAGAATCTTGCATTGATTGTCAAATATTGTAGCCAAGAAACCCTATATACAACACCTTTGCTCACAATTCTTTGGCTAGAACTAGTTACATGGCACCACCCAACTACAAAGGAGCCAGGGGGTTGAGTCTTTTGGGTGCCAGGAGGAAAGGGAAACTGACCATCTGTGAACAGCCCCAATGACCACCACAGAGGTTAAGCAACCTTCTCAAAGTCACACAGCTACCCAGTTGAGTTTAAACACAGCCACAGACTTCAGAGCTCAGGTTTCCAACCCCTGAGCTGTGCTGCCTTCAATAAGATTCCCAGAAAAGTAGCCAAGCAGGAAGACCACTTTCCTCTGGTTATTTCTGGGTTTTTCCGAGAAGTAGTGATAATGAGAAAGAATCTTAAGCTCCTGGCCCTTTAGGGAGTAGATGAATATATCATGCTAAGAATAAAGGTTATTCTCTGAAGACCTACATTCTGGTAAGTGACAGGATAAGAAGATTTTTCATCCACATTCATGTTACCGTCTCAGCTACTGCCCTGCCTTACTGCCCCTCACCTCAGCCCAATGATTTAGAGTAGTCTGAGTATTCCTTACAAATAGTCAAGAAGAGTTATTCCTAGAAAAAATGGTCATATTTTCAAAGTAATCTATGCTTTTGATCTGGTGTGCTATCTGAACCCACATGTATCAGTTACATTGATGCTTTTTATAGAATGGACTCAAAATCATTGGGAATTGGAGGGAAGCCAATATTTCAATTCAGTTACACTCTTGACTTGCCATTAGATGATAGTAATTACCATTCCCTGCTGATGTGGGCTGGATTGAAGGACTGGCTGTGCAGAGGCATGCTCCACAGTTCTTTTCTTCCATGCTCTATGAAGTCATTTCATCCCAACACCAAATCTTAAAAGGACATATTTATTTAAGAATACCTACCTATCTTCTCATGTGGGCTCACAATATGCCAAGATGTATGAGGTATATTATTTATCAGAGGTTATAGCCAGGTCAAAAAGACAACACCCTTAAGGGACCAGAAAGGGAATTACATTGCAGCAATAGTTTACAACACCAGAAATGTGGAAGAATGTTCATTGGTCCCCAATTCTTGACTTCTCCATAGTATTAATATTTACCCAAATCCATGAGTCTGCCCCTTGACCTTTGGGCTTGGCCATGTGACTTGCCTGGCTAATGGGAGGATACTGAACGTGAGGTTAGCAGAGGCCTTCAATGTACCTGCATGGTCATGCTCACCCTCTTCTCCTGCATTCCTATATCAGATAGTTGTCGCAAGGAGGAGAGACATCTAGATCAGAAGGGACCCAACCTACAGCCAGATAGGTCAAACCTTAGTTGATCTGCACACTCATGAGTTTATTGTTATATGGCCCTGAGTTTGGGTGGTTTACTATCCAGAAAAATTGTGGCGATAGCTTACTGACACAGCAGGGCTCTAAAATAAATGCACCTATCAAAAATTGCTGAAGCCACACAAACACTTAGTAATAAGAATCAAGAATCCAGAGGTGGGGTATCCTAAAATTCAATGCTTTTTAAGAATGCAGAAATTCCAATAATACCATCCACAATTTACTTAAAAAATTCTTAGGGCCTATACTCGTCTTAGCCCATTCTGTTGTGTCAGGAAAATTTGTGATAGCTGAGTTTGATTCTGGAGCATGGTCCTCTGCAACATCAGCTAATAATACTGCTTCTGATTTTTTTTTTTTTTTTTGGTCAAGTTTTCTGGTGAGATGCTGAGAGTACAGACCTACCAAAAAATCCAGAGTGGGATCCCAGGAGGCTATATAAATTATAATGGCAAATATTTTCAGAACATCTACAAATGATCAACACTGTCCCCAGTATTATTTTAAATAAATTATCTAATTAATTTCTCAGTCTTAAAAGTTACTTAGTAAAGATCTTGAAATTTAGGCTCAGAAGGTTAGATTTATCCAAGGACAAATGGCTAGTAAGTGGCAAAGTCCAAATTCTTGTCCAAGTCTTCCTGACTCTAATGTCCAAACTCCATCAAATCCAAGATTCCTCTTATTTTTGACCAGTGTCTGCTGACATGCTCTTCAGATGCAAGGCACCTAATACTGTTTGCATTGAAGGGGAAGTTCAGCTCAGTCCTAAGGGGGTGGAGAAGGAAACAGAGAAATTGATCCAGATAATCAGATTATCAACCGTCTCAGAATTTATTTTGGTCCAATGACTGCTGATGCCTAGCTGCTCTGTGTTTTTTCTTCCTTTTTCCCAGAGACTTGGCAAGATTTATCTTCTATGGTGGATCACAGCTCCTGGGTGGGGACTGGGGAGATAGGAAGGTGTCTATTTATATTTTCTTGGTTATTCAGTCCCATCTAACTTCAGACACCTTTTGTTCCTAAAGAAGAGCGACATCAACTTCTTGACATCCTTTAATATGAAGCTCTGTATCATTAGGGAGAATGTTGGACCTAAATTTCCCTGTGCCAATCAATAGACATGGCTGTTATTTGACAGCAAGTAATGCAGAAAAGCTCCTTGACCAACTCATCCGGTTCTGCCTGGATGAGTCCCAACAACCAGGACACCCTCCTACAAAGGAGCTCAAGACTCAGCACTGACATGCACGTAGAACATTCTTCCAAAGAGCAGGGAAAATGGGAACCGTTACACTATAGGGTGGGTTTCCTTTGAATTGAGGAATATCATGAGACAGTAGACATAATTCACTGATATAACTGTGGTGTGTAAGAGGAGTGGGGAGAAGCAACCACCTTTCCACAAAGTGAGGCCGAAGCAGGACTGCAGGAGGAACACTGGTCTGAGGCCCAGGAGAAAGGCTAGCCTCAGCTTCACTGATTTGCTGTGTCAACCTTGGACAAGTTACTTAACCTCTCTGGATATAGTGCCCTCATCTCTACAGTGATAGGCCTGATGGCTAAACTAAGATTTCTAGTTCTAAGACACAAGAACTTTCCCTGACTTGACAAATGTAAGGCTGTGTCTGCAAGAAAAGGACAGGACAGGCAATCACGTCTCTGGCTTTCCATTCTCCCTGCTGCCCATTGGCCAGATGGCTCCATACAGAACTCTTCCCTGGGCTGAGGTGCAAGGTGATGTGCACAGCAGGACCGGGAAGTTTTGGCGTTTTCAGAAATCATTTTGGACAAACGGCATTAGAAGCCAGACAGAGACATGATCTAAAGAGGCCCTGACACTGTTCCTTACTGATCAGTTCCTTGCCTGCTCATCTCTGCTTATACAGATGACACTCCCAACAGAAATGACAAAAGGCCAATATTAGTTTTGTTTGTGTAAATTAATTATCCAATGAACTGATTTATTTAGCTCCTCCAATTTTTCCTCAGTGGAAGATTAAAAAACTTCAAGAATAGGAAAACTATATTGCCATTATTAAAAATATATATATATACCCACAACAATTTTAGCAAAAAAGTATGCCTCAGGCGTGAAGTTCTTTTCTATTGAAGCGTTTCATCTTGACTTTGCAATCAATTGCCTATTTCTCGCCACTAATGCCTGTCATTCCAGCTCCTGCATTTCATTAAAGACCCTTTCTGTTTTGGTGTCTATGAATGAGTGAAAATGACTCTTTGGACACATCTTATCAGCCCAGAGGCAGGAATCAGAGCTGGCAAATGATAATCATATTTCTTAATCCAAAATGTGTATGCTTCACTGAGCATGCTCTGTCCCCATATGTGTTCCATAAGATCAGGCTATTTTTCATTTTTATTTTTAAAAACATAGCACTTTGCTATTTTCAACTTATAAATGTACTCAGCTTCACTTACCGGGTTAGTGGACATTTATTGAGCGCCTACAAAGTGCCAGGCACAATTTTAGTTTCTACAGTTACAGAAGTGGGTAAAAGTCTGTTCCCTTTCATTGTGGACTAATACAGTTCAGAAAGATTCTGGCATCGGGGTTCAAAGTTAAGGATGTGGCAGCGGAGCCAAGTACAGGCTCAAAAGAGCTTGACAGTGAAACACTAAGGAATACTACTTTCAGAGGTCATCAAAAAGGGGAACCCCCCCTCCCTCTTTCACCATCCCATTCAAAAGATGGTGATTTCAACAGCAGGAGGGGAATCCTCAGAGTCCTTGTGCTAGCTATGACAGTGACTGAAATGCCTGTTAATTTATTTTCAGTTAAACTTACTTCTGAATCATTGTATCAGCCTGAAATACTTTTGATAAAAGTTAAAAAAAAAAATCCAACCTCTAAACATTGGGAATTATTTTTCCCACATAACAAGCAATGTGTGCATGGATGGCTGATAGCATTACTGGGGTTATGCAATTCTATGTGAATCATCATCTTGGCCTTTCCCTCGTGCTTGCCAGAGAGTGGCCTCAGCTCTAGGCATCACTTCTACCTTTGACAACAAGAAGAAAGGCAGGAAGAAGGGCAGAGTGTTGGTAGAAGCACACACCTTCCCAGAAGAGGCCAAGAGATCTGTGCTCTAGTCTCATTGGCCAGAGCATGTTGCATGGTAAAGGGAGCTGGGCAAAGGGTATTCAGTTTATCCAGCCTCCATACCACATGGAAGCATGGGAGAGGGGGAATAAAAACAGGGTTGGGTTCACCAAATAACATTGTCCGCCACAAAGATCCTGTATTAAAGAACATTCATAAAGGATGACCGGGCAGGCCTGACTCCTCTCTGATCTGTTCTCCATATTGTAGCTTGTGTGATATCCTTAAAGGAAAAAATTCATCCTTTAACTCCCCTGCTTAAAATCTGTCTATGGTTTCTCAGTGCTTGTTCTGTTATAAGGTCTGTTAGGACCCTCTGTCTTTTCTCTATATCAATTATCACTTTAACTTGTGCTTGCTTTTCCCATTTGACTATTTTTCTGATCATTTAATCCTAATAGTAGGTGCTCAGTAAATATTTGCTGATGAATAATTATATGAATGACACGAGTGCTATTCTATTCCTTTTTTAAATTGAAGAATAATTGACATACAATATTATACTAGTTTCAGATGTACAACATAGTGATTCAATATTTATATATAAAATGGTCACCACAATAAACCTAGTTACCAACTGTCACCAGACCCAGTTGCTACATTATTGACTATATTCCCTATGCTGTACTCTACATCCCCTTGTCTTTATTTTATAACTGTAAGATTATACCTCTTAATCCCCTTCACCTGTTTTGCCCATCCCTCCATCTCCCTACCCACCAGTTTGTTCTCTGTATCAGCCACCAGTGAATAAAAGACAGTCTGTTCTCTCTCATCATGGATCATCAGTTTGTTCTTTGTATCAATGAGTTTGTTTGCACTTGTTTTGTTTGTTCATTTGCTTTGTTTTCCACATTTAAGTGAAGTCATATGTCTTTCTCTCTTATTTCTCTTAGCATAATGGTCTCAAAGTCCATCCATATTCCTGCAGATGGCAAGATTTCATTCTGTTTTTATGGCTGAGTAATATCCCATTATGGATGGATGGATGGATGGATGGATGGATGGATATATATAGATATATTTCATATATATATAATTTTCTTTATCCATTCACCTATTGAGGGACATTGAAATTGCTTCCATCTCATGCGTACTATTTTTTTTAAGGAGAGAGAGACAAAGCATGTATGTGTGCGCAGGGTTGGGGAGGGTCAGAGGGAGATGGAAAGAGAGAATCTCAAGCAGGCTTCATGCCCAGTGCAGAGCCTGACATGGGGATTGATATCATGACCTGAGCGGAAATCAAGTGTCGCATACTTAATAACTGAGCCATCCCGGCACCCACCATAAGCATTATATTCTTCAAGAACTTTGTCTTGGATTCCAGCATTAAATGGGATGCTTAATATATTAGTATCTTATGGGTAGTAATATCTGAACTTTATTTTTTTTAAATTTTTATTTATTTATGATAGTCACACAGAGAGAGAGAGAGAGGCAGAGACACAGGCAGAGGGAGAAGCAGGCTCCATGCACCAGGAGCCCGATGTGGGATTCGATCCCGGGTCTCCAGGATCGCGCCCTGGGCCAAAGGCAGGTGCTAAACTGCTGCGCCACCCAGGGATCCCTAATATCTGAACTTTAAAGTGAACTTGGTGTTTACATTTTTAAAGATCATTCTGCTTTGGAAATGAATTAAATAAATGAATCTTAGCAACAATGTTCAAAGAATTGTTCAATAAGCACCCGAGTATCAGTTGACCTTAGAGCAGCTCCCTAGTGTACTATGCCTGACATTACCCAGGGGCAATGCCAGGGTAAAAGGACAAAGTTGTTTTACTTGTATTGTCTCCTGGAAGCTTATTTTTATGGTCTTAGTATTACTATATGTAGTGCTTCATAAATTACTTTTATGGAAAACATTTTCCCCCATTTACTTGAAGAGAAAAACAGACAAGAATGACGTTTTTGGTTAGTGAAAAAATGGTTTACTGATGATATTTTAGAGCAAATGACTCCCCTCAGCTTGAAGGAATGGCAAAGCTTTAGAAGGCATAGTGTCTCTTGTATAAGCATCTATGTTTGCTTGGAAATAAGTGGAGCGGGTCCTTTGGGTGAGCCATAGAATAAGGAATCTCTGACTGCAGAAGGCCAGCTATGAGGAAAAGGGACACTGATCAAGAATACGTTCTAGCAATGGGAAAAGACCTAAAATCTCTATTGTAATCTTCTCAAATTGCCCTAATTTGCATGCCATCTGCTTCTCATTCTCCACCCTTTATAAAAAAAACACACACTGATACTTAGGGCAAGCAAATTGTCCAAGGCCACATGAGGCTGTTGAATAATGATATCACTGGTATCAAACCCAGGCAGTCTTGCCCCAGAGCTGTCTCCTGGGATCACTATCCCAGATGTCAGGGCAACTTCCAAGCAGACCCTGGTTCACCTAAGTCTTTAGCATAGTGGAAGAAAATGCAGATGATGAGGCCGCATCTTATGCTTCAACGTTTAGTACACAGTGTGGAAGGCAGAAACAATGATCCCCTCAAAAGTTGTCCACATTCTAATTGCTGGAAACTGTGAGGATGTTACTTTGTATGGCAACAGAGACTTTGCGGGTGTGATTCAAGTTAAGGACCTTGAGGTGGGTGAATGATTATCCTGGGTTATGTAGGTGCACTCAGTCTAATCATCTTGAAAGATGAAGACTCTTCCCAGCTAAGTCATTTAGAGAGAGATGTGACCACAGAAAAAAATGTCCGAGACATGAGACTCTGCTGGCTTTAAAGATGAAGGAACAGACTATAAGGCAAAGAATGTGGTGACCCCTTGGAAAAAGGCAAGGAAACAGATCGTCTCCTAGAGCCTTCAAAAGGTATGCAGTCCAGCCAAGATCTTGATTTTAGCCCAGAGACCCCCACATCAGACTTCGGACAACAAGAACTATACTATAGTAAATGTATCTTGTGTTAAACTATTAAGCCTAAGGTAATTTGTTATAGCAGCAGTAGAAAACTAATACATATAGTGACCCATACTCATGAATAAATGTCTGGAAAATCAGTAGTCTGCATTGTTTCCAAAACAGATTAGTATTTTGGAGAGGAAGTGGGTGGATTTCCCCACTGTTCCATCTGAACAGCTTAACAGACAAACCAAGGAATTGTGATAGTCTGCTTGGGGGAAGATGTCAGAGTTGAGGACAACAAAAACATCTGTCTATAACCTGAAGTAATTGCTTCCATGACATTTTAAACGCTTCAGTTTCCGGTCTACCTGGGACCAATTAGATGGTGGCTCAGAGGTTACTTTTAAGGGCTTCTTAAGTGGCTCACAGTAGCCCATTAATTAATGCCAACACAACATTCTATACATGGAAAAACAAATATCCTTTTTTATTTCCCATCTCAAATTTTATCTTGCCACATTCTTCAACCTGGCCCGCCAAGGGAGAACTAGCCCACAAGGAATATCACGTGGCAACACAGCCCAAATAATTAGGTAAGCAGGATAAAATGCTCCAAATGTGAATATATATCTTTTCATATTAAGTTTCTATAGAAAGATTCTGGTTTTAACATGCATATCACCTTCCCCTTACTGCTGGAAAGAGCCTAACAATACTTTTGTTTCCAAGGAAAAACCAGTCCACCCAGTGTCCTAGAATATCGCTGCAATTTTTTTCCGCTTGGAAAGGATTGAAGAACATGAGACCTGTCCTCCCTCTGACCCCAAGGACATCCTGGATGCTGAAATCACTTATTCTTTCTGGCTCACTTCCTTTCTGACTCTACCTCAACACCCTGTCCTACTCCAAACTGAACAACTGAAATGGCAACTAGAATGAATTTCAGGGCCTAAAATAATTTATGTAAATTATCCCCTCCTCAGAAACCTGTGGTGGCTCCCTCCTGCCACAAAATAAATGCCAGGTTTCCTCCTACGGAATTCAGGGTCCTTTATTATTTGGTGTCAAACTAACTTTCCAGCATCAACTCCTATAATGCTTTTTGTTTCTGGACACACCTATCTGCAAAAATTCCCTGCTCTCTCTCTTGGCCCACACTATGCTTCATCTAACCTACTGCAAACCCACCTGGATCCTAGTCATACTTCTAGGTCTTGCTCCAAAGCAAGCCCCTCTTCTAGGAAATGACCCTTGATGTTTCCAGTCCATGCACACATATGCATTATAAATTGTCTATATTTCTTGCTCCCCTTTTTCCATTCCAAGGATGTGAGGCAAGAACCAGAAGTTGCCTGCTTTGCTCAGGACTGCCTGTTACAGAAGAACCTGAGGTGGCACCACTTCTTGGTGCTAAGCATCTCATTGAAGTTGGCCATGGTACCACCCTTGGTCCTCGAGGGCTCATCCTGCCTACCTCTCCTCAGCTCGGTGAGTGTGATTTTACGTAGTGTGAGTTCATCTGTCCCCCCTCCCTGGCCTGACCCAAGGGGCATGCTCTTCATTTCTTCAGATCACAGCCTCTCTGCACCCAAATGTGCCATTTTCTCTTCCTGGGGCCTTTTCTTTGATTATACCATTCTTCATGTCTGATGCCCGAGCTGCTCCAGTGAGTGCAAGAGTCACCCCTGAGGGAGGAGACTGAGATAAATCACAGTGGGGTGGGGGGAGCTTCCATAGAGGCAAAATCAGGCAAAGCAGTCCTAAAGGAGAAATGGGAGGTGAATCATTGCTTGTTCCAAATATATTTGAATACTCACGATGTGCTAGGGGCTGGGAAACCAGACAGGCAGGTCCTTCCCTCGCTGCTCACCTTTTAGGTGGGGAGGCCCCTCCAGGATGTTTAATGAGCCAAAGGAAAAAGGGGTACAGTCCCCAAGGGGGCCATGCAAAAGATTTTGCAATGACACCACTAACTTCAGGTGATTCCTGCCTCTTCTCCTGAGGAAGCCCCTTAGCCACTGCCCATAGCATCCAGCATCCTACTGGACCCCATGGGCAGGGCTCTGGACAACTGATTTGTGCTGCCAGTGGGCAAAGCAAGGCTTCCAATTGGGGTCTCATATCTCAAGGCTCTCCTGTGGATAATTAATGCTACTTCTGAATATACAGCCCCAGGGGCTGATGTTTTCTGGAATACATACCTAAGTGATGCCGTACGGACTCCCCTTCCTGGGCTGAACTGACTGCCCAGAGGTTGTGATCCCACCTGCAGAGTTCGAGTCCTTCCCCTCCCTACATTCCTGTACCAGAAAGTGCCCCTTGCATGCCCTTTCTCCCTCCTTACTCGAAGAAGACCATGGCACACTCGGGTCTTTCTGAAATGGCTGGCCTCTCTCATTACAGCCACCAAGGGATTAAACAGAACAGGTCAAGGAATCATGGGTAATTTCATCCTCTTCTTAAGCTTGATATTTCCCCAAATTTCTTTAAAATCAAGGAACCACTTTATTTCCAAGAACAGCAATTTATTTCTAAGATTTAAATGAGTATATAGGCAAAAGTTCTTAGCACATAGATAGTTGCTCCCGAGAAATGTTACTCTCTCCTCCTTCATAATAGATTTTAATTTCTTTCTCCATCTGAGGCAAGGGAGTAACCACAGGAGGTTCTACTGCTCCCTGGAGATTATAAGGGAGCCTCTGAGGACAGCAGCTACTCCTGGAGAGCCACGCTTTCCAAACAGGTGTCCCTAAAGTCACTTCTCACTGAATGGGACCCACTTTGCATAGGTTTCCATCTACAGAGAAAATTATTATTTCATTACCCAGCTCTGTATTAGCCTGAGCTCCCCAGAGCAGTCTTATTTTGGCCTTAGATCCCAAGTCCCACCACAAGCCAGGATAAGCAGCAGAATTTGCCAAGGGGGGGGGGGGTGCATATCTGCCTAAAGGAAGGACAAGCTTTGCATGCCCAGGAACAGGTGTTCTTTTTAATCTCCAAGCCCTTTGCCTACTGCTCCTGAAATTACAGACTGAAAGAAAAACTTTCATCTTCAAGAAAATGAGATTTAAGGCAGTATGCATCTCTCCGATTTAATTCTGATTTTATTCTAAGGAGCTTGAGCAACTCAGGGAAGCATCTGATGGACCGTCGGAAAACCCGGGGTAAATACCCATATCTGAAAATAAAACAGGCGAGCCCCCAGGGAGAATGGCAGGGTCATTTGCCAATGACTTCTATTTATCACTCAGATTAAGTAGCTTTTGTAGTTATTATTATTATTATTATTATTATTATTATTATTATTGCAGTCTCCCTGCATCTCTTCTGCAGCAGGAAGGCAAGAAAGCATCAGGTGGTGTCTGCATGCTGACCAGTCAGGTAGGTTCTAGGAGCCATGGGGGCCCAGCCCCCACCTATGGGGAGGCAGGTGGGTGGGAACGTGGTCCTCCTGCTTGCCAGTCATTAGTCCATGCTGCCTACCTCACAGTCATCAGGAGGAACAGAGGAGAAAAAGATTGTAAGTAGAAACTTATGTTTCTTTCCAATAAAACTATCTGTGCCTCTTTCCAATAAAAAGAAATTTCTTTCTCTACTTACGGATTAAGGAGTTGCGGGGATCTAGGAGGTGTGGGGGGGGGATACCTATCAAGAAACTACTGGATTTGAAACACTGACCATGACAATTTGGGAGGCAGTGGGTTTTGTCCCTCACCTGAGGAGGAGGGCTTTCACAGGGCCTAAGTCACCTGGGGAGGGGTGTCTACTAGGTCAATGGCTGGTGGGTGAGGGGCAATTTCAGCCCTGACTCCGCTGACTCACAGCGGAAAGACCCAGTCTCAGGTGTGACTTCCACAAGTTGGCTCTTGCTTCACAGGAACCCCCTGCTGCATGGTGATGTTCTTCATATGCCTCATTGTGAAGCCCCTGGTTATGGCTGAACAGTTATTTCAGCCATATTATACATATATTTCAGTATAATATTTCAAATTATACCTCTGTTACTTCAGAATGGGACCTTGTTTGGAGATAGGGTCTTTGTAGAGCTCATCATGTTAAAATGATGCCATCAGGTTGGGTTCTAATCCAATAAGACTTATACAAAGGGGTATCTGGACCCAGAGATGTGTAAAGGCAAGATGTGAAGAGACAGGGAGGAGACAGTCTCCTCAAGCCAAGGAGAAAGGCCTGGGACACATCCATCCCTCGCAGCTTTTGGAAGGAAGCAGCCCTATTGACTCCTTGATTCTCGATTTGGAGACTCTAGAACTTTGAGACAAAACTTTTATGTAGTTTAGGCCACTCAGCCTGCAACATTTTGTTATAGCCCTAGCACACTGATACACTCCTCCTGACTACAGGCCACAGACTTTAATTTTTCCAGCTATTTCCGTTCAGCATGCAATGAAAACAATTTCCTCTCATGCTCTCTTCCTCCCCATCTCCTTTCCCTTCCTGGGCTCCCTTTCCCCAAACACACATACACACACACACACACACACACACACACACTGTCCCAGGAGATGATGACTAATTATATTCAGATTAGACAGTGTTCCATTAGCAAAATTAACTAATTTGACATCTTGTGTATTGTCTGGTCCCCAGGAAGCCACACAGCATACTACTTTGAAGCTCTGGCTTTCTGAAAGCCAAGACTACGTCTAACATTAGGTTTGGGATTCACAGACCAGATTCATAACTAGGAAGGTCAGGAAGACTCTTGTTTTCCAGAATCAAGAGTAAAGAGTATCACAATTAGAGTTTGTTTGTTCTAAAATTATCTGTGATAAGGAATATATAGAAACTCCTACACGTACAGCACAGACATATAGATGAACACCATGCAAATAGTTTGAGAGATAAATGACTTAGCAGCCCAAATGTAAACTAATTTGCCATTGAATCAACTGAAAACTTAAAATGTATTGTGACAACAAACAAACGAACAAAACCCAAAAAGTTAATTTGATCTTAGGATGCATTAGCAGAAACATACTGCCCTTAATGAGGGAGGTGATAGGGCCCTCATCTGTACTGATGAGGCTGCACTTAAAAATGCCAAGTTCCCTTCTAGCACCAGACTGAAGAGGACCCACCAACTGTAGTGAACATAAAAGCAAGTGACCTAGATCTTAATGAAAGCATTAAATGGCAGAGGTAGAAGTTGGTAGGGCAGTGATTACTCCTTTATCCCAAATATCAACTTAAAAAGAAAAATACACACAGTAAAAAATGTGTTTGCTCTGTAAATGCAGCTTCCAAGCAAGGACCACAGCCCTTTCTTTCTATGTAGAGATTCTGGAGATGCTACTGCCCAACTCTTAAAGCACTTCTTGAGTCAAGTCATGGCCCCTAGAAGCTGCTTTTGCAACCTAAAATGATCCTAAGTCAGTTTGGAAGAGAAATTTGTTAGTCCATGAGCTTAGCCCTCCCTGGGGTGAGTCAGTCCATCCAATGAGCTAACTTTTACCAGGGAACTGAGAGAAGAGGACCACAAAGAAGACCGGGGACTGAGGGAAGTGAGGATGTGGCAGGAGGGGGGAGCCTGAGACTTGAATTCTAAGGTAGGGAAGGTCCAGGTGAGGGGCTGCAGGCAGAAGGGGTGTGGGTGACAGTGGGATAGAAGGATCCCTCAGAGCCTGGCAGGGGTGGGGGGCACAGTGTCCTGGAGGCAGGAGAGATGTCTCATCTCATAAGTCCTCAGAGTGGCCTTTCTACATGTGGGTCTTACCCTTGCTTTGTCATGAGGGAATCACTTCCCCTTCCAGGGTCTTAGTCTCCTTGTGAATGAATCGGACTGGCTGCATCATGGAACATGGTTTTGCAGAAAATGTTTAAGACAGATAAATTCCCTCATTTCCCTGAAATCCCAGTGCTGGTATGGGTACCTTTTGGGTTTCTGGGTATTTCCAGGCCCATCTGGACCAGCTTGCTTCATCCCTCCTACCTACAAGGTAATGATGGCTCCATGGGGAGGGGTGGAGAAATGAGGAAGAAGCGCTCCCTGTCCCTGGCCTACCCTGTGGCCTAAACCTCTTAGCCACCTGCTCTGCCTCTCCCCAAGTCAGCATAGGGTTCAAACGAGACGAGACGTATGGGAAGCTCTTTCGAGAGCTGGGAGGGGCTATGCTCAGGCTGCCCCAGGCCCAGCTGCCCCTGGGGAGAGGTGGGTTCTGCCATAGTGGGGGGCCTTAGGGGGATGGACAGCACCATCTGAAATATAAGTGAGTTCTCAAACATGTCCCTTTTATCCCCAAGGGGGGGCCTCCTTTTGGACCATTGACTTGCTGGCTCAGACATTCTCCCTGGATGTTACAGGAACCTGGAGAGGTGGGGGGGGCAGAGGGTTTAGGAGGGCACAGGGCAGGATGGAGGGAAACTGTACAACCTGCATTTGCAATAATGTGTGTGTCACAGAGAGAGGAAGCTTCCATTTGATAATAACTTCTGACAGGTAAAAAGCCTTTGCCATCACGTAGGTCATTTTGGGATGAGGAGATTTGATGGGAATAGAAATGGGATGCGTGTGTGCTTATGTCCATGTGTGCATGCACGTGAGTGTGCGTGTGAACGTGTTACCTTGCAGTGCTGGAGATAGCTCAGCCTGTGGGCATTTCGATGTCAGGGGCTCCTCAGGCCCTGAGGGAAGGAGAGCCCTTGAGGAATGTGACGGCAAGAGTGAGTGCCTCCTCGAAGTCACTGGGGGCATCGGGAAGGGCCCTCTCCCAGGTTTGGTGCTCGCCTGGGGCCCAGAGCAAAACACTTGGGGTTTGAGCCCCAAGCACCGGCTGCGGGAAACACTTCATAAATCTAGCACCATGCAGAGAGTGGCTGGGAGAGGCAAGATTTTGACAGTGGAAAATCATTGATGGGGCAAAATACAGCAGTGGGGACTATGTCCAGAGGACACAAAGAAGCCAAGGAGCTGCCTAGAGTTCTGAGCACTTGCAGAAGCAGGCAGGACAGTGATTGCCATCTGCCTGGGAGGCAACAGCATTCTCCTGGCGACATACCAATGAGGGCCCCTGCCCTCTCTGGTTTCTCCCCTAGCTGCCAGTCCTGCCCTATGGCTCAGGCAGGAGCTGACTGCATTCCCAAGTGCGTGTTCAGAGTTGAAAAAGCTCAGACAAAGCATCAACAAAGACCTTGACTTGATTCGATTTCAGAATAGTAATTTTTTTCTAAATTACCATTTAGTGCACACAGCAGTCAGATCACTGTGCATCCCTGAAGCATGTCCTGTTCCCATGGAGGACAGTAAAGGTAGGGGTGGGCCTGAGGCCTGAGATCCACAATTGGCCCCCCATGGACCAAGACGCATGCAGAACTCAGCCTTGCCTCTAGAAAGCTGCATTACTGTGGGCAAGTCCCTAATAGCTCTGTGCCTCAGTTTCCTTTTGCAAACAAAAGGGTTTCAATGGCTTCTGAAACCTGCTCTTCCAGTTTCTACAATTTTGTCCACCCAAGATAGAGCTCCTCACAGCTGCTCAGGACAGACACAGACAGGAAATGCTGCTGCCACCACCTGACCCCCAACCCCATGCCCTTGTCTCTTGGTGCAGCCTCTCCCCTTCCTCCACAAGAGAGGCTGGTTTCCAGCCCTGGGTGAGGAAGCGTGCCTCCATTCTGGGGTCTCAAATCAGGACATCTCCCCACATTCTCCAGCAGGTCAACCGGTAATAAAGGTGATATTTTGATTTTCCCATACTTCATTCTTCCCTTGCTTTCATTGCATCCAAACTCCGGTGGAAACTGGGGGTGTCATTATTAAATGAACTCCTAAACCCCAGCAATAACCCTCAGGTTCACAGCGTGAGGGCAAACCTACCGCCTGGGTGCAAACACTGCCAGCTCTCTTTATTGGCAAAGTTTTGCAGGGCCCTGCAAAACTCCATTCTAGTTTGTGAGCCATCTGGAGCCTGTAGGAGCTAAGTTCAAGTTGTTCTCAAGGAGACCTGGTGCTGGCAACGGCCCACAGTGTCTGGCAGACAGTTTCCACAGCCAAGTGGAAGTTCAGGGCTGCAAACAGTACCTCCAGAGTAACTTGGGGCTGGACCGTGTCTAGCCAGACACAGAGCCAAGAGTCCTTTCGGTTAAATAATTCACAAGCCACCCCTGGGTATATAGACACAGCCCTGTCTAATGTGGGCTGACAGGTGATTTCATGCATCATTTAACTCTTTGCATTGCAGAGGAATGCAACAGATTAGATAATCGGAATAATTTCACCTTTGTAAACAATTTTTTTTTTCTCTCTCTAAGGAACAAAATACCGCAAATGTGAACTGTGAAAGAAGCATTCATCTGGAGAGGCCATGGAGAAATACAAAATTGGGTATTTGTTACAAAAATAAATTGGACAAACCCCTTTCTCTCTTCTATTGGGAGTAGTCTTAAAGAGAGGTTCTCAAGGGCAGAGGGAGATACTGCTTGTGCAGGCATCGAAGGAAGTTCAGTGAAAGAAAAGAATGAGTGGAAAAGAGAGAAGGAGGGGGGAAGTGGGAGAGGGAGGAAGAAGAAGAGAGAAAGAGACAGAGACAGAAAGAGAGACAGAGACAGAGAAAGAATGGGGACAAAAGAAAAAGGCAGCACACCCTTGACCTTGGAGCTTTGGTCTGAAAGGAACACTGAAGCCCCAGGCCAGGCAGCCCTTGCCTGACACCAAGTGGAAATGCAGCTCTGTAGGCTGCCCTCCCTGGACAAAACTCTCCAACAGGATTTCATCCTATTCAACCCTCTATAATAACCAGTTAGCTGGGCAGTCCCGTCTCGCAAAGCAGAGGACAGGGACAAACCCTGTAAGAACACACAGCCTCATAGTTATTCCCAGATTGCAAATGAACAGCTCCATCTTCCTGACATTAGGTGTGGGTGTGCTTTACCACAGCAGTGGGAAAAGCGTCCTGAGTCTTCCTGACCACCGCTTTCAGCCAGGCAGCCTTCTGTGCCCAGCACAATCCCGGGCCTGTCGCTTGCCTTGATTGCATCCCTCTGTGGACTGACCCCTCCAGATGGGCTCTGCTGAAAGCCCTCGCTTGCCTGGGCTGGCAGCCCTGCCTGCATCATCTCTGATAAACGGATTAGCTGGGGGGAGGGAAAGCTCTGCTCCAAGGCACCCTGCAGACCACTGGGCTCTGGAAAGAGGTAAGACTGACAAAAACACACATCTTGTCTGTGCAGATGGGACACACCAAAAACTTTTAAAATGTCACCTCCATCTGGCCAGGAGTCTCTAAGTCCCATGCAAGGCTGCTGTGAGATGGTTTGGAACTCGTTCTGATGAGCATGCCATATTAAGCTGAGATGTGGGCCCAGTGGATCTGAAATGAAATAGCCGTTCCCTTGCACAGATTTTCAAATCCTGCTTAGCGGAGGTATAGGAGAAGTTAATGCCCTTGCAGATGAATCAAACTCAGGGAGAGACATGGCAAATGCCTCGATTTTTCAACCTGTCAACAACGTCCCTGGTATGGGTGGGGGAGACCATGCTAAGTCCTCACCCAGCATCCCATTTCCCCATTCAGGAGTATGCAGAGTGCTGCTGCCCTAAGGCACTCACCGAGGTTCTCAAGCGCTTCTCCCTCGTTTATAGTCTGCTCTTCATAGCAGAGGGGTGCTGCAGGGTACACTCAAAATCACAGACATGCCAATGAAAGACAGCAAGAGCTTGGAAAACCTCCTTGGCAGAAGCATCGCTCCTTCCATGGGGCCTCCCTAGCACCCCATGGGCTGTGTGTTACACACACACATGGTGGGCATCTAATACATGCATTTAATGTAGTCATTGTCACGGTCAAAGCCCTCCAAGTAGGGGGAAAAGTGGCTGAACGTTTAAAACCAAACTGGGCTGGAGTCGCAGTAGCAGAGCCTAGCAAGACTCTGGACGTTGGAGAGACCAATGTACCTACAATGTCCATCCCTCACTGACACTCTGCACCTGCTGCGTGTGGTATTGTGGACAACACAAAATGTACACAATACTGTCAAGGAGTTAATAGTTCACCTCATGCGAGCTTTTAGTTTTTAAGATTTTATATATATGAGAGACAGAGGGAGGGGGAAAGAGAGAGAGAGAGAGAGAGAGAGAACGAACAAGAGCAGGGAAAGGGGCAGAAAGAGAAGCAGACTCTGCTAAGAGGGGAGCCCGTGGTAACCCGATGGACCCGGGGCTGGATGCCAAGACCCTGAGCTTAATGCAGCCACTCAACCGACTGAACCATCCAGGTGCCCCCACGTGGGAGTCTTTACTCCACTTAGAAGTTTGATGGAGTGGCCTCTGACCTCAAAATTCATTATGGAGACAAGGGCAGTAAGTTGTGTCAGAAGTGATAAGGAGAAAGGCTGCCCTATGACATCCTCCCAGGACAGTTTTTTAAAAAAGATTTTATTTATTTATTTATTCATGAGAGACACAGAGAGAGAGAGGCAGAGACAAAGGCAGAGGGAGAAGCAGGCTCCCTGCAGGGAGCCCGAAGGGGGACTTGATCTCAGGATCTCGGGATCATGACCTGAGCCGAAGGCAGATGTTCAACCGCTGAGCCACCCAGAGGCCCCTTCAGTTCACTTTCTACCATGAAGTGGCTTTGGCTCGAGTTACCAGAGTCATTGATTCATCTGTCAGTTTGTAAGGACTTTGAAGGTAGAGACCATTTCTTGCTCCTTGCACAAGTAAATGTCTAGTACTCTTCCAAAAATATTTGTTGGGTGCCTAGCATGGATTGCATGCTTGTCTAGACTGATTGTAATTAATCCAGATAGCAGCTCTGTAGGGTATTCTCTTTTAAGGTGATGCTATGGAAGGGCAGAGAAGTAAAGCACAGGACTGCTAAGTGGCAGTCAGGAGGGACAGAGAGGGGTTTGAACCCAGGTCTCTGAGATCCAAGGCCAGTACAAAATAGTACTTTGGCAGCTTTAGTCCATTTCATCTTATTCTAGTTGTGCCAAGGACTAGTTAACACCTGGACTTGGCTCTTGAAATAAAAAGTGTTATTTTCCAGCAGGGGAAGAGGTATGCCTGACTGGTGATGTATACTGTCCTCCCTTGTACTTAATTATGCCTAAGGAAGCCAGATGTTGAAGTCATTTGTGTATTACAAAGAAAATTAAAAACACAGCAAAGGACAGTTATACACCTTATTAAGTTGTGATAGTTAGGTGAAGCTTACTTTAATTCTTGGATAAAAGAGGTGGATGGCATTTGCTAAGCAATTACATGTCACTGCTGGGCGCTGGGCAGGGTGCTTTTTCACAATTATCTCATGTAGCCCCGATCATAGCCTTCGAGGGGCCATTCTGATCGTCCCTGCTTCACAGAGAGGGAGACGGGGGTGCAATTTGCTCAAAGTCACAAAGCAGGAAAGAACAGATGTAGGATTTGAACTGAGGTCTAAATTAATTGAAGATGGATTCATTTTTTGCTTAGGTATCACCTTGCTTAGGTATCATCTGCCCACCGATGGCTCCGAAGCCCCCTCTCAAGAGGCATCCACTGCTACTAGGTTCACATGTATACTGTCATTTATATTCTATTCATATAATCATGCACTTTATATATAGTAGCCATGATTGCCATCATCATTATTTTAGAGTAACGATAGCATACCCTACAGCACTCTCAGCATTTTGTTTTCTTAGAGCCCTTTTCCTTAAAGGACATAATAACCTTTCATATAAACTGACCAGATCTTTGCAATAATGGGTCTATCTTAAACATCACTCAGTTTATAATCTTTTGTTCTTACAAATGATGTGGCAAGGAATATTCCTATACATGCAATATTTCATACAATTGCACATACACAATTGCACACAAATGCAATATAGGATAAATTTCTACAGTATTTCTAAGTCAGAAGACTCAGCAAATTATAATTTGATGAATACTAGCAATTTGTTCCAAATAAATATTGTAATAATTCATAGTCCCACCAAAAATCTATGAGAGTATTTGATTTTCCTATAATGTTGCCAACAATGAGTGACTAAACTCTTTGATCCTTGTCAATGTGAAATCTGGCTAAGTTTTTGAAAATCAGTATCTCTCAGTAGTCTTAATGTACAATTCTCTCATTTTGAGGGAGAATCGACATTTTTTCCATTGTGTGCATCATGAATATTTCTTTTCAGAACTACCTATTTGCAATCATTGTCCTTTTTCATTTCCATTATATTTAAATAGCAGTTTTATTGAGGCACAATTGACATACAAAGAACTAGATGTATTTAATGTATAAAATTTGGTTTATTTGGAGATGTGCATACATCCATGAAATCATCACCATTATCATAATCAAGTTAAAGCACACCCAAAACTTTCCTCCTGCTCCTTTTTTGTCGTGTGTGTGTGTGGTGAGAACACTAACTCTTTTTTTTTTTAAAGATTTTATTTATTTATTCATGAGAATACACAGAGAGGAAAGAGAGAGAGAGGCAGAGATACAGGCAGAGGGAGAAGCAGGCTTCATGCAGGGAGCCTGACATGGGACTCGATCCAGGGTCTCCAGGACCACACCCCGGGCTGCAGGCGGCGCTAAACCGCTGAGCCACCGGGGCTGCCCTTTAAAAAAAAAATTTATTCATTTAAATAATCTCTATGCCCAATGTGGGGTTCAAACTCATGTGCTGGAGATCCAGAGTTAAATGCCCTATCAACTTAGCCAGCCAGGTGCCCCTAATGTGACATCTCTTCATAAGTGTTTAAGTGTGTAATACTGAACAATTAACTATCATCTTTAATATGTTAAGAGAAGTCCTTTGCAAATTATTTTTATCAGCATGTTATTTTTCTTTTCTTTTGTTTATGGTGCTTTTTTGCAATGCAAATGTGTTATTTAGAGCAAACAAAATTTGTTAATATTTTAATTTATAGCTTTTGCATTTTGAATAAAAAATAGGTCTTCCCCACATCAGGCTCATAAAAATTACCATTTTTTTCCAGTGCCTTTGTGGTATTTTTTTGTTTGTTTTGTTTTTAAATTTTTGAGTTATTTGGCTTTTCTTCTGGTGTAAGTTTTGAGGATGAAATGCAGGGTTCTTCTGAGGATGGAATCCTTCTTCCTAAAGAAGGATCCAATTATTTCAATAGTATATTGAATACAGCTTTTTTACATTGATATGTAACACTATATTTAGCATATGTAGTCTAGTCTACTTCTAAACATTCTTCCATTGAGCTTCCTGGCTATTCAAGTATGGTACTGTGCAACTCTATATCTATTATCTATCTATCTATCTATCTATCTATCTATCTATCTATCATCTATCTATCATCTATCATGTTTATCTATATCTGTTATCTATATATGTATATCTACAGAACTACCTATCTACACCTGTATATCTATTTCCATTTGATATTTTTGTGTTTTACAATGTATAATAATATAATCTGTGTGTCACGATAAGTTTAAATAGTTATTGGTTCTAATATCTGAGTTCATTTCTTTTTGTCTTCTACTTGGGCTGGCTAGGATCTCTGGAGTAATGTTAACAAATACTGTTGATTAAGGTATATTTTCTTGTAGTGGACATTAAGGGAACTGTTTCGAATCTTTCTCCAGTAAGTATATTAGTAGCTCTGGGGACATATGTTATTACGTATGTGTGAGAGTATGTGTGTGTGTGTGTGTGTGTGTGTGTGTGTGTGTGTGTGTGATGAACTATTTTATTATGAGTTTTTCATCAAGAATGAAGCATAATTTTATCAAATGCCTCTTCAGTTATCTATAGAGATGATAATAATGATTCTTAATTTTGATATGTCATGTAAATTAAATTAACATGGTTCTGGATTTCAAAACATTCTTACAGTTTAAAGGAATAAATCCACTTGGTTGTAGTGAATTCTGTCTTTGTGAGTGCTTGGGTTTATTTAGTAATATTTTAATTAGGATTTCTTGTATTCATATTCATAAGCAATATTGGTTTTTGCTTTGCCTTTTTGTACTCTTTTTATCAGGATGTGTTTGATGTATCCTAGCTTTAGAAAAAAGAATTTGGAAGCCTTCTTTTTCTATGTACTCTGAAAGAGTTTAATTTGGGACCTACTTTTTTCCTTAGAGGTTTGGTAGAAGTAATCTGTGAGACATTCTGGGCCTCGTGCTCTCTTTGGAGAGGTTTATTTTTTGTCCATGTTCTGTGTTTTTTTTCTATGCTAATTAGTTTAGTTTTTTTTTTATCTATTTGGGGCATGCTTGGTATTTATATTTTCCTAGTAAATGATTTATTTGCATCTATTTTGATTAGTTTACTAATGATTGGTTTTTCCCTAAAGAACCAACTTACCTGGTTAATAAACCAACCAGTGTATTTGTTCTTTTTTTTAACTAAGTTATTATTTTCTGACTTTATTATTGTTACTATCTTTCTTATATTTTTCTTAGTTTAATTATTCTTTTTTTAGCCTTATGCATATAAGACAATGAATTCCTTTCCTTTCCTTTCCTTTTTGTTCATTAATTTCAGTAGTTCTGCCTATGAATTTTTCTTTATGCAATTGCTTTAGCTAATCCCATAGGATATGCAATGTGGTTATAACCACTATGTCATTTTTTTAATTGGAGTATAGTTGACACACAACATTTACATTAGTTTCAGGTATACAGCATTGTGATTTGACAAGCCTATATACTATGCTATGCTCACCAGAATCGTAGCTCTCATCTGTCATTATATAATGCTATTACAATACCACTAACTACATTCCTTATGTTGTACCTTTCATCCATGTAAATTATTCATTTCATAACTGGAAGCTCGTATCTCTCACTCTTCATCACCTATTTTATGCATCCCCCTGACTCCACATCTCTGGTAGCCATCAGTTTGCTCTCTGTATTAATGGGTCTGTTTTGGCTTTTTTTTAAAAAAAAAATTTTGTTCATTTGTTTTGTTTTTAGATTTCACATATAAATGCAATCATATTGTATTTGTCTTTCTCTCTGACTTATTTCATTTAATACCCTCTAGGTGCATCCATGCTGTTGCAAATAGCAAAAATCTCATTCTTTTTTATGGCTGAGTAATATCCCCCTGGATCTATATACAAAAAGAAATGAACTCAGATATTAGAACCATCTTCTTTATACACTCACTTATCAATAGACACTTAGGTTGCTTTCATACCTTGGCTATTGTAAATAATGCTGCAATAAACATAGGGGTGCATGTATCTTTTCAAATTAGTGTTGTTTTTTTAAGATTTTATTTATTTATTAATAAGAAACACAGAGAGAAAGGCAGAGACACAGGCAGAGGAAGAAGCAGATTCCTTGCAGGGAGTCTGATGTGGGACCCCATCTCGGACCTGGGGATCACGTCCTGAACCAAAGGCAGACTCAACCACTGAGTCACCCAGGTGTCCCTCAAATTAGTGTTTTCATTGTCTTTGGGTAAATATCCAGTCTACTGTTAGTCATTTTAAATATTATGTAATTTCAGATTGATCCCTTTTGACTCGTAGTGATTAAAGGATCATATCTATACCACTTCTTATTTGGAAAGTTTATTTAGGCTTCTGTGTGGTCTGAAGTACAGTTTGGGAAATGTGTTATGGACATCTAAACAAAAAGATCTACTCTGAGTTTTTAGGGATAGATTTTGATCTGTCTCACTTTACTAATTATGTCATTTAGGCCATCTATATCATTACATTCTCTGGTCCACTTTATCTGTTAAGCCTCCTGTAACTAAAGTATTTCTATTTTTCCTCGTATTTTCTGTAGTTCTTGCTTAATGGCTTTTCATACTATATTAGTTGGTGCAGAAGCACATATAACTATTAGATCAGTGTGGAAGACACACTTTATCATACTAAGTATCTTTATTTTTCTTGCTTAGTGGTCTCACCTCTAAATTAAATTTTGTTTTATACTTAAGATCATGGCCTCTGCTTTTCTTTTTGTTGGCATTTGATGTTATTCCTTTATTAATTCTTTATTCCTAATTCCTTTATTAATACTTTATTATTCAATTTTAGAATCTTTTCCTTTTAATATGTGAGTTTTACCCATTTATATATATTGCTATGACACATTTTTTCTTCACTCACAATATTTTGTCGTGTTTTACATTTCTATTGCTTTATTTTTTAAAAGTATTATACTCTTAAGTCTTTATTTTCTTTGTTTCGTTCTTATGAGTGTTCCTTATACTATTTGGGCACGTTTGTATTATGATTAATTCTTTCAGGGATCTCCTTTTATAACTAAACTTTAATTATTTAAATCCTCTACTTCTTGAAACACTGACATTCACTATGAATAATAAAAATTGTTCTGCATTTTCCCTTCCTTCTATCACCTGAATTCACTTAAAAATATACATGTAATATATATGTATATATACACATAAAACTAATATATACAATTACTCCTACAATTTTTACCTTTGTATATTTAACTGTACTTATGTATCAAGTCCTTGATTTATCACATTTAAACGAGATCCTTTAATCTTTGGCTAAAAATGATGAAAAAAAATCAACATACACCATCTTCTGCCCTCTCCATTCTTTTTTTTTTTTAATCTTTTTTTTTTTAAGATTGTATTTATTTATTCATGAGAGATACACAGAGAGAGAGAGAAAGAGAGAGGCAGAGACACAGGCAGAGGGAGAAGCAGGCTCCATGCAGGGAGCCTGACATGGGACTCAAACTGGGGTCTCCAGGATCACACCCTGGGCTGAAGGCAGGCACTAAACCACTGAGCCAGCCGGGCTGCTCTGCCTTCTCCATTCTTAATATTACATCAGTTCTAACATTTATATACATTCAGAGCTTACACTTTTTTCAACCAAACTTTCCACATTTATTTTAGACGGAGTCTAAATGCTAAGTGGGTTCAGTGTTCACCAGAAGGTTTTTTTTTTTTTTATAAAGGAATTTTTTAAAAAATTTTTACTTATGATAGTCACACAGAGAGAGAGAGAGAGGGAGAGACATAGGCAGAGGGAGAAGCAGGCTCCAGGCACCGGGAGCCCGATGTGGGATTCGATCCTGGGTCTCCAGGATCGCGCCCTGGGCCAAAGGCAGGCGCCAAACCACTGCGCCACCCAGGGATCCCCAGAAGTTTATTTTTGCCAGGAATTCCCCATTCATCTCTTCATTAAAGTCCTTTCTTTATTAGTTTCCTTTTCACAGTTTTTTAAAGCATGACTCAGTGGAAACTGTCTACTCTGGGTTCTGAAATATTGGACAAGTTTTTTTTATGGGGGGGGACAAGTTTTATCTATTGCCATTTATTTATTTATTTATTATTTTTAAAAAGATTTTATTTATTTATTCATGAAAGAAAGAGAGAGAGACAGAGACACAGGCAGAGGGAGAAAGAAGCAAGCTCTATGCAGGGAGCCCGACGTGGGACTCGATCCCAGGTCTCCAAGATCACACCCTGGGCCGAAGGTGGGTGCTCAACTGCTGAGCCACCCAGGGATCCCCTATTGCTATTTTTTTTTAATGACAGTTTGGCTGTGCATCAAATTCTTACTGGGCCACACATTTTCCCCTCTTTCATTGAGGGCTTCATAGGCATTATCTCTGCTATCTTTTGATGTTCCCATAAGGAACTCTTAGGCTAAGCTAACTTTTAAAAATCTATGGCTTTATTTAGGTCACTTGATATTCCTGCTGGGTTGACTAAATGATTATTTCTTATCTCTAAAATTTATTAATACTCCTAAATCTAAAACATAGCATAGTGTTGATGGCTCTTTAGCAAATTTTTCTGGAAAATGGTAGATCCTTTAAATCTATAAATTCAAATCATGTTTTATTTTTTTGAAAGTTGTGTGGAATTATATCCTCGGTGGTTTGTGTTCTATTTGTTTAGTTCTCTTCTTCAGAGATATTTTACTATGTATCTGTTGGGTCTTCTCTGTCACCCAAGTCTACCATTTTATCTCTAATTCCCTTTTAATCTGTTATTTCCGTATTATTTTATTTGCTTTGAAAATCCCATCTTCCAGAGCCCCTATTCTATTTTCAGCAGTGTCTATTTTACTTTCTGATGCTTTAAAATCACCTTCATTTCTGTGATGATTTTCGTCCTTCACTTCTTTGGTGAATGATATCATTTGTTTCTTTTCTTCTCATTTCACTCTATCATCACCCCTGATGGCTTATCTCTATTTTGAGTTCTTTGGTGGTTTCTTTAAATTTTTGAGTTCATGATCACATTATTTTTTAATTTGGCTGTTAGAATCACTACAGAGAGTTCTGTTTCTACCATTTGTTTTCCACTTCTTTTTCTCCTTTTCTCTTGTAGTGTCTCTGTGTTAGCATGTAGGATGTTACAGCATCCTGCACTGGTTTTTTATTGTCACTCTGAATTGAATGCAGAGAATTCTTTTTGATCCAGATATTTGGAAAAAGTTTATGTGGGGTAGGAGGCAGGATGTTGTGAATTGGTAAAAATTTGCCTTGATTCACTATTAAGTCTTACTACGAATGCTTGTGTGTTTACGAGTTATTTTTGCCACTGCTTCTTCTCAACCAACAGGGTGCAGCAATGTCTTACCAACAGACTGTTTCCTCTATACACAGCATATCTGTGCATTTACCTTTTCAGTTTCATCGACTACCACATGGTGTCAGGTAGGGTCCAAGAATGTTTATGCTTCCAGGTTTGTAATACTCTTGCCATTTGTCAAAGGGTTGCTGGTTTTATTGTCCAGGTTTGTAATACTCTTGCCATTTGTCAAAGGGTTGCTGGTTTTATTGTTCAGGGCATATCTACTCTGGAGTGCCAATTTTGGGGATGTATTTTCTGCTCAGTTTATCAAAAACTACAGGCTGGTCATAGTCACCTCTTAGCTCTTCCTGAACCCCTGTTTCACTGCATTTGGCCAGCCCTATGTCATATATTGTGTTTCATGGATACAGAGTCTCCAAGCTTCTTTGAAAATGGAATTTATACATTTAACTCTTATTTTTCTTTTTTTAAAGAAGATTTTATATATTTATTTGAGAGGGAGGGAGAGAGAGAGAAAGAAAAAGAACACAAGTAGGGGGAGAGACAGAGGAAGAGGGAGAAGCTGAGCAGAAAGCCCAATGATGGGCTCAACCCCAGGACCCGAAGATCATGACCTGAGGAGAAGGCAGATGCTTAACTGACTAAGCCACCTAGGTACCTCATCTTGTTTTTCTGTTTTAGGATTTTCAATAAGAAAATATGAAGAGCTTTCTTTCTGAGGACATCTTAAAATTTAAAGTGTTACCATGATGTTTTTACTACTCCAGAGTTTCTAGCAGACTCATATAGGTATTCTTTCTAGGTTAGCATTTAGAATAGCTGTTTTACAAATCAACACCACACAGGGCACTGGAGTCAAAGGAAACCAAATCAAGTAGTGAACCTTGAGGCCCTAGATGTGTTGGGAAGCAGTTAGCTAGGGTAATTAGGTAAAGTAGCTTTGGCCTTTGACAATGGAAATAGAGAGAAGGGGCAAACACACACATTATCACCATCCAAAAGGCCTTAAAGAAGCTTCCCTAGGATGAGAAATCATTGACCTTTAAGAAATAATTGATTTAATTCTGGAAGGATAGTAATGTTAATTTTAAAAGGAACCGTAACAGATGAATCCAGAGAGAGAAAGAAAATTAGAACAGTTTTACTTTGGCTGTATATTTTATAAATGTTCCCTCAATATGCAAGTCTTGACTAATTCTATTAGTAGTAGTAACAATAATACCACCTACTGAGTGCTTATTATGTACCCAATCCAGTGCCAAATACTCCCCAAGTCTCTATGAGGTATAAGTATTATTAGCCCCAATCATGGATGAGGTAAGTTTAACTAATTAGCTCAAGATCACAAAATCAATAAGTGCTATTATATCTTTTACTCTAATCAGCATAAGTCATCAGTCATCTAGTTAATACTATCATTTCAATGAAATTGCATTCTAATTCTTAACAGCAACATTGAATGTGTATGTAAGTGTGTATGTGTAATCACATTTCTCAATCATCTATACCTAAGGAACAACTTACATACTGGGAGCTACCACATGGCCACTTTGAGGAAGCAGGTTTATTGATCTGGCTATGTGGGATGAGGAGGTGGACAGAACAGCAATAAATGACCCCTTGAATACTTTAAGAGATTATAGTTCTTGTTTCACAGGGAGTCTCCCATCACACAGCCTAGGGCTAGTGCAACTGGCCAATATCATCAAGGAACTGGACTTCCTGCTACACCAACCCTGAGAAGGCTAGAGTTTGAGGTGTCTGGCCTTGGTGGTGGAAATAGACAGGATAGAAAGAGTCATGACAAGGGTTAAATGAGCCAGTCTGTCAGGTCTGTCACACTGCCTAGGAAAAACTTTTACAAATAAATGGTGGAAGAACTTCACTCCTTCCTAGCTAGAAGGCCTACTTACATGACCTCTCAGAATCTCCGTTGTTCATCTGGGAAAACATGGCTAAGAACTGTACAGGGCTGGGGGAGAATTTAATGGCCTAATGCTTATAAAATTGTCTAACCTGGTGCCTAGCACATACATGGTAATTCTTAAACATAACTGCTAGGTTTAAAACATTTCAATCTGTCAAAACTCTTAATTAACTTAGGAGTATCAAACACTCTTGCTAAAAGAAAAAGATTCTCCAGAAAATGCAAGGTGATTTATTTTGTCAACATTGAATTACAGTTCTCTCCAGGGCAGCTATTATTCAGTTCGCCCTACACAGATTTCATGATTTATTCAATGCTTCAACTACAACTAAACATTTAGCAGGTGCTATACTTCCAATTTACTGCCAGGAGCATTTAAAGAAAACACAACAAAAATTCCTCAAACAACATTCCCCAGCTAAAAAGGAAGAAGCTGATGATAATGCTATTTCAAATATCTCCAACAAGAACATATTTACATTTCCAGATTCTGTTATGTCTCTACCTTGGACTGAATCACTCATATCAGCTTTTCTGCTGTCATAACTGCATGTGGTGATAACAGCAGAGAAATTCCATCTTGGCTTTTGTTTCTAATCTCTCAGGGTGATATCTATGCATGTTTTTTACTCTGGTCTCATTTAGGAAGGCAAGTTTAACAATTTATTAAGGGTATCTAAATATCATCTTCACATGTAAATAGTTCCTACCAAAAAACAAGTTAGTTGTGATTTGAAGCAGGGTGGGAGGAGGGGCAGCTTAAGCCTGGAAATTCCAGGGCACAGAGCCTAAAGTAATGTTTCACACAATTTCTGTTATGTGTTCCAAATATACAACTAGTTTTGTGAAACTTCGAATGCACAGAATTTCTCACGTAAGAAAAAAATTCTCTATAAACCATCTATCTCTCACTTTTACATAATTTGGAAGAGGTTCTCTGAGGAGCCTTAAAGCAGGGCATAGTAAATGTATTCCCTGTTTTTAAATTTCCATAATGTGGAGGGAGTGACTTCTGTTTGCTTGTCTCAGCAGGAAGTGGCCAAGCTGGATGGTGCTGAACACATTTTAAAAAGAAAAGCAATGTGGCAGTGGTAAAATCACTCAACTCAGGAATGGAGGATTTGGGTTCAGTCCCTGTTCCTGCCACTTGTTATCTGTGTCACTATGGCCTACGCTGTTGTATGCTTCACCCAAGAGGTGTCTCAACACCCTTCTCTCTCATCATCAGTATAAAGGCTGGGAAAACTAAACACTCTCTCAGCCTTTTTATGCAGCCAAGACTTCCACGGGACATGGTTCTGGCCAATGAGACATGAGCAAAGTCTGCAAGCCAGGGAATGCCCAAGAATGTTTAACTTCCATGAGAAAAGACATCAGCATGGCTGATACTGCTCCTTCTCACATTTCTTCTTCTCTTGACTATGTGATGCGATGCCTGAAGTCAAAGCAGCTATCTTGTGACCTTGAAGGAAAGGTCAAGAGAACAGCAGAAAGGAACCATGATGTCTGTGAGTTGCCCAACCCCTGAGGCAGCAGTTTGCCTCCAAGCCTCTTTTAAAGAGTACTTCTCCCCAAATACAGACACAGTAATTCAGATTTTCTGCTACTTGGAGCCAAACATCCCCAACAGACACAGTAACTATGGAAAATTAATTTCTCTCCTCCTCTATAACATGAAGATATAAGTAGCATACCCAAACTCACAAGTACTGTGAATTCTGTAAAGTAATGCATAACAAAATACTTTGTTAATTATAAAGTTCAGAGACAAGAGAGCCAAGACCTCAGAAAATGTTTGTTTTGACTTCAAGAAAATGGCTGAGATTTGGGGAAGAAAGCATAGAAGGTGATTATATAATCAGCCACAGTTGTGCTTGGACATATGGTAGCAAAATGATATCCTTTGGGAAATGCAGGGTTTATCTTCTTCTAATACCTTCATTTTCTTGTGTTCTTTTTTTCTTTGTCTTCTCCATCCTTCTTCCCTTCCTTTTGTCCCATATACATACAGTCTAGCTCCTTCTTTGTTTCGTTGTTGTTGTCCGTTTCAAATTTTTACTTAAATTTTAGTTAACATACAGCATAATATTGGTTGCAGGGATAAAATTTAGTGACTCATCATGTACATATCACACCCAGAGCTCATCACAACAAGGTCACTCCTTAGTGCCTATAACCTATCTAGCCTCTCTCCCACCCACAGCCCCTCCAGCATTTACAGTGTGTTCTCCAGAGTTAAGAGCCCCATGTTTTGCATCATGATTCTGTTTCTCATTTTCTTGCACTGTCTTTGAAGGAGCTGGGGAAATAACAGATACAGAGATGGAGGGGTTCTGGAGGTAAACTGTCCTCTCTCGATCCTACCACCTGGCTCCCTGATTTCAGGACAAAAGGGAAGAAGGAGTTTCATCATCAGAGAGAACTTCATCCTAAGAGACTTGTAAGAGAAACTACAGTAGGATATAAAGCTATAAAGGAAAGAAGAGAGAAAAGGAGAGGGGAAAAGAAAGAAAAACAACTGGTCTTCAACGAGTGCCTACCGGGTAGCAGACTGTCACTGTGCCAGGAACTGTGGCCAGGGCTGGCTTCATGGTGTGCCCTGCACACTTATCCAGGACCTTGACCTCAGAAGGGCCCCCACGCTGTGTTTAAACAGCTCTGCTGTTGCCATATTGACATTCTTAATAATGTTTGAACAAGGAACCCCACATTTTCATTTTGTACTATACCCTGCAAGAAAAGTGGTATCTCCTGACAGTGACATTGTGCCATTTTAATGCATAACTTCCCTGTGAGGGAGACAGTATAACACCATCTCCAGATGAAGAAAGAGAAGCACAAGCCACATCCAGCAAGCAAAAAGCAGAGTAGAATTCTAACTCAAGTTGCTGCAGCTCCAAGGTCATTCCAGCTCCAGCGTCATTCTAGCTCCAACGTCATTCTTGGTTGATGCCTCATTCCCTTCCAAAGAATAGTTAAACTCTGCAAATATCTGGGAAGCAGGAATGTGAGATTCCAGGAGATAGAGTCCCCAAAGTCAAAAAAATATTAGCACTGAAGTGACCTTTGAGGCTAGTTGGGTTCCTTTGCTTCATATGGGAGAAGGGTTATGGAAGAGATTCGGGGGGTAACACCCCTGCTGTTTGGTCCTCCAGTTGCCATCTATAGGATGCTATTTATGTGCCAGGGTCTCCACTAAGCCCTTTGACATTCAATCCCAACCGTCTTTTTGCAGCAGAGGTGTAATTCATTACTCCCTTGACACAGGAGGAAACACTATCTAAACATTTTGGAATTTTGCAAACACTTTCACATCTGTGATTTCACTTTACCCTTACCACTATGGTATAGGATGGCTGGGGCAAGTATTATTAGCATCAATGGACAAATAAAGAAATTAATTCCTGAAAAGATTCAGACCTTTGCATAAAGAAACACATTATTCGTGGGCAGAGTTAAAACTGGAACCTGACCCTCTCATCTCAGGTGGATTCTTCTCCCACTAAAACACAATAAGATGAAAAGGCAGCAACCAAAGAAAACAAACAAAAACCACAAAAAAAATTGGCCACTTTGTAGCTTTCTTCACTAACATTTCTTGACAAAATGCTTAGTGATAGTAGAACCACATAGAAATTTATTCCAGAGTTTTCAATAGGTACATCTATCTCAAAGTGATGGAATAATTTGCCAGGGAAAATTGAGGCTGGGTACCAAAAAAGAACTCTAAAACAAAAACACATAACACTAGGCAACTAAGCAACTCTATAAGCTTGAGTAGAAGCTTAGCAATGAACACTAGGATGCATACCCCAGCAGAAAGTGCAGGAGCCATCCTTGCACAGCACAAGCCAACTGAACCCCAAAACTCGAGGCTGCCCCCACGAGCTGGTGCCCTTTTATGGGCATCACACAGTACCCAAGAACTGTTGCTTCTTTTTTCAATTACCAGAAATCTTAGGGCTGGATTTTTCTGTTGGGGCCCTTTCAGAATACTGCCTAAAGAAAATGAAGAAATTGATCTTGACCCTTGTAATCTTTTGATTTAGCAAGGGAACAGGGAGTCCAACTCTTTGCAGTTGCCTACTGCATTGCTGAAGGTCATTCTTCCTTTTCCCATCAGAAGAGATAACTTCTATTACGACAGCTCTAAAACCAAACCACAACTCTGTATGCAAACTGGCTGTGTATGTAAAGGATTGTTATAAAACCTAACAGCGGTCTTTTGGAGGGGCAATGAGAGCACTTGGAAGATGCGGTATATCCCAGAGATGCTTTTCATCATCATCATCATCAGAAACAAAGAGGAAGAGGAAAGAGTCAGACCACAAGAATGACACAAGGAAGTGCCAGATCACCAGGAAATGTCTATGCTGGCTTTGGCTGAAATAAGTTTATACTAGATTCATTTGAGTGGGGGTTTAAAAAAAAAAAAAAAGGAACATCTACACTGTTTTCTGTCCTATTTATTTTTTTAAAAAGGATTTCTTGACCTTCAGCCACAGGATTATCCCACTTTGATGTGAGTGCATTAAACATTAACGATCTTACCATGCTAGTCTTCCAGACCAAATCTTATTAGCGTTTAGTTCTGACATTGGTTCTTGGTGGTAAATTATTTAAAAATTGTAAGAGTCTGAGGTTGTGTGATAAAAATCACATAGCCACATAATGGAGATTATTAAAGGCCTTTGAAGATGAGAACTAGGTAGGACCAGTAGTACATGAGGCTCTTAATCTCTGGCTTTCATTAAAATATTTTGTGGAGCAAAGGACTGTTCGTTTTGTGACACGATTGTGAGCAAGGCTCAAAAAGCTTTAGGTGCACTGTCCCTTGTAGGAGTCTAGGATGAAAAAGATAGTCTCCCCTTCTCTCCTCACTTCTTAGCTAGAGCGGTCATACAAATCATTTCCTTATTTTCCAGAATAATTCTAAAACAAGGTTGCCTGGTGCTTGGCACACAGCAGAGTTCAATTTTTTTATGTAGTTCTCTCAAGAATACTTAGTTTAACTTTTCAGAACTGGGAAGTAGATATCTGATTCTTTTGCCAACATTACCCCGGTCCCTGTGAATTCTGAATCCTCAAATAGGAAATCTGACCATTGTGGAAGAAGCCAAAGTCAAATGAGTCCCTTGAAGGGTCTGGCTTGCTAATATTCCCTGAAGCAGTAGCCTGTGTCATGTGAAGCCTCAGGAGAGGCTGGCTGTGGACGTGTGGACGGAGCTCAATGTGTGTAAATTATGCATACAAATGTAAAGGCAGACAGGTCCCAGCGGTGTGACTCCAGGCTTCTCTGCTGAATCCTCAAGCAGAGAATCTTCAGAAAGCGCACTCTGTGGAAATTATTCAGCCAGTTGTATCTTGTCAAAACTTGGTTGAATAAGAAGGGGGGAACAAAGAGAATGTTTCCTCTCCTGCAGTGCTTGCCCCCAATAACTAAGCTAATGACACACACTAGCCTCCTTCGTCGTGACCAAATAGGAAGTAAAGGAAACCACTGTGAGGAATGGGCAGCTGATGTGTTGGAGTAAAGGTCAAGAGCCTAGGAATCAGCCGATTCCAGAAAGACAAAGGTCAGTACTTTATACCCAGGGGGTCTCTTAAAATGAACAGTTTAACCTTTTACTTCCTAGAGAACAGAGGAAGAAAGAAACCCTCCCTAATAAGGCTGAGGCCCTGGCCGCTGCCCTATCTCCGGTGCCAGGGGTCTGCTCCGGAGGCCAAGAAGTGAAAGGAGCCCCTGGCAGCCGTGGAACAGCAGTCCTGGCCCCCCACTAGGCCTTGCACCTGTTTCCACTCAGCGGTGCACAAGGGCTTCGGGAACACTGGGGTGGAGAGAGGACCTGAAGGTCATCAATAATGCATGACCAACATGCCGGGAAGAGCTGGCGGAGAGGGAAGGATGGGGAGGCAAAGGGGGAGAGGAGCTGTCTTCTGAAAGAGCCCACACAGGCAGTGTGCACCCACAAAACTCACTTTATACCAGTGATGAGAGGGGGAGAAAGAAATGATGATAGTCCTTAGAAGAAAGGTTGGGACCAACTACTGGTCACAGTGCCCAGAATATGTCCCCAATCACAAAATCATTCTTTGAATTAAATCCTGAAAATGCAATTTGGCCAATTGCAGAAATGAAGATACAGGTGGCCTGTAGCTGTGAGCACTCTCCTCCATAGGCCATGACCAGAGATTTGGCAGACCAAGCACATAGCCACTATCACCAGAGCTTTCCCCTGAACTTGAAAGAAATAACCTCTTCAAGAGAGCACATAGCTTAAGAAGATTTGCCAATGCTTTCAATCAATGCATGTGTTCTTTCAAATGCATGAATTAATAATAAAACCATATTTATCCAGCGACCTAAACTTCACAATATTGCATGAGGACCAGTATATAGGAACTTTCCTAAACCAAATGCGAACGTACAAGCTGCCAGCTTCAACCATACAGGCAAATCAGAAAAGCCTTTAGTGAAAGTCAGTCCACGATCTAGCTCCTGTGGAGACTTAAGCACATTCATTCATTCATCCCCATTTGGTCAGTCATTCATGGAATAGATATTGATGAAGAGCTACACGTGTGCCAGTGGTGTCCTATATTTCAGGGCCTCATCACTGGTTCCTAGACAAGATACACTTTCTTCCTATTATGGGTTCTAACCTGAGGAGTCAGGAAATTCAGGCTCCCACAGCCACTTCCCTAGGCCCATCCTCACTCAGGCCTCTGAGGACATTGGTAGGAGGTGCCAGTGGGCTGATAACAGGTCCCCCCAAATAGCTTCAGCTCTCCATTAAAGGTTTTACATAGACTTGCAAAGGGTAAATCACTGTGTCAGGGGAATGGTGAAGGGAACACAACATAATATGTGGAGAAGCTAAAAATAGGAATTTAAAATCCAGAGGTCATGCCATACCAGATAAAACCAACTGCACATTACAGAGAAACCAAGCACTAATACTAAGGTCACTCACTCTATTATCCCTATTGAGAGAGGCCTTTTAGAGAAAAAGATTCTGAGGATAAACCTAAAAGGTATGAAATAACTTGATGATTTGTATCATTTTGCCTAGATTTAGAAAACTCACCAACGTCCGAAGTTCCAAGCCCTCTGGCTCCAAGTGGCTATTTCCTTTCTGTTCTGTTCCCTAACAATTGAAAGGGCAATGTTGTACCCCCTGTTTAGCTAGTGCTGAATATAAACATGCATATGTGTGTGTTTTATCAGCTGGATTCATATTTATTACTCATGGCTAAGTGCTCTGTATGAGAATCCGGCATTTTATTTGAGCAGATGTTTACCTGAAGTTTCCTGGAGCAGAGCTTCATACTATTGGGTTAAAAATGAACTGAACAGCACAGCACTGAGCATTTGCTGTGTGCAAGACAGAATTCTGAGCACAATGGATGATTCGTCAAAGACCCTGCCTCCCCTGAACATTATTTTTTAGGAGACTAAAATAACTAAAATAACAAAGACATAAGTAACTCTAAAACAGGATAAAAAGTAGGACGGGACACAAGGGACGAAAATAGGAAGTTGAGAGGAGAGAAAGACAATTTCTGCTTGAGTTGATCAAAGGGGGCTTTGGAAGAAGGTGGATTTGAATGGAGTCTTGAATGACGGCTGGATTTGCTATATTCTGGTTCTTAGAATATAGAGGATACTTGGTTGGTATTTGGTGTGGGAAAATCACAGAGGTTAAAGTCAAAAATAAGATAAAGACATCCTTTATCTTTAACTCAGTGTGGTTCTGAAGTCCAACCCAAAACAGACAAGAGAAAGAAATAAGAACTATAAAAACAGCATGAAGAAGTAAAATCATTATTATTTAGAAATATGACTATATATCTGGAAAACTATTATAAATATTTAAAAAATTCAAGTAGATGTCTGGGGGAGGTTCATATCAAGAAGTCAGTGCCCTTACTATTTATAACTAGTTAGAAAAATATCAAAGGAAGTAAAGACTACTACATAAATACCTAGAAATAAATGTATGAGAAATGTGCAAGATCTGTATAAACTAAACTTTTAAAACACTGTTCGGGGACATAAAGACCATTAAAGAAACAAAAGGCATATCATATCTTTTGACTGGAAAACTCAACATCTTAAAGATTCAATTCTCTTTTAGTATATAAATTTCAGATAATTTCAACAAAAACAGCAATTGAATATGTGTAGACAAGATAATTCTAAAGTTCACGTGGAAAACAAAATGAAGAGTAAGAAAAAGAAGGAAAATGGAAATTGTAACATATGAAAATATATTTTGGATACATAATAATTAAAACATTCTTGTATTAGTACAGGAAGAAACAGATCCATGGAACAGATCACATACCAAAAGCAATCTCTTATCATTTGATAAAGGTGACATTGCATGTTCGTAGAGAAAAGACAAATTATTCTCAAATCGGTAGTCAACTGAAAAAAGAAAAGTTTTGGATCTTTAATAACTTACATCATCATATAGATTCTAGATGAATCAAAGATTTAAATGTAATCACTAAACCAGACAAAAATATACAGAGAATCTCTATACAACTACATAGTCAGAAGACTTTTCTGTGTATGACCCCAAAACCAGAATCCACAAATGAAGGTAGTTTTAACAACGTAAAATGAAATAAAAATCTGGACAGCAAAACCTACTATAAATTAAGTCCAATGATAAATGACAAGTTTTCAACTTCTAATTACTTAAATAGGAAAACTTCTTCAAGTCAATATGAAAAAGACCAGAAATACAAGTGACTCTTTAATATATGAAAAGATACCCTCACTTCTAATAAGAAGAACGTAACTAAAGCACAGTGACTTGACATTTTTTTCACCCATCACCTTGACCAAGATCAGCAAGTTTAACCTCCTGGATTGACAAGGTTGTGGGGATGGCCTGTGGGAGTCTAAATACTGATTTATATTCTATGGACAGCAATTTAGTACTGTTTATGAAAAATTCAAATGTGCATAGTCTTTGATCCATACTTCAACTTCTTAGAAGTTACTCCTTTAGAGGTGAGATGACCTCTTCAAGAAAATTCGCTATAGTATTGCTGTGCTACCAGAGAGTGGAAACTAAATGTCCACTAGTGGAGAACCGCATCAGTAAATTAGTTTGTACTGTGAAATTCTTTGCTGCTGTCTAAAAGGATAAGTTATTACTATGCATACTAATGTGGAATTGTTCTAATTGTCTCTTATTCACCTAGTTAGTGAGGGGGGATCCTCTTCCCTAGATAGTAGGAGATGGCTGAAAGATATAATGCCTGACATCAGGCAAATGAGATAGATGGCAATTTATCAGTCATATATACTCACAACCTGGGGGAGGAGGACACTGTATGTCATGCTGGGCCACGTACTCTGGAGTGTAGCCCGTAGGGACTATAGGAGACAGACTTTGTAGTAAAAAAGGATGAAGTATCTCCTTGTTCCTAGGGAAAGCGTGTGATTAGCTCGATAAGCTTATTTTAAAATTTTACAGGAAAGGATCCAAAATAGACAAAACATTCTAGAAATGGAGGACTTACCCTATCTGATTCCAAAATTTACCAGGAAAGCTACAGAAATCAAGACTATGAAACTGGTATAAGGAAAGCAAAATCGAACAATAGAATACAATAGAAAAGCCCACTATACCTACACATATATGGTCAAATAAATTTCAACAAAGTCATCAAAGCTTTTTCAATGGAAAAAGGAAATCTTTTTAACAATTGGTGCTTTAATGACTGGATATCCTAATGGAAAAAGAAAAAAAAAACTTTGAATTCTACCTTATATCATACATAAAAACTAATTCAAAATGGATTATAGACATAAATGTATAAGTTAAAACTATAATATTCTAGAAGAAATTAGAAGAGAATATCTTTGGACTTTGGGAAAGGCAAGATTTCTTAAAGCACAGAAAGCAATAACCATAAAAGAAAAAATATTTATAAACTGAACTTCAAAATTTAAAACTGCTCATCAAAAAATACTCTCAGGGACACCTGGGTAGCTCAGCAGTTGAGCATGTGCCTTTGGCTCAGGGTATATGATCCTGGCTCCGGGGACTGAGTCCCACATTGGGCTCCCTGCAATGAACCTATTTCTCCCTCTGCCTGTGTCTCTGCCTCTCTCTGTGTGTGTCTGTCATAAATAAACAAATAAAACCTTAAAAAAAAAAAGATACCCTCAATAAAATAAGCAAACCACAGACTGGGAGAAAATGTTTGCCAGATAATATCTGACAAAGAACTTGTATCCAGAATCCCTACAGTTTAGCAACAAAAAGACAACATATATTTTTAAACAGCAAGAAATTTGACAGAAACTTCACAAAATATAGATAAATGGCCAATCACTAAACTTGAAAAGGCAATGAATGTCCTTAGTTACAGGGAAATAGAAATCAAAACTATAATGAGATACTACTATATACTCATTAAAATGGCTAAAATTGAAATGGCTGATAGTATCAAGCATTGGCAAGGATGTGCAACAACCAGAGTACCCATATATTGCCACTGAGTGTGTACAATAGACAACCATTTCGGAAAACTCTTAGGTTTTTATTTTTTAATGATTTTTTTTTTATTTGGGTATAGTTGGCACACAGTGCTAACATTAGTTTCAGGTGTACAACATAGCAATTCAACTTCTCTATATATCATGCTATGCTCACCACAAGTGTAGCTACCATCTTCTTGGACGGTTTTTTAAAAAGAGAACCTACATCTCTTTTGTGACTCAGTGATTCTACTTCCAGGTACTATCCAACAGCAATGAAAACATATGTCTGCAAAAAGCCTTGGACAAGAATTCTTACTAGTTTTTTCGTACTAACCAAGGACCAGAAACATTGCAGGCATCCATCAACAGGAGAATGGATAAACTATGGTATGTTCTATCACAAGCGGGAACACTACTCAAACATAAAAAGGAATAAATATTGACATATTCTGCAACATGGATGAATCTCAAAATCTCTTTAAGTAATCTCTACACCCAACGTGGGGCTCGAACTCACAACCCCGAGATCAAGAGTTGCATGCTTTACGGACTGAGCCAGCAGGTGCCCCAAATCTCAAAAATGTTATGCTAAGAGAAAGAAGCCAGACATAAAAGAGCACATACAGTGTGATTTTATTTATATGACATTCTAGAATAGAAAAACAGATTATAGTGATATAAATCACGTTTGTGGTTCCCTTCTAAGTGAGGAGGGATCTTGGGAGGGGAGAAGCAAACGAGAGAACTTTCTTGGGTGATAGAGATTTTGTAGATTCTGACAGAGCTGTGGGTTACCCAAGTATAGGCATTTGTCAGCACAGCTCAAACTGGGCTATGCATTTCACCGTATGTAAATATGCTTCTATACAAACAAATAGCTGAGAAAATGTCTATCCAGATGTTTATATGCACAGCTGACACGCAGTTCCATCCCCATGCGAACTAACAGTAATGGCAGTTTCTTTCCTGCAGTCATTTTTATTAACTCCACCCTCAGTGGCTGCTTAGATCTGAAAGAATGTCAAATACCAATATTACATTAAGCCTCACAATTATACACTAATCTCTATAAAATATTCTAAATATATGTGCATCGAAGAAGTTTACAGAGGGGGAAGTTTGAAAGGAAAAGGTGTTTTTTTCCAAATAGAAGCTGGAAGAATACGTTATTTTTTTATTTTTTTATTTTTTTAAGAATACGTTATTAACACAAATTATCTCATTTCTTTGTGCAGAGTGACATCAGCAGCTTCTACACGGGTTCCCTGGAGGAGGTTCAGCAGCCGCCCTGGGGCTGACAGGAGGCCAAGGAGGGAAATGAACAGTGAGGGGCTGTGAGCTTCCTTCTCCAATTGTACCAGAGCTCTCACTCTGCCTTCTCAGTGGTGTGTACTAGAGCTCCATACAAGATATATTATTTGAGAAAAAAGAATTCTGGTGTTAAAATGCAAAAAAAAAAAAAAAAAAAAAAAAAAGTCCCGCCTTGTTTCCTCCCACTTTAAAAATTCTGCTATTCTAAGATGGAGATTAGCAGCCTAGGACACAATTTTTAACAGGACTATGGCTTTGGCAATACCCCCTAACAAGATCCCTGTCTTAGTCCATTCAGGCTGCTATAACAAAACACCATGAACTGGGTGGCTTATAAAGAAGCCATTTATTTTGCACAATTCTAGAGGCTGAGAAGTCCAGGATCAAAGTTCTGGTGGATTTGGTGTCAGGTAAGAGCTCACTTCCCGGTTCACTGATGGCCATCTTTTCACTATGACCTCAAGTGGCAGAAGAGGCAAGGGAGCTAGTTCCATTGATGAGGGATCCATTCTCCTGAACTAAGTATCTCCCAAAGGCCCCACCTCCTAATACCATCACCTTGGGGGTTAGGTTTCAACATATGAATTTGGGGAGGGGGAGAAACAAGTATTCAGATCATAGCACTCCCTAAACAAATGAAACATGGTCTTCAGAGTTCCCCTTGTCTGGAGTACCTGTCCGGTCCACAGCTCCTTTAGAATTCCTCACATCACCTCCTCCCAAGCCTGAGGTGTTGGCCAAGGAAGCCGTGTTTCAACCATGTGACTCTGTTCATTTCAGAAAGTCGACTAGATCAAAGGTTGACCCTAATGCTAATCCAGGAGAATGAGGTCCCTCTCCGTCCAATCTGGGGTTAGGACAACTAGCAGTTGTGATCTGCACTAACTTGCAGATCATTTAGGTGGTTGGAGGTGAGAGGCAAATCACTAAAATGAAAGGAGTCATGGATCTAGGGCTGAGGCAGACCATGTGTACATAGAAATGGGTGAGAAAATGAAGAAATAGAGAGAGGCAATGATAAGGGGACCATGTGTGGTTCTACGAGAGGGAACAGTTTCTGCTTTTTATGCTCGTAGCCTGCTGTGCTTGATCTTCTGCCCCTCTGTTCTTTTTAGACCCTTTATTAAGGTGGGAGAATAAATGGGCTTCCACTCCTTGCAGACAAATGGTCCTAACAGTGGTACCACTCATTTACATTTGGACAGTATTTGTGTCTAAAAAAGAGGGATAGGAATACTAAAACAGATGTAGTAAGATGCTACTTTTGAAAATAAAGCCCACCAAAGAATGAAAAGTACTCAGCACCACTGTTTGTACATTTGGCATCTTTTTTGCTAATTAGGTAGGATGGTTAATTTTATGGGTCAGCTTAACTAGGCCATGAAGTGCCTAGAAATCTGGAGAAACTATTTTCCAGGGTCTGGGAGGGTGTTTCTGGGTGAGATTAACACTTGACTCAGTAAACTGAGTAAAGCAGATTGCCCTCCCCAACGTAGGTGGGCCTCATTCAATCAGCTGAAGGCCTGATAGAACAGAAAGACTGACACCCCTTTGAGTAGGAGGGAGTTTTTCCTCCTTTCAAACTCGAAACAAAACATTGCCTCCTCTTGGGTCGCAAGCCTGCCAGCCTTCAGACTGGAACTGAAACGTCAGCTCTCCTGATTCTCAGCTTTTGGACTTGGATGGGAACTTACACATCAGCTTCCCTGGGCCTCCAGTTTGCTGCCTCACATCGCAGATCCTGGGACTTGCCCACCTCTATAATCGTGTGAGCCAATTCCTTATAGTAAATCTCTTCCTGTTTATATATATTTTATTGGTTCTGTCTCTCTGGAAAATCCTAACTCCTTCTGGATGGACACAGCCTGGAAGCAGACGGTACCTCTGTGTGAATTATAAGTGCCCCTTGTGGTAGGAGGTAGGGAGAAGCACAGCCTGGGTTGATTTTCAGGTCCCACTCACTCCCTTGGCCCGGCACAACCACGAAGGGGCCCAGCCTGCATATACATCACTAATGGCCCTGCTGAGCCTGGTGGTTGGCACACGAGGGCTTCTGGGTCAGATCCAGGCTGCCACCTGTTTTTATAAGTAAGTTTACTGGAACACAGCCATGCCCATGTGTTTTCTATTGTCTGTGGCTGCTTTTGCACTACAACAGCAGAGCTGAGTAGTTGCGACAGAGATCGCGCATGGCTCACAAGCTGAAAATGTGTACTTATCTGGCCCTTTACAGAAAAGGACCTAGCCATGTCTGACATCCATTTTCCTTAGGTCTGTTCTCCTTAATGAAATGAATGAACCACCCACGGGGTATAGAATATACACATCTCAATTGTCGGAATAGAATGGGGATGTAGGCCCCTTGGTTGATATTGGCTTATACATGCAGTGCAATGCTGGGGTCCCAAAGGAATCCATTTACACCCCAAAGGTGGAGCTCTCGGTGTGTTCTCTGGCAAGGTAAATTAGGTCTATTAATTAAAAGAATCTGCGTGATTCTGTTTCTATTTCAGGGGTGGGAAGAGAGAACAAAAGCCCAACTCTAGCCCATCAGAAGAAACTTTCAAAGCATTCCCCTAATCACCATGTGTGGAACACATGTCCCAGTTCCAGAGTTTTCGTAAATGGCCTCATCTGTTGCTTGACTGCTTTTCTGTGCTGCTTCCCGAATCTTCAATTTTGCAGAGGGATCGAGAATAATAATAGGGGATCAAAACACAATTTCTTGCACTTGTTACATGATAGTGGCTTAGAATGAACCAAAATTGATGAATAGGAGGAATGGGGGTTCAACTGGAAATATCTAGTCAGAAAACACCTGTTTAGTGTAACTACCTGCAGGTTTTTGTTTAGTGTCTGTTTGAGAGGTAAAAGGAGCTAACAAGCCCAGAATGATTTTTTTTTTTTTTTTGCAAAAGATGAGTTAAAAAGGGCTGAAATTCTGATAGATGCAGAATAACGACAATAAAAATATCACCAGAGAAAAATCAGTATGCCCTAAGGATACGAAAGAACCGTCATAGAAGACTGACAGCTCTCAGCAAAGTCACGTGTTCAGAAAATGTTACACTGTTCTCAATTCAACTGCCCATGTCAAGGGTCCTGAATCCTGTCTTTCAGGACAGCTCTGGGCCTCTCTTCCTCGTTCAGGATCAGAAGGGAGATCTTTACAAAGAGATCTCTTATGAGGGTGACAGTCCCTCCATCCGGTGGAATGGGAGGGTTCACTTCTAAGCTTTTAAGAAAGCTACAGATCCGTAATATATTGTTTAAGTCACGAAAGCTTTGTTTTCTGCCCTTCCTGTGGAAAAAAATCCTCAACAAGGAGAGGATGGAGGGAAGCAGGTCTGCAGGGCTCTGTAGTTTTAGAAAGAGACTGTAGAGGGCACCGTTAAAACAGCCTGATGGGAAAATGTAAGTAAACGGAACATAGGAAAAGAAAGGTTTGTTTTTTGACAAGGACCAGCTCCTTCCCCTCTGGTCCACAGATATGGATAATTTTAAGTCTAGGGGATTCCTCAGCCATTTTTAATTCCACAGTCCTCCTTGTCCTGTGTCAGCCTTCATTCTGTTGGCCCAGACTCTCAACTTCTCCCCTTTCCCTGGCAGAGGGAGATGTGGCTGTCACTCTTCCTGTGGACACATGGTCAGGGAAAGTGAAGTGTTGTGACATCTGAGATGCAGGTTCTGGCCACTGTGCCAGAAGAGGGTTGAGCAGAACCGCTGACAGTCAGAGATGGCCATCCAGAGGTCAAATCTGTGCTTGTGACTCGAATATAAATTTACTAAATACAGTGCTTGAGGCCCTGGTAGGGATTAACTTTATTTTACCCTGTCAGGGAAAACCAATAAACTGGGGATAGCAGGCTCCACATCTGGTGGGAGGATTTGTACCCATAGCCTCTTTTACCCAGACTGTCTGGATCCTACTGCTCTGAAGCATTGGGTTCAATCAAGTTACTGTGCTCATGTCCCTTAGACCAGGCTTCCTCTGAAATGTGTGACTTAACACTGGATTTCAAAAAACCCACTGGGCGAGGTGTGGTGCCTGGGTGGCTCAGCTGATTAAGCATCTGCCTCTGGCTTGGGTCAGGATCCCAGGGTCCTCAGATCAAGCCCCACATCAGGCTCCCTACTCAGCAGGGAGACTGCTTCTCCTTCTTTTTTTTTTTCTTTTTTTTAAATTTTTATTTATTTATGATAGTCACAGAGAGAGAGAGGCAGAGACACAGGCAGAGGGAGAAGCAGGCTCCATGCACGGGGAGCCCGATATGGGATTCGATCCCGGGTCTCCAGGATCGCTCCCTGGGCCAAAGGCAGGCGCCAAACCGCTGCGCCACCCAGGGATCCCCCTGCTTCTCCTTCTTCTGCCTGCCGCTCTGCCTATGTTGTCTCTCTCATTCTCTGTCAAATGGATAAAATCTTTAACAAAAAAAAAATAAAAAACACATTAGCATATATGTGTGTATGGGTATATAATACATATATGCACACATACCAACGTGCATGTGTGTGATATACAGCTGGACATTCATGTATAACGATTTTAGAAGGTATTTTGGGGCCTTAGATAAAAATCACTGAAAAACAACCAGCTCCTGAAGTAAAAAGAAAAGCATCTACTCTTCCTCTTGCAGCTTTCTACTGTGCACATGCCTGGCCCTGTACACATGTGTACTCCGTCAGTACCGCTGATGAACCCAGCAATGACTCCCCCCAGCCCCAAATCTGCCGCAGTGGAGGGATGAGTCCTCGGAGGGAATCTTTCTTACAAGCAAGATTTCAGTTTGCCTTGCCCTTCACATGTTTAGGAAAGCTAATCTGCTCTGCCTTTCTAGCTCTATCTTTCTAGCTCATCAGGAAGGTTGGCTTGCTGTTCTCAATTCAACAATACTTTTCAACATCAGGTTAGTACCCTGATGTTGTCATAGTACCCTATCAGGTACTATGACGTTTCCAGAGATGATAGGAGACACAACCCATATCTTAAAAACTTTCAGCTGGGTGGGAAGAAAAGCCATACACCACTGTAATACAAAGGTGAACAAATGTGTGCTTCGGTGCTGGTGTGAGGGGAGTACTTCAGCAGCATTAGGACAGGAACAGTGAACTCTTACCGAGGAGTGCAGGAGGTGGGTTTGAGCGGTGAAGAATTAACAGAATGGCCTCCCTAGGAGAGGAAGAAGGAAGGGGTAGCCTGGCTGAAATGATGGGAGGATGTTACCTGGGGGTCGACAGGGTGTGTAGGAGACAAGCAACTGTCTGCCTGGCTTGCCTACCAGGCTCATGGAAAGACATAGGGTAGAGAGTGTCACAGAGGAGACACGGAGAACACCATGCAAAGGGCTTAAATTTAGTAATGCAGGGAATGAGGAGTTGGAAGTTGGAGCCTGGGAGGTCACTTAGACGGATCTGGCTGCAGCCTGGCCAGGGCAGCCCAGGATGGGGAGTGTGAGAGCTGGAGCACCGCAGGGGAGCAGAGGGTAGAGCTGACTGGCAGGGTGGTCATCTGGGGAGAGGCCAAAGCAAGGGGCAAAATTCACCCCCTGCTCTTCTGTATCTTTGGCCTTGAGATGCCTGCTCCCCAGAGTCTGCAGAATGAAAGAACCTTCTGAACTGGAAAGAACGCAGATTCAAACCCTCCACCTCTTTGTACGAGTTTGCCAGCTGCGAATGGTTCAACCCAGCTGCAGAGGTTTTGCTGGTTGGAGGAGTTGCTTTCACTAACTAGTGGGAGGATCTGCTGAGATCGGGGCAGGCCTGTGAGACCCCTGTGAGGACCCATTTTTAAGTAGGTGTATTTTCTCCCACTCCCCACCTACTGTTCCCCTGTTGCTTCTGTAGAAGCAACGCTTAAGTATCAAATCAGCAAATCAACCCCCGACCCAGCAAATCAACCCCCAATCCAGCTGCCAGCTAGGAGATGGGATCCTGTCAGTCTAAGAAGTTTTTGAAGTCTGAGACTAGATAAAGGATCAGCTTAAAGGGGCTTCCTGGACACCTTACACGGAAGCTGTAGGGTGGAAAGGAGCTGGGAAGGAAGAGGTCCGCCTGGGGGAAGCCTGACCACCAGCCACCCAGGAAGCAAAAGCCCAGGGAGGCACGTGGGAAGGGAGAGGGTGGCATGGAAGCTGCCTGAGGAGCTTGCAGGTGCAGCAGGGAGGGAATGTGGGAATGATGCTGTCTCTGTGAGAACGAACCCAGGCGGGGCACAGGGTACCTGTGGCTCTCAAGCCCAGAGTTCAGTGCAAGCAGCCCTCACGCTGCGGCAGGATCCTTACCAAGGACTCCTTTCTCCTTTGTCCTTTTGTTTTCCCAGAGATGGATCTTCCTAGGATTTCTCTATTCCTTCTTTCTGATTTGTGGTGCCCCACACCAAAATGAAAAGTTCATTCTTTTTTGAATGGAGAGTTCCATTGGGCTTAATGGTGAAGAATGAACACATTTTAAAATGCCAATTTTTTTTCATGCTTATTTTTCTCTCTTTGTTTCCAATGTGAGGAGTGACAGGCAAAACAACAGTTCTGACAAGGAGTAACCAAAAACTTTCAGCAGATCCATTAATTAGGGTCATGTTTACACTTCTTGTCATCAACTAAACATCTGCCTAAATAGGTTTGCTTAGTATATAAAGTCATAACCATCTGTCCCCATGAGATAATGTACTCTACTTCGGTTCGTAAGTATGTGAGAACTGCAGGCTTATGTTTCCTGTCAGAAGGGGGCTCTGGCTGCATAAAGAATGCTGGACGTGGCATCAGACTACCTGGGCTGAGACTCACCTTGGACACTTGGTAGCAGAGAGGTCTTGGGCAAGAGATCTCTGCTTCAGTATTTGTAAAAGGGAAGTAATAACTACTTCCCAAGATGCAAGTTGTAGTTATACAGAGAATGTATAACTTCTATGATATTGGGCATTGAGTGATTAAACCATAATGTCCTGAGGAGTTTTTACTAAGAGGGGGATGCTACTACTTAGCTGTGTTGCCCAGGAAGCAGCATGACATTCATGCTTCTGTGAAATGGGAAATGGGTGGGTAATTCATTCACATATTGGGTCTTAAGTAGTAAAAGACTCATCCTGACAACAGGTTCTCTTTTCTTTTTCTTTCTTTTTTTTTTTTTGTATATTTTTTAATTGGAGTTCGATTTGCCAACATATAGTATAACACCCAGCGCTCCTCCTGCCAAGTGCCCTCCTCAGTGCCTGTCACCCCATCACCTCCACCCACTTCTCCTTCCACTACCCCTTGTTTGTTTCCCAGAGTTAGGAGTCTCTCATGTTCTCTGACAACAGGTTTTGAACACCACAGTGACAAAAAGAAAAAAGAAGCCCACAGGGAGAACTTAAGAGCCAATAAAATATAGAGGGAGAGCATAAGCTTCAGAGATCTGGAATCAGCCATCACTTTCCAGATCAAGCTGGTGGAAAGCAATCACCCGACAGTGAGGAGATACAAACATGGAGATTCACACTTGACTAAAGATGATTCCCAGAGCTGCTGATTAGGGGTGAATACCAATTTCCTGGAAGGGAGAGTTTCACTACTATTATCAGAAAACACTGCATAATCCTTTCTGGTTTATTGTGTATATATTGGTTTTAATCCTCATGTTAAAATGTGGGCTTAGTGGCTCATCCAGGCCCTTTGCCATCCTCATAGTAATTATCCTTCCAAGGGCTCCCCTAGATATTGGCATTTATAAATACCTAGGCCAACGTAAGACCTTAGCTAAGTCTTAGAATCAAGATTCAGGTACCCCCAGTAAGAAAAGCCAGGGAAACTGTCTCCCTTTAAAATGCTGTCTTAACAAGACATTTTTGGCAGGGTGAGACCTCTATGATAAAAGGATACCAAAGTAGCTCCTTCAAGGAGCCGTCCTACCCAGCACTCTTGCCCACACTTCTTCGAATCCCCAGCCGTCTGAAGTGCCTGGTCTTCTTTACCCCAGGTCTCACTCCATTCTCTAAATCTCCTTGGCCAGCAACCCTACAGCTATCCACCATTACATACTAGACTTGTGTCTTCAGCTCAGCACACAAGCCAGTCTCCTTGCATTATGACTCTGACTTTCCCCCTGCCTACAATTTCATCTTTGTGCTTTGACTTGGCAGACCTTGGCAGGCCACTGAGGTTTTATTCCTCTGCCATGTCAAGTGGACCACGAGGACCTTCTTCCTTGCTTATTACCCCCCAGACGGGGGAGTAGCCCCCTTATTATCTCCGGGTGGGGTAGGGGGAGAAGCCCCTTCACCAACCTATCGTAGTATTGGAGGCTGTACTTGGGTGAATATAAAGTCTATTTTTAGCAGTGAATTCTTTTCATTCCATAGTATTATGGAATGATTCTCAGTTTCGTGGCATTACGTAAGAAGCCAAGACATGAGAATAATAGAAGAGTCTTAACAAGAATTGAGTTTTCTAGTACTTTCTGAAGGAGAGTTTTTACTTATAAAATTATACATGTTTAATATATCTGTTATCCTACAAGCCAAAGGGAAATTTTGATTCATGTCTTAAACCTGAGGGAGCAGAGGCATGCGGCCACCGTGGCCTATGTTTATTGTCCTATCTTCCAGCCCCTCTCCTTGAAGTATGCTACAGACTTAGAAATCCCACATATTAAGGGCTTTTTGAAAATTTGGGCATTTCAAATGGTTTAAGGAACCCTGTTACCTGAAAAGGATAACACATTGACTATCTGTCACAGTGACCTGGAAATTGATCAATGCTAATCTCGTGGAACCCCATCACCAAGCAGTGGGAAAGGTCATATGAAGGTCAGGTATGCTTGATGGAGAAGCAGTGACAATCAGGGGACTGTACTCATCATAGACTCCTCTGTGGATGCCATGACTCAAAGGTCTACACCATAGCCAGGATCCTAGCAGTTCTTTACTCTTTCAGTTCCACATTTTCCCTCACTTGTTCATCTCAAGTCTGGAATGCATGAATGAACCAGCTCACAACGATCTTTGAAAAGAGTTTAAAGTTTAGAAGTGCCCTATAAGTGATGATACTTTTATAGCAGTCACAATGATTAAAAAAAAAAATCCAACCAACCAACCAAAACCACACAAATGAGATCATTTCAGTCTGCTTAAAATCTTCAATGGCCTCCCCCACACTTTGTATAACATTCAAATCCCTCAGTGTGGGCTATGAGGCCCTGCAGGATCTGGCTCTTCTCTACCTTCCTAAACCCGTGGATTATCATGTCCCACTTGCTTATCAATCTCCAGGCATTCTTCATCCTGTTCCTCAAGCACACTAAGCCCACTCCCCTGCCTCAGGGCCCTTGCCCCCTGCATTCTCTCTCCTACAGTGGGCTTTCTCCATATTTTCGCATATCTGCCTCCTCACAGAAGCTCTGCCTGGCCATAAAGAAACCTCCTCCCCAAGTCACTTGATCCTACCATCCCCTCTTATTTTCTTCATTGTATTTACCACTCTAGTGTTAGAAACTCAGTATCATTGGAATTCATGAAATAAACGTGACTAGTTTCCAGTGGTTTCTCTTGTCCTAAGGATCCTGTTTAACTCTCACTTTTAGCTTGCTACATAAGACTTACTCTCTGTACTAATACACCAATAAATTATCTCTGTATTAATAGGAACCAATAACTTTCAGCAAATCCATTAGGGTCATGTTCATCCTTATTGTCATCAACTAAACATCTGCCTAAGTAGATTTTGTTAGTATATAAAGCCATAACCATCTGTCTACATGAGATATTGTACTCTACTTCAGAGTAAGTATGTGAGGACTGCACACTTATGTTCTGTAAGTATGTGAGGACTGCACACTTATGTTTTCTGTCAGGAAAGGGATTTGACTATATAAAGAACACAGGATGTGGAGTCAGAAGACCTGGGCTGAGTCTCACCTTTGACACTTGATCCTAGAGAGGTCTTAGGCAAATTACTTCTGTTTCAATGTTTGTGAAAGGAAAATAAGAACTACTTCTCAGGATGCAAGTGATTGTATAATCTGATACTGGGCACTGAGTGATTAAATCAGTTATGATTTATTTGCTTTCCTCTATCTCTTCTCACTACACTGTGAGCTCCATGAGCACAACAAGGTCATGGTCTCTCTCTTCATTACTATGTCTGCAGTGTGGGGAACGGTGCCTGGCCTAGAGCTCGTGCTCACTACATCTGTTGAGTAACTATATTAGCAATTGGCTTTCACAATTGTCCTGGGAGATAAATACATCATCCCCACCTCACATGTTGGTAGTCTGAGATTATAAATGGTGGGCTGGTAATGGCAAAGCTGAGACTTGACTCCATGTGCACATTCTTTGTATCATGAAGTGACAGTTGATTTTGTGGATCAAACTGACTGGACCATGGGTACCCAGATGTTTGGTCAAACATTATTCTGGGGATTTCTATGAGAGTATTCTTAGATGAGATTAATATTTAAATGGACAAATCTAGTAGAGCCCCTCATCCTCTGTAATGTGGTTTAACCAGTTGAAGGCTTAAATAAAACAAAAAGGCCATTGGTCTCCTAAACAAGAATTCCTCCTGCCTGTCTTTGAGGTAGGACATTATTGTTGTTGTTTTTCCTGCCTTCAGACTTGAACTGAAACATTGGTTCTTCCTGAGTCCTGAGCCGCCAGTCATTGGACTGGAACTACACCATTGGCTCTCCTGAGTCTCCTGCTTGATGACTCATACTGCAGATCTTGGGACTTGTCAGACTTCATAATTACATGAGCCAATTCCTTATAACCTTTTTCTCTCCTCTCTCTCTCCATCAATGGTACAAAAATTCCTACTCATACTTCAAGGCTGATTTCCTCTTTTGCTATTAGCCAGAGAAAACTCTCTGCCTTTAAAGGCTCCATGTGATTAGATCAGGCCCACCCAAGTAATCTCCCTGTCATAAAGTCTGTGCCATAAAATATACTTAATCATAGAAGTAAAATCCATCATATTCATAAAGCCAGAGATTATGCAGGGCAGGTACGCTCTTGGGGTCCCTCTTAGAATTCTACCCATCACAGTGCCCTTAGTAAACTCCTAAGAATCTGGAAATCTACAGGCTACACTCACTCTTGCGCATTGTTCCTGGTATGTGAGGTAATTAACTGCTTTCACTTTACAGGACTGCTCTTCTACCCTTCTTCACCTTCTATTTGGGCAAACGACACTCACATTCTCATTAGTGATTAGGTACACAGATTAATGCACTATAGAAATGACAGATTTCTCTTTTCCTTTAGCATTTTATTTATTTATTTTTTTTAATTTATTTTTTATTGGTGTTCAATTTACTAACATACAGAATAACCCCCAGTGCCCGTCACCCATTCACTCCCACCCCCCCGCCCTCCTCCCCTTCTACCACCCCTAGTTCGTTTCCCAGAGTTAGCAGTCTACGTTCTGTCTCCCTTTCTGATATTTCCCACACATTTCTTCTCCCTTCCCTTATATTCCCTTTCACTATTATTTATATTCCCCAAATGAATGAGAACATATAATGTTTGTCCTTCTCCGACTGACTTACTTCACTCAGCATAATACCCTCCAGTTCCATCCACGTTGAAGCAAATGGTGGGTATTTGTCATTTCTAATGGCTGAGTAATATTCCATTGTATACATAAGCCACATCTTCTTTATCCATTCATCTTTCGTTGGACACCGAGGCTCCTTCCACAGTTTGGCTATCGTGGCCATTGCTGCTATAAACATCGGGGTGCAGGTGTCCCGGCGTTTCATTGCATTTGTATCTTTAGGGTAAATCCCCAACAGTGCAACAGATCCCTACTGGGTTGTAGGGCAGGTATATTTTTAACTGTTTGAGGAACCTCCACACGGTTTTCCAGAGTGGCTGCACCAGTTCACATTCCCACCAACAGTGTAAGAGGGTTCCCTTTTCTCCGCATCCTCTCCAACATTTGTTGTTTCCTGCCTTGTTATTAAACTCAACACCAAAGAAACAAACAATCCAATCCTTTAGCATTTTAAATTATTACATCATCTAATCACAAAATTAATGTATGCTCATTAAAGACACACTTAGAAAATTAGAATAGTAGAAGTAGTAATCTGACGCACCAAATTTAACCATCACACAAGAGAAATAAACATTTTGTTAATTGTAACATGAAAGCAAAATACTATAGCAGACAAGGGTTGATGCTACAGGGCTCTGTGGCACTTGTTGGAACCAAGGTGGTGAGTGAGGGTTAAGTCTTCTGTTAAAGGAAATGAATGTGTTCTTGTGAATTAACCCATAAAGTGGCTAATTCTGAGGCAGGGAAGAAGGTAAACTGCAGTTTCCAATTGCTGTAACAATTCATCACAAACTCAGTGGCTTCAAGTTACGTAAGTTTATTCTCTTACAGTTCTGGAGGTCAGAAGTCTAACATGGGTGGCAAGGCTGTGTCTGTTCCTTCTTTGTCTCAGCTTTTAAAGGCTATCTACATTCTTTGGCTTGCAACTCTTTTTTTTTTTTTTTTTTTGGCTTGCAACTCTTTCCTTCCCTCTTCAAAGCCAGTGGTAGCACCACTCTGACCTTTGGCCCCCGTCATCCCCTTATTGATGACATGAGGCCCAGGCAGATAATCTGGGGTAATTTTCCTTACTAAAGATCTTAACTCATATATGCAAGGGACTTTTTGACGTTCAGGTAATATATACACAGGTTCTGGGCATTCAAACATGGACATCATTGAGGACCAGTATTTTGCCTACTGTGTAAGCCTTGGGCCTGATGCTTGTGGCCTTTGGGTTCAGTCTTGGAAGTCTGGAAGGTGCCAGTGGTGGGGACTGAGCTGCCCTAATTACATGGTCACCAGTGCAGGGAGCAGAATCCCCAAGCCTTGGATGCAGCACTGAGGAGGCCTTGGTTTGAGGATTCATGGACACATACCTGAGTTCCAATCACACTGGTGGGTAGTGAGACAAGTCAGATAATAGACTCAAGTAGATCATGATCCTACTTCCTAGGTCAACAGGTAAAGATGTTTCTGGACCCAGTGAGGACTGATGCTAGAACCACTACTACCCCATTGCCTTGGCTATTGCAGGTTTGCCTGAGGGAAATGAAATAGCTATCTGGTACACACCTAACTGGGTATGGCATGGAAAGCCATGACTCCCCCAGATCTCCAGGAACAATCTAGATATTGCCAGACATGGATGGTCAGAGTCCAATATTAGCAGTGTTTTGTGGTGAGGAAATATCACTGTTGGGCACCAGCAAATGTTTCCAAATCATCTCCATACTTGAGCAGAGAATGCCTGTGCTTTGCAGCTAGTCACATTTCTATACACCCTCCTGATGAAATGCCACGTCTATCCGCATATACCAGGGCTAGTGCAGCTTTCCTATGATCCTTTTCTAAAACGCTTTTGAAGTTCTCCTTAAGCTGAATCAACGATAGCTTTCACAAATGGATGCAACTCCATGCACCTGCCACACTTACTTTTGTCAGATCTGCCTGCAGCCACCCAAAGTTACTCTTTGAGCAACTACAAAGGTGACATTTTCTAGGTGTTCTTTGGGCTGGCTCTGGGGGATAAAGGTCACCATGAGAGATTACACCTGAGGCACTAGAAGCCAGTAAGTGAAATGAACGCCTTTATAAGGCAAGAATGTCGATCCATTGCTGGTAACCATATTTCCTCCCATCTTTTATTACCTTTACATCCTAATAGGGCCCTTGCACTATTCAAGAGCTTATCGACACCGGCTGCACACTGTCATTTACTTCCTGTGTCTATACCCCTTGCTGTCTCTGCTGTCTCCCTTCATGCTGTGTGAGCTGTTGACCTAATTTAATGCTAGGCTGGAAACTTTCCTCTCCGTTGTGATTAAAGGGAAAAAAGGAGAGAAGAGAGGTGATCCAGTTACTTGCATATGTATGGTTCTTTGATTAAAGGAAAAAAGGTAGTGAGGGAGGAGGTTGTCTGAGGGAGGAGGCTGTCTAATGACCCACATGCATATTATTTCCTTAGGCTCAAGTTTCTTACCCATCATACAAGCTTTGAAAGGGTGACTCAACCTTCTCAAGTCACCCAAGAATGCTCACTTTCAATTATATGTGACCTCAGACATCTCCAAGTCGATTTTCTTAATGTTGTGTCTCAAATGTAGAGCCATAATTTTATATCTAATTCACCTAATTCACTGGCATTACTCTTTCGGTATAATTTCCAATTTAGGGAAAAAAGAATGTGGGTGGCTACCGTGCATTACAGTTATCAGGGGCAAAATGATGGGGCTGAGCCCAGGAGGGTACAGACACTGAGTTCTATATAGACAACCTTTGGCACACTAGTCTAGCATTTTGATACCGTCATGATGGCAGTGCATTTCCAATAGGCCAGTCTTTCTTATTTTCAGTACATTTCCTAGTGAAGAGCCATGGAAAGCAAGACACTGAAGGAGGACTTGAGAACACCTGATCTACTACCTTCATTTTATAGAGAACAAAATGGAAGCCAGAGAAATCCAATGACTTGCCTACAATAACTAGGTGGTTTGTTTTCAGAAGAGAAACCAAAATCCAGGTCTTTTGTTGATAAGGCAAGTGCTGCTCCCTTGTAACATACTGTTCATCATTTTTCCCTTGAATGAATAACCTCAAATGTATTGGGTATGGTGAGAGGAGGCCACTTTTGGCAAAGGCCAGGTAACTCTCCTCTCTCCTGAGCCTAGAGTACACATGCCTAGCTGTTATACAATTGATCACAACTGTTGGTTTGGGAAACTGAATGGATCTGTTTATGGTAGACAGATTAATGCCCCACCCTGTCAAATATGTCCACATCCTAATCCCTAAAACCTGTGAGTAGGTTAGGTCACATGGTAAAAGGGAATTAAGGTTGCAGATGGAATTAAGATAGCTAATCAGCTGTCTCTGAAATAGGGAGATTATCCTGGATTATCCAGGTGAGCCCCGTGCAATTACAAGAGTCCTTAAAAGTGGAAAGAAGCAAAAAAAGGTCAGTGTGATGACAAGAACTTGCTGTGTGACAAGAAGTCAACTCACTGCTCCTGGCTTTGAAGAGGGAAGAGGACCATGAACCAAGGAATGCGGGTGACCTCTGGAATCTGGAAAAGGCAAGAAAACAAATTCCCCCTAGAGGCTCCAGAAGGAATACATCGTATCAACAACACCTAGATCTTACCCAATTAACCCATGCCAGACTTCTGATCTCCAGAACTGTAAGATCTGTGTTCTTTTAAGCCACTAAGTTTGTTGTAATTGGTTATAGCCACCCTAAAAACCCAGTGCAAAGTCGGAATGATGCCACACAAATCCATCACATGTTAAAATGCTTTGTTCTTATGTGGAAGGAATGGCATATTTCGCCAACCAGCTCCTTGATTCTTGACCAACTGTGAACCGGTGGTGCCTACAATGGAAATAAGCAGAATGGACACACTAGTTTCTCACTTTCTTAAAAGCACCACTTCTCCTTTCCCTGATCTTCTGAACACAACATGGATGCTCCTTCTCCTGCACTGAATGAGAGGCACAGGTTTCCTGGCCACAACTTTTTTTTATTCATCAACTGGTATAATGCGTGGCATACACGAGGTGGTCAATAAACACCTGTAGAACTGAAATGCATGTCTAAGAGGATGCTCTGTGTCTTTTTGCAGTTCTCAAAAATATGTACACAGCATATGAATAAAAGGATTCTACCTCACTTTAGGTATCCTAATAGTTTCTTGTGGCTGATGAGGGCTGGGGTCAGGTGTGTCTGCATGAGAGGTGACAATCATGGTCTCTAATATATCATAAAGTTTTTGAATGACTCATCTTCCCCAACCGCCCAGCAACAAATGAAGATGTATTTCAATGCCTGGTTGACAGGCAGCATTGGAAGTCCAAACTATTGTCGCTGCAGTGGAACAGCTTGTCACAGCAGCCTAATTTATTCTCTTTCTCTGAAAGCCTGGCACAAGATCTGCAACTGAAACTGCTTTTGTTTAAGACTCAACTATTGCCGCCAACCAAGCCAAAATGTGTAGTCATTGTGCATGTCTGGTTGCATGCTAATTGTGGCGGTGTCCTCTGGTGACATCTGAGAGGCTGGCCAGTTGACAACACCACGTCGTTATCTTTGCCAGTTGTCCTCTCCCAGCCTTTCCCATTGGTAGTTCCTGGGATTATGCCATTTCATTTCCTCTATTTTGCTTCCTGCCCGGGAGGATTCCATTTGTTCTGGCTGTCACCCAGTCTCATTCTTTTCCATGGACCAACACTGTAGGCATGAACCTCGTTACAAATGATGGTTGAGTGCAGAAAAGTTGCACATAAGCTGACATCTTGTACACAAGTGCATTTTGAATGCAAACAGGAGCATGTGGCATAAGGGGACCTGATCTAAATCATCTGCATTCCTGTGTCTCCCCTCCTAGTCCCTCCTCCAGGAAATCTCTTCTGAATGTTCCCCTTGCAACATTGTTGGCATGTATGTCATGCGGTTATAAATTCTAGCTTTTTGTTTTTTCCTTTCTCCAAAATGTAAGCTTCCTGAGGGCTGAATATATATATATATATATATATATATATATATATATATACACATTTATATATATATTTCATCTTTTTATCCTCTAATATTCCTACAGAATTGTTTACTCAGTAGAGACTAAGCCCACATTGATACATAAAATTAAAGGTATGTAGCACTTCATTGAGATAAAATGTTCAGGGGGTGGGGGGAGGGGAAGAGAGAGTTGGTTCTCGAGCATGAGCTCTTCTCAAAACCTATTTTCTCTATAAAATGAAGGGAGTGCTCCTTTGAAGGGAGAAAACATTCTGTCCTATCATATAATACCATCTATAATATCTTATTAAAATAACATACATTAAAATCTCATATGTAAAGGAAAATCAACCAGTTCTTACTAAAATGTGGCGACTGTGACATTAAAACACACCTGTGTTTCTTATCATTAAAAATCTTTAGCAGCAGAATCACAGTCATTAAAGGTCCATCAAGATTTAAAACATTTTTCAATATTTCAAAAACCTTAATTTCTTTGAGGCTGCATATTTGGGATACTGAAAGCTGTTTCCTTTCCCATATACACTTTCCTCTAATCTTCTATAATAAGCAGTAGCCCACCAATGTTGATCGAACCACACTGGTGTCTTAACTCTCATCTCTTCATTTAAGGTGACTTTTGAACTTCTAACCTCTTACAACCCATAAATCCTAAGATTTTCAGCATGAAGATTTTCAGTATATCTCTAACATTTCTTGATAGCCTGTAATGTTGATCTCTGTGCGAAATTAACTTTACCAAACAGAAGTGTCTTATTGATTAGGATGACTGTGGATGCAGCCATATGTGCACAGAAAGGTAATGACTTCTGATGTTGGCAACAGGGACTATTCTCTTAGACCTAATTTATCAAACAACAGAATTCAAACTGAGGGTGAGCTTAGCACTCAATGCAATTTTGTCTTCAGTTGTGTCAACAGAGGATATTGAATGCAACTGAGCACAGGACATTACATATAGGAATGTGAGGAAATAAAAAATCAAGAGAAAGAAAGCTCAGTTCTGGTTGTCAGAGCTTGAACTTTTAGTACACATTTAGTAACAGGCAACACAAACCAAGCATCAGGTTTTATTTAACTTAACAGATCAAAGGATATCATTTTTGATGTGAAATAAAAGTAATGACTGTCTACCCAACTTGCATATTTTATAGACAGGAAAGCTGAGGACCAAAGAGATGACATCCAAAGCTTAAGGACACCCCATATCTGGGAAACCCACCCTCTAGAACTCAGATAAAATCTTGTCTCACAAAACCAGCCTTTGTCATAGAATATCCAAGTCCAAATGGATTTCAGAAGTCAGGGCCAATTTCCTCTCCTATACACCCATTCTTCATCTATTTCCTGAAATGAGGTGTTTTCTATCACTATGATCATATACAAATTAACCAGCAGCATGGTGGGCTTCTGGAAAGAGCAGACATGCTTGGATTTCAAGTCCTCAGATTGAATAATTCCTTCACTCACTCATGAAGTTTATTGAACATCTACTATGTAGCAGGCACTGGGAGAGGTACTAGGAACCCAGTACTGCATGACACAGACAGAAGTCATACCCTCATGCGGCTTACGTTCTAGTAGGAGATAGACAACACACAAATTAATGAGTAAACTGTGCAGTGTGTCAAATTATGAATAGGGCTATGAAGAAAACTCAAGCAGGTATCAGAAACCAGGAATCCTGAGTGTTCAGGGAGAGAGTGGGAAAGGTTTTTACATGGGATAGGCTTTGAAACAGTGTCCTTTCAGCAAGGACATAAAGAAGGTTAGAGAGTAAGTCCTTCCATTGCCTGGGATAAGAGTACTGCAGGCAGAAGGCGTATTAAGTGCAAAGGCGCCAACTATTCCAGACAGCAAGGAAACCAGTGTAACTGAAGCAGAGTGACCAAGTGGGGGCAATAATGGCAGATAAGGCCAGAAGAGTAATGGGGGTAAGGGGGCAGCTTGCAGACTCTGTACAGACTTCTGCTTTTATTAGGAATGAAATGGGATTTCCAGTCAAGAGTTCAGTCTGGCTTATCTGCCCATGTGTTGGGAACACACTGTAGGGGAGCACGGGGAGAAGCAGGGAAACCAGGTAGGAGGATAGCACATTGGTCTGGCGGCTTGGAAGAGGGCCAGACTGGCAGACGTGATAGATGCTGGATTCACAGCGATTCAGTACTGTTCTCAAAGAAGGATGTAAGGAGAACATGTGGGATGTGTGGGAGAAATAGAATCATAGCAAGGTGTTTAACGTGAGCATCTGGGAAGATGGCACTGCCATTTACTGAAATGAGAAGGCTCTGAAGAAGCATATTTTGGCAGGAAGATCAGGTCTACTTACAAGCTGTTTATCACTGGGCAAGCCCCTACAGGCCTCTCTGAACCTCAGTTTCCCCCTCTGTGTTTGGTAATGTCAGTCTACTTTACAGAATTGTTCTAAGAACCAACCAGGAAACGTGCAAGGTGCCATCTTTCTTGGCATAAAGCATGTAACGCCAAAGGCTGTTACGGCCTGTGGGGAGGGATTCTGCTACAGCTGTTCTGCTTCCCTATCTCCCCTCTCCCTACCATCCTTCCTCACCCCAAATCTTTCTCTCTCTGAGCCAAGGGCAAATGAATAACTCCGGCAAAGTCCATTAGAAGTCACAAGTAACTTATAGGAACTGGCGAATGAAATCCTATTTCAGGTGAGTGTGACTGAATATTCATATGCTAAGGAGCCCATGCTAATAAGCACACGGATGCAGCCCCCCCCCCCCATCCTCCTTAATCTGTAATGGAGAGTGGGAGGAAGAAAGAACAATATCGTGGGGAATGCTATCTCTGTTCCCTCAGGTGGAAACCACCATGAGAGAAAGTTCATTGCCTATCAAACCGGCAGGGAGGTTGTTAAAAAATCGCCATGGAATTTAAAAGGAAAACAAAGCATATAAGAGGGAAAGAGAAACACAGAAAACTCCCAATACCACATCTTTGGGGGAAAAAAACTCACTTTCAGGTACCGGCTTGTCATTCTTATGTTAACAAGAGAGGGCCTCCCTCGGGACTGATAAGAGTTCCAGAAAGATGAGCTCACCGGAAACTGGGGTGGGCTATTTCAAATGAGCGTCTCCTATGATGTCCTGGATTGGAGAACAACAGTCTACAAGGCAAGCATAAATGCCAGCAAATCTCAGTATATAGAACACAAAAACTTTAATAACCATTTGTAAAATAATTAGGGAGAAATTATCACTCCTGAAAGTTAAGTCAGATCCTTCTGATAAATGTTTGTATGTGTGGATATGAGTGTGTGGATATGTATGTCATTGAGTCATCAGTGGCTCTGGGAACTAAGATAATGACAGAAATAATCATATCCTTCAGGGTAGAAATTAATTGGCTATGGGGATAAAAATACTTTTTTTTTTTTTTTTTTTTTTGCTTATATTAAGAATCACTAATGTAAGTGGGCTGAAATAAGAAATTCAAGTGTTAGGAATATTCTAACAACAGAAGGGTTTCGTTTTTTTTCCCAGTCCAAGTAATTAGTTTCTTCTCTGACTTTTAGTACGTCATTTGCACCAGGAAGTTGGAATGACAAAAAATATATTTGTCACCATGGTTTGCATCTTTGTCCCTTGTCATATTATCACCCAGTCAGCTCATGGGTGAGCTATTCCTATTCCTAAAAATAGGAAGCATACTGGATCTGGCCGGTGGGCCACAGTTTGCTGGACCCTGATCTAAAGTACTGAGTGGAAAAAATTAGAGAGGGAGACAAACCATGAGAGACTCCTAACTCTGGGAAACAAACAAAGGGTTGCAAAAGGGGAGGTAGGTGGGGGAATGGAGTAACTGGTGACGGGCACTGAAGAGAGCACTTGATGGGATGAGCACTGGGTGTTATACGTTGGCAAACTGAATTTAAATAAAATAAATAAAGTATTGTGACTGGGGCGGGGGGTGGTGGCGGAGTGGGTGGGCAGTAAATGAGTCTTCATGCAGCCAGACAGAACCGCTCTCTGGCTCAGCCTGGATGTGGTTAAGCCCTGGATAGAAAGAGCAGTGCCTCATATCCCCAACCTGCTACACCTGGAAAGAAATCCAGAAATGACTGTCAGGTTAGTTCTGAGCCCTAAACTATGAGATTATAAGAAGTATTCCCAAATTGTTCCAAGAAGCCCTGACATTGCTTTGAGAAAGTGGTTAGAGGCAGAAATTTTCTCTCCTCTCTTTTCATTTCAATGAATATTTCTTGAATCCTGCCCTACATACCAAAAACTTATGAGACAATCTGATTTGGAGAAAGCAGCACAACACTGAAGAAGTTTGGATAACATGGAAGGCAAGTGTGGTAGATTAAAGATGGCAGCCAACTCTGCATACCACCAATAAGAGGTGGGTTCTAGGTTCTCTTCCCTTAAAATTGGGAGGACTTTCTAACTGCTTGACCATTAGAATATGGCGATAGTGACTCTGGGCCGAGGCTTAGGAGACATGTAGCCTCCATGTCCTTTTTCTTGAAGTGGCCACTCTTAGGAAAACCAGTTGCCATGCAAATAGTCTTGAGACCACCAAGTGTAGGTGTAGGTGTTCGAGTGGATATGCCACCTGAGCCCCCCTTTCTAGCCATCTCCACGAGGGCACCAGGCATGTGTGTGAAGTTTAGAATCCTTCAGTTCACCCATTTGCCAAGTGAAACCACTGATTAACCTCAATTGCTGCCACAGGGTGCAAAACAACCCCCTAGATGGGCTCTGCAAGGATTTCTGCTCCACAAAACTGTAAGATATGACATGATAAAATGTTAACTGTTTTAAGCCATTCAATTTGGGGGTAGTTTTTTGCATAGCATAGATAAGCATGAGTATGAAGAGATATATTCCTCCAACCCCCCCCCCAAAGTGATATGACTAAACTTTAGATAAACAAAAGGTCAATATGGGCTTAACTAATTTAGGAAAGCTATTGGAAGGAAAGAAACTGGAGGCTGGCTTAAACAGGAAAGGGAGGTTCTATACAGGCAGGTAATTCCTAAGAGGTCTTCTCTACCCACTAATGCCATGACCAGCCCCAGCTGGCAATGCTCCATTTGAACCACCAGGCCTATGGCTGACCCAGGGGGCAGATTCCCCATGAATCTCTATCCTCAGAATAGAGGATAGAGACCCAGGATCAGTGAGCTTGGAAATGCTGCTCTGCTGAGAGTTCCTCGGCTTGCTGGGTTTTTGAAGATGCCTCATTTATGCAAGGATGCCAAGTCTTGTGCCACCATTCTAACCAAGCATGTTTTTCAAACACCACCAATTTTATCACCCCAAAATGTTTTCCAGATTAGGACATTTCACATGCACTTGGCCAACCCCAAAGTTCTCACATAGAGTATTTGACAAGTGAATTCACACAATTCTAGTAAGACAGCTACCCCTAATTCCATTCTCCCACATTGATGGCAGCATGTATGTGATCATTATGTGGATTTATGAGAAGATTCTCTAAGCCCTTCCTTCAGCTCCCTCCTGGCAGGCATCAGGGAGAGGTGCATCAAATCCATCCATGACAGTTGCCAAGAACCAGAATGTAGTGTTGAGAAGTTCTTAAAAACATGATATGTTGAAATACATCAAAGACTCTTTGAGCTGACAGATGGGACAACTGAGATACCATGACGGTAAATGGTTGACATAAGCTGGCAGCAACACTAGCAAAAGTAGAATTGATTCTGCCCTCTGCATCTCCCTGGTAGAGACCAAATGTTGTAAACTTGAAAATTCTCTTGAACTTCATAGTTCCAAGTGGTAAACTAATTTATTTTTGGATGCTTGAATTGCTTTCACTCCTGGTAAGAGTGCTCTCTAATTTCTGTGCTCAGAGACAAAAGATTTGGAAAATCTTTTTGTGAAAACCCCAGAAGGCCTGAAAAAGAGGGTTAGGACCTCATTTCATGTTGACCTCATTTCACTTGGTAATAACATTTTTGGTGAGAGTGCTTTCCTCTCCCCTGGATAGTAGGCTGAACCTTAAAGAAATGAATAAATAAAAACTTTTAATTTCAGGTTTGGTGGCTTTCTAACTCTTTGCCCACCAGAAAGCTCTCATCTCAAAGTGAAGACACTGGCGTGAAGTCTATTCCTCCTTATAGTTATCTACCCACATGGATACACTTACATATTTGAAGCACTGGAAAATGCTGTTGTAAGTGCTTTACGTTAAAATGTTCCTTAAGTTTTAAATTTCATAGACACCAGTCAGAGTGAGTGAGATTCCAACAAACCATTCATGGACACCTACCATACACAAGCAAATAGAGGTCCTGGGATTCTTTGTTTACAAATCTGACATACAATGAGCCTTGAAAACAAATCTCTCCTAACTTGTTTGAGGGTCACACCTGACCCGAACTGATTTATGTGAAGCTACTATAGACTTCCTTTATTTCCACCTAGTGTTAATATTCACATATTGCCCTGCAGATGTGTTAATGAGCTGGATCTCCGGCTGCTGCCCCAGACCCTGCTAGGAATGCCAATATACAGTATATGTACAGTGTGACCTTTCTAAAATTAGAAATATATCTCAGCCCAAGAATTTTGGACAAGGCTTCAGACACCTGAACCCACATGAGAGGGGCTTACTGAGGGTGCAGAAGGGAGCAGAGACAGGAAAGGTTAAGGAGCAGGCCAGAGATGAAGGCCATATCTCTAGACAGCCTGCAGGCAGCAAAGAAGCCATAACCAAATCTGCCAATGGTGACAAGGCGAGGCAGTCTGAAGGGTCTGCAGAGACACCTGCAAAGGTCAACATGATACCAGCTGGCTTTCCAAAAGATTCTAATGATCCTAAAATCGAATGTCTTAGAGTATGATAAAGGTGAACTTGAACCTTCTCTTAACTTTTATAGAATTATACAAGTTACAAGGTACAAGGTACAAGGTACAAGGTACAAACAAATGGTTTTATGTCAGGAACTTAGAAGGAAGAACTTAGAACTAAGATTGTGGCATATCTTACAGTTTAATCTGCCCAGAATCTTCTCTGAGAGCTGGTCCTCTCCCACCTGTTGGATCGGCCAGCTCATAACTGCAGAGGTCCAGGCTGCCGGCAAGTATCTCCACCCCATGCAGGGGCAATCAGAGTTGACCCTTGGGAGAGAGTGCTCTCCTGTTAGAGTTGTACATGCTAAGGATCAGGTCAGCCTAGAGCCCCAAGTCATCAGTGCCACCAAGAGAGAAGACCCACCTGAAGAGGAAGCCAACACCATGGAAAACAGGGTTGGGGAGAGGGGAATGGAGACCTGATGATGTGAATCCCTGGATCCAGCTGTGGCTAACATATTTGACCCTCTGCCATCTGCTATGTGAGCCAAAAAATATCCAGTTTTGCTTCAGCTTATTTGAGCTGGGTTTCAGTCACTTGTGAAGAAAATTCCACAAGCAATTGGCTTGAAAAGTCTTCCAAATTTGGAGATTAAATATATTCTTTTCAGACAGGTCAACTTTAAGAAACTTTAAAAGAATTTCTTCCTTCCTCCCTGTTAGGGACTGAATTATGTCTTCCCTCAAATTCATATGTTGAAGTCCTAATCCTCAATGTGACTGTATTTGGTGACAGGTCCTTTAGGGAGGTAATGAAGGTCACAGGGTGGAGTCCTGATCCAGTAGTACTGGTGTTCTTAGAGGAAGAGAGACCAGGGCTCTCCTGCACTCTCACTCTCTCTCTCCTTGCACAGACAAGAGGCCATGTGAGGACACAATAAGAAGGTGGCCATAAACAAGCCACGAAGGGATACCTCACCAAACACCAACTCTGGCACCTTGGCACCTTGATCTTGGACTTCCAGCCTGCAGAACTGTGAAAAAACAAATGTCTGTTGTTTGGGTCATCTGGTCAGTGGTATTTTGTTATGGCTGCTCAAGCAGGCTCCCTACTACTCATTCCCTGTGAAGTTTCTGAAGGAGGCAACCAACAGTTTGTCCCATTGTGAGGGTCACCCCAGTCCTGCTTTCTTCACCACCAACAGCCCTCAAAAGAAAAGCCATGATGAGGAAACTAGAGCCTGCCTTCCAAATCTGGAAATGCTAGAAGACACTAGTGACTCTAACATAATAAAGGAAGAAATCCAAGATGCTTTAGGCTAATTTTTTTCATATTTTCTTCAAAAGTTACAGTAATTTAATAACCTCATTCGAAATCACCATGACTGAAGATCAAAATCACAATATTGTTTTAAATTTATTATGTATCATGACTCAAAAAACTCTCTAGAATAAATTCACCTTTGACACTAACTAATGAAGACAATTTGCTCTAATTCAATTGTAAGAGAAAATATTTCAAGTAAAGCTTACAAGAGGATGATTTTGATTTTTTGGCTAGAAGACTTCAGTTGTAGACAAGAACCACCCTCCCCCCAAAAAAATTTGTTATAACATACTTAAGATGGTAAGAGAAGAGGCTCCCTTGTTTGGAAAGATTCATATTAGAATCTTATCAATTTTTCTATAGAGTGTTATCATTAGTGTTCTCTGGGGTTGGTAACTGGTTATTGACGGTAGGGATTTAAGAATATGGTTTCATTTTGCTCTCATCATGATCTGTGGCATATTTTGTCGTACCTCGCTTCCCTATGGCTGGACAGCATCTCAGAAAGACCTCATAGATTTCCAATCACTTTCACTTGTAAGAACAGTCTCATTTGTAGAAACTGAGGTGCATTCATTTATTAAAGGTCTAGTGATATCATATCAAAAGTTCAATTTCAGCCAATTCAAAGTTTCTCTCCTCCTGCCCATCTTCTGTGACCTGCAGTGGCCTTTCCTTTTGCTCACTGCTCCCCCCATCACCTGGCTGCTTGTAGCTCCTCTAGGGTCAGCACAAGGAGAGAGACATCAATGGAATGGAGGCTGACTATCTTTTTACATCATCAGTTTGTGCTGTTGGCAATTCTCTCTTGACTATCAAACTCAGCTGTGTGAAGCAAGTGGTCACATGTTGGAACTTTCCTGGGAAGCTTTCATTTGTAGGTTCTTCAGGGCCCCATGGAACTGCCCCGGGCTAGTTCCCTATTGTGGCTGAACAACCATTTGACTGGTCTTTTATGACCTACCTTCCCACTCCACTTCATGCACAAGCACACACACACTCATGTGCATGCACACATACACACACACAAAATCTCCTACTTCAGCATGCACATCACAGTCTGGGTCCACTGCCTGGGTCAACTTACCCCAAAAGTTCTATCTCCCAGGCAAAGATAGCAATAACTGCTCAAACTCTCTACCTTTCCAGTGTTGCTTGACTCAAGGAGAACATACACATTTTTCTGCATCAAAGGGCAGAAGCTGAGCTTGCCGCTACTGACACCTGCCTCTATATTTACAAACCCCCATGTCTTCACTGTGCTCTACTCTGACTGGCTGGAGGCAGCTCAGCAGGCAGCCCCCTGGGGAGTGGAGTTCTTGTTCCAGTCTCCATATGAGAGAAACTCCCCTTAGCACTCCACTTCTTGCTCCATGGCATTGGGAGGGAAATGTCCCAGCCCTCTTTATGAAGCCCAGGGCTCCTTATGGAAACCACTGTCTCCAATCTCCTTATGAGTCACTAGTCATCTGTAATGTAGGCTAGAGCTGGGATAGGACTGGTAGTCACTAGACTGGTTTTGACATCTTTATTAAACACTCCATAGCCATGTCTAGCACTCCATTTTAGAACATTAGATAATTATCACTCATTTTCAACTTTGGAGTATTAATTCATTCTGATAATTAAAAATGTCCCATTCAGCATCCTCACTTCAAATTATGTTGCTGGAAAATTAGCAACTCAGTGCTGAAAACATCTTACCAAAGTCAATGAGCCAGAAGTTCACCTTGACTAAAACACCAAGTTTACAGGGATTCTGCTCTAATAGTGATGACCACTATAACCATATAATAGAGCACAATAATCATACTTTATACATGTAAAGGCCTACATAAAACATGCCTTTGCTATAATACTGTTTTCTGATTAAAATATACAGCTACGCAAATATTTAAATTAAATATTCTTAAACTTTTATTTGATTGAAAACAAATGGAGCAGATGCTCTGGGAAAGCTCCTTGCTAGAAGCAAAGTACTTTGGGGGATTTATGACTTTGTTGAAGCAGTTTTAATTAGCTATTTCAAATTCTTGTTCATTAAGTGTTTTTCTTTAACCTTCAATGACCTGATTTCAGAAGACTAACAATGAAAATATTGTACACTTCTGCTGTTGTATAATGTTGTATGCTATGCTGGCATTTCCCAATATCTTCTCTCAATTAGTCCTCTCAGGGATAAAACATAATGTTGGGCCTATAATAAGGATGTTTTAATATAGGAGTCACTTACTCAGATGCCTAAGTTACCAAGCAGGTAATATAAAGTAGAAAGTAATAGTAGAGAAGAGTGGGGACTGTGACAAACTTGAAATCTTATGTTACATAAAAAGAGTAGCTTCTAGGGGCACCTGGGTGGCTCGGTTGGTTGAGCGTCCAACTCGATTTTAGCTCAGGTCATCTCACAGTCATGAGATCAAGCTCCACATTGGGCTCCATGCTGAGCATGGAGTCAGCTTGAGATTCTCTCTCTCCCTCTGCCCCACCCACTGCTCTATAAATAAATAAATAAATAAATAAATAAATAAATAAATAAATAAATAAATAAATATCTTTATTAAAAGAAATAGCTGCTATTCAGGGCCAACTAACTTTGGTGTGCAGTTCAGATGTTAACTGATTTTTTTTTAAAGAAAATTTAAAATTTCAGGTGTTGTGAAATCTACTGATATTGTATTGAATCAAATTGATACTAAATCAAAATTTTTAAACATCAAGTTGAAACAAAACATAAACCCCACAAATGCTGATATCTGCAGGCTGCTAGTTTGTGACCTCCCTTTGTAGTAGATATTGTTGGTTCCAAAATGGAGGATCTTCTCTATGCAGACCCTTGAGAGTAGTCTCCTTCAGTTAAGGTATTTGGAAGAGGAATATTTTTCCTAAGTTCCAGTTTGTTGTTGATCTTGTGGACACTGGTATGAAAGAAAATGACCAAACTTCCCCTTTCTCTTTGACTGCCAGAGAGCACAGAAGCAAATCTATGGCCCAATCCTAGCAAGCATATAGATCTGGACAGAAGGTACAACCCCCTAACCATTTTTGTCCACTTTTATTTCTCATCTACTTTTAACTTATGTCATCTTGCTGCATTTCATACAAATGTATAGGTCCATTTTATTTCATTTTTTTAAAGATTTTATTTATTTATTCATGAGAGACACAGAGAGAGAGGTAGAGATATAGGTCCATTTTAAATCCTCTTTGGAACAAAGCAGGTTACAAATGATCTTTACAACATTGAAACAGACATTCAATGAAATAGACATTATTTCTGTGAAATAGACATTTCTGATCCCATATGACAACTGAGTAAACTGAGCCTGCATGAGGCTGACTTGATCATTGACACTTGAATCAGGAAATGTGAAGACCCAACCCATCTGTTCTGGCTCCATGTCAAATGCTCAACTGACTATTCAAAACAACACAGTTCCATAGCAGGAGTCTCAAACTCAGATGTAACCCACCCCTGGATACTATAGGAGTTGGAGAAGGGCTTGCCCAGAGCTATTGCATTGTGAAGGTGAACAGTTCCCTAGAACACAACATGATCACGATACAAATGGTGCCCTCTAAAGTCGTACATTATATGCAGCATGCCCCTTTGGGAGGCATTAAAATCCACTGTGCTAATAACTACAAATTAACGTGCTGATCTGGAACTCCAGTTTGAGAACCAGTCTATAGAATCTGGCTAAATATAATATGTGGATGCATTATATAAAGAGTGCAACTCAAATGAGCCTTGTAAAAACGAAGTGAAATGTCCACCGAGTGCTCTGGGTATAATGCTGTCTCTGAAATCAGGCTATGGGGCAGCTTTATGGGTGAAGGAACACAAACAAGTCCTTTGCACTTTTCTGTAACCAAATCCCCAGAGTGTGTTCCAAAATGAATCAGCTGTGTACAAAACTCTGTTCTTTGGCTAGAATTGAATTATAGTGTGGTTCCAATGTATTTTGATTAAATTATAACTGTATAAGAGCACAGGATGTTCCCAGGTCTTAAGACATTAGATGTTCAAATTCTGTATTGTTCTTAATCTCAGTTTCTTTCCTCATAAACAATGCTAGAGCAGTGGTTTTTAAGCCTTTTAGGCAGCAAATCTCTTTTTTTTCCAAATCCTGCATGCACCTCCAGTATTTTGTGGCTACGTGATTACTGGGAGTGAGGCTTGTGGGCTGGCCCTGGGTGGGCTGCTCTTTCTAGACCAGAGCTGTTGTCAAGACAGCTTGACCCCTCCACTCTCTCCTCCAGGGTGGCCAACCCTCACGGCTCCTCAGCTATTGTCTTATTAAGGAGCCTGCTTTAATGTGATCCAGATGGTTAGCAGAACCTCTAAGTAATTTCGAAGAATCCTAGGGCTACACGGAACATAGTTCAAAAACTACTCTTTTTCAGGACATATTGTCAATCTAGTAATTGCCTGGGTGATAATCCATGAGGGGCATTACAAGATCACTAAAACAAATCAAAAATATAGTGCCAGATAATTCTGGTTTCCACAGCAACTTCTAACAACACTGGCAAAACTCCCACTGAAGTAGAAAGAATCATCACATGAAAAATTTTTCAAAAGTACTCCTCTTTGTCGGTGTCAACTCATCTCTATGACACATTTCAGGGGTACACATTTGTGTTACAGAGTTTTGTTACAGATCTTGCCCCAAATCCCAAGACCAGTAAATTGATAGATGCCTGTAGTTATTAGTGATATTCACATGAAATTCTAAAACTAAATAAAGCATAGTATGATACTGCTTACAAGGAACAAGTGGTTTAGTATTTAAATTTGAGAATTTTTAACATGTGTCAGAAGATGTTCTATGTTTCCAAAATCACAAAAGAAGTCACAAAGAAAAGCTAACAAAAAAGGGGAGACATTTTACTGACATAAAAACCAGGAAAGAATATAGATGTTTGAATTGGATTTTCCTTGTAAATCATTACTTATTTCTATCCCTAGTAAATGTGAGCAATGAATTCTATTTAATAAGGAATGGCAGAAAATGTGAAATGGGAATAAAAGTTTTACAAATAAGTAAAAATTCTCTTTTACATGTACTGGGTATGGTAGTTATTCTGAACATAAAGAAAGAAGTATGGAATTTTTATTAACAGAAAATCAGCTTCTTCAAAAGCTTCCCCAAAACTTATGAGCTGGAGAATGTGAGTGTCCCCTTCCTCGCCTGCCTGAGGTATCCACGCGTCTCTCTGTCCATCTCTGGGAGCCAGTAGGAAACTCAATTCAGAACTTTTATCTAAACAAACACAGACTTCAGTCAAATAACCACTAATGACACTCTAACTAGACATAACAAAACACAGCTTATGGAAGAACTGTGGCAGGTACTAGGGCCTTTGCCCTAGTAGAGACACATGGTGTCTCTTGTATTATTGTTTTTCTATGTGCTGTCTTGAGGCCAGTCAGTTCCCCTTCTTGAGTGGCTAATTAAGTCCACATCCCCAGTCACCTCTTTTATGGGGCTCTCACACTGTGGGTCATTGTGCACCCACCCTAATCACCTTGGGCCAGGTACCAGACAGCCAGGATTAATTAGCCCCTTTGCCACAGAGTCTGTGAAATTATTTAAATTATCGAATCCTAAACCCATTTGCTCTGCTTTATCCTTTCCTTACCCACAATAAGCAGGCTTGTCCACTGTTCCCCACCCCACTCTGGCGATCGACCTGGAGCCTCCACTGAGTGGCCCTGTGTTCTCCCCCCAGGGAGCTGTAACAAAATTGTAACTCCCCAGTTTCTCTCTCTTGATCTGGATCTGGCCTCACCATACCTCACCCAAGGTAACATGATTAAAACACTAATCTATTACCTTTCACTAAAAACAAAAACTCTAAGACTAATTGTAGGTGACGCTATAGAGAACATCTGAAAAGCATGAGCCACTGTCATGGTGCCCACAAGCCCACACCCGCTGTGAGTGATTGCTGCACAGGGACTAAGTATTCTCTGGGCAACAAAGGGATTCTATCTTTCATTCCGTTCTTCCACCCAGGACTTGTAGCTTGAGACACAGAGAGATTGTTGCTTCTCTCTGATTTGCTCTCCCTTGGGCATAACGAAGGGAGGCAAAGAGCCCCTTGTGAATCGGGTTTTCCAGAAATAACAGTGGAGTTCATGGAGTAGGTGTAAAGGTGTTTCTGGCAAGCTCAAATTGGATAACAGTATAAGGCTGCTGGTTGACACATTATACAGAGAAGCAATTAACCAGATCTGAGGGGGAATGTGGAAAGGACAGCTCTCATCTATTCACTGCCAAGAAGCAGACACAGCTCTACAAGGGAAGGCATAACGCAAAGGAAGCCACAGGTCTGAGCAGGCCATCACACATTGGCCTAGACTTGACAGTGTTGAAGAAAGACGCTTCTGGTTACATAATGTGATGACTTCTATGAACTCATGTTTTTGTCTCCAAGCACCAAGTTTGATAATTAACCTTTACACACCACAGAAAATACAGCTCATACGATGGCCTCCGTGCTTTTCCAAAGACCAGCCTTGTGAATCAATCCACTAAAAGATTTTATCTACCACAAATTTAACTTAAAAATTATTTCAGATGGATTCATACTTTAAAAAAATTTAAGAACTCATAGGGTAATTGAACTATTTGTAAAATATTTGTGGTTGTGTTGGTTCAATAGAACAATCCTCCCCACACACTGTTACCACAATCAAAACATCATCTAAGTAAATTCTGTCATTATGATCAACAACCCAAATGCGATAAAGAAGCCAGTAATGTAGAATGCCACCACTGGGATGGTAGTAAGCAGAGGTTCTCTAAAACAGAGAGACCTCTATCTATAAATATAGGCCAAGTTATGCTGTGGTAACAAACACTCCACAGATCTTACTGGTTTAAATCACTAAGGTTTGTTTCTTAGTCCTGCTACATGGGTCGGCTAGCACTCAGCTTTCTGATATTCTTTCTCAAGATTCAGGCTGACAGAGAAGCTACCACTTGCACTAATTCTTAAAATGGCTTACATTCTACTAGCCAAAGCAAGTGTCATATCCAATTTCACTGGCCATATCCAACTTCAAGGAGGTAGGGAAACTATAGCTTTCTATGTTTGTAAATAAAGTCTTATTAGAACACAGCCACATCAACTTGTTTTCATATATCTGTGGCTACTTTTGCCATAGAGTTAAGTAGCTATGACAGAAACTGTATGTGTTCTACAGCCTAAAATAGTTACTATTTGATCCTTTAAGAACAAAATTGTGGATCTTTGGCCTATTGTAGTAATTACCTTTCACTAGGTTACACTGAAGTAACAACCTCGCAATCACGGAGGTTTACCAAAACAAAAATTTATCTGTCATTCACATTACATATCAGTTATAGGCAGGCTGTAGCTCTGATTTGGGTCTTTCTCAAAAGCTAGTAGAGAATTCCCTGTTACAATATGCCATCTTCATGGCAGAGGTGACTTAGCATGGCACAGCATGGCTTAATCCCATGATGGTTCTTAAAGCTTAAGCATGGATGTGTATAGTTATATCAGTTTGGTTCACATTTTATTGGCCAAAGAAAGTCACATGGCCCAGCCTGACATCAATCACTAGATGGAGAAGTGTACTCTTCACCACAAGGAGGCACTGTCAGTTACCTGACTACTTACAGGGATATATAATACTCTTACAAACAAGCAACAGTAATTAGGAGTAATAACATAATTGACCATCCCTACATGTTAGAGTTTGGGGAGAAAGCAGCAATGGCTGGCAAAGACAGTAAGAAGTTACCCTGGTATGCTACAGTCAGCTCAGTACAGTGAAAAGTCCAAGGACCAAGAGTTAATAAGCTGTTTATCTAGAACAAGCCATTGTCTTTCTCTGAACCTCAGAGTCCTCCTCTGTAAAAGGAGGTGATCAGAAGGCATCAGTGTTTTCAACCATTTCATGTCAATGCATTTTGAGGATCAACCGTGTGCCCCCTATCCCCACCCCACATGACTATTGCTCTACTTTGAGTAACTACAGACTAAGAAAATGAATTTGGCTAAAACCATCATAGTCATCAATCACAAACCATTGCTTACTATATCTAAAGGTAATGTTGAGACAGTTGTGAATGACATTACTTCTCTCCTGGGATGGCTAATTACCACTTGAGCAGATTTGTACAGGCTAACAGGGAGATGAGAGCAGACATGCTGGCTTTAAAGGCAATTATTCTAGAATTACAGACACCTAAATTTATGCCACAGATAGATACAATGGGATTGGTACTCAACTCATTAGATGACAATCATCTGTTAATCTGTGGGTGTCTGTGGCTTGGGGCTATCTTGTTCAATACCCAGGACTTAGTACATAGTTGTACTCATTAAATATTTTTTAATTAATTGATAAAAAGAATCATGTGTTCCATATGCTTTCTGATAATTTTTATCCTTTCTGTCACTTAAACCCATGCATACATTTGAAAAAAAGTCTGATATATGTGTGAGTGAATCCTATTATATGTTTCGTTTACAGATAATGCTTGATGTTTATATTGATTTGCATTCCTTGTGATACTTTCTTAGCCCTCCAGGGATCTCTGTCCCATGGGTTGGGATCACTGGGACAAAGAAACACAGGTAAATTCATCCTGTAGTGTAAAAACTAACCTAACACATTGCTTCTAGTTTAATTCAGAGTCTTCATTTCAATGACATTGCTTATCCAGGGAGTAAACTACAATTGAGTAATTGAACAAAAATTCTTTCTACCTTCAACAAATTTTCCATTGGGGCTAACAATTAGCCTATAAAGTCAGAAAATAAAGTCCTATATAGGACTGTAGTTCAAATTTCTGGGCAGGTCCTAGCTCTGAATAAAGGCTAAATGAATAAGTGATTGAATCCATACACTTGAAAATTATGATTTTTGTTTGGTGTTTGCTCATGTATTGGGCTGTACCATTAGTTCTTAATCCTCATTATGCATCAGAATCACCTCACCAAAACTTTAAAAATGTAGGAGAGGTACCTGAGCCCTACAAGATTCTGATTCAGTGGCCCAGACATGAACACTTCATTTCACAAGCTAATAGGTGAGTCTAATGTGTGTCCATGGTCAAAACCCACCGGCCTATATCAATAACTATTACTTCCCTAATATTAAGTAAATGAATTTAATTTTGAGTGCCAGAATATTTTCCTATACCTTCTTAGATCCTGGGAGTTTCTTTTATTATCAAAGTTACATCGGATGTTAGACTATTTTTCTTTGCAAAATCTTGTCAATGTTTTCATATTGCTTGGGATTTTTTGATCACCCAATTTACAAAGTCCAATTCCCTATGAATTCAAGGTAGGAGAATTCCAGGAGAATATCCACAAGGGGAATTTATGGGAGAGGCTATAAGGGTGATGAAACAGAAGGAAACATTGGTATTTTTTGGCAGTTGCTTATTCCTTTACTTGACTTAACGTATTAACTCCACTCCTCTGTGCTCCATTAATCCAAAAGGCCATCAAAAACACAACTGCAAATAGATCCTTCATTCTATTCATGTTGTAGAGTAAATACACATGTCAGCAGGTTAGCCCCTCATCAGGTTTCATTAGGAGCTAAGTTTTATCTGATAAAATTCCTGAGTTGGAGCTGAAAACCTGGCTTAGGAGAGAAAGAAAGAGAGAGTTGATCAGCATGATGGGTGGAAGGTGGAATAATGGACTAGTTCAGAAAGGCATAGATGGGTACAGTTGGCCTGAAACAGAGATATTCAAAATTTTTGGTTTTCATAGTCTTACTGAGGGACCTCAAAGAGCTTTTGTTTCTGTGGGTTACATTTAGTGCTACTTGCTAGATTTAATTGGAAGAATTAAAAATATATGTACTTAAAGCTATACTTAAAAGTTAACAAAAAAAAAAACCCACTACATGCTAACAAATAGAATATTTTCACGACTAATATTTCCCCAAAAAAATGTAGTGATAAGACTGGCACAGTTTTATATTCATTGCAAATCTCTTTACAGATTATCTGCCTTAACGGACCACACTAGATTTTCATTTCTGCTTCCACACTGACTCTATTAAACTACTACATGTCAGGCAGCAGCCAGAAAACTCCAGTATATGCTTGTGAGAGAGGAATGAAAGAAGCAAATGATGTTCAGGTGATGTTATGAAAAGCATTTGATCTCATGGAACCTCTGAAAAGGTCTCTGGGACTCCTGGGGACCCCTGGATCATACTTTGAGACTGCTGCCTCAAGAGAGAAGATGCAAATAAAGCTGGTTTTCATTGACTGAGCTTAGAGTCTGCTAGCATCTCTCCAATCAGTTCCACTTCAGTGCTGTAAAAGTACCTACATGGGGGGATAAAGTCAGAAATTAACTCCCACTATTGATTCCCATTTTCTCACTGCATGTGCCTTTAGAATGAATGTCTGAAACAAGCTCTGTTTCCTTGAAGATAAGCAGTTAAATTTGGTCACTCAGATCAAAGTTTCAGGAAAGATGGCAGACAATGATCATATAAAATTGTAAGAGCTCTTACAATGATGTTCTCAAGGGTGGAGGAGTTACTATGGAAGGATTTGTTGGTGCTAGGGAGCACATATCTCCATCAATCAGATACTTCTAGTAAGTGTGTTTGGGGAACACAAAAGAATAGACCTGAGGCATAACCCAGGCTTTCAGGCAGCTCACATTCTATTTGAGAAAAGAATATATTAGAAAGAAATCTAAGCATACAGCCACATGCTACGTCTTGTGGGATACCATGACATGTTAGAGGAATTCAAAGAAAGGAGGTAGACTAATCAGGACAGGTATTCACAAAAGTGAAGTACTTCTAGGTGTTTATAGAGGCATGGGAATGAGGAAGGAAAGAGTGGGGACAGCATGGAGCAGTGGGGATAGGAGTGGAGCTGTACCTAGAGTGGATCATTAAAGACCTCCCTCCTTTATACAAAATTGTCTTCAGAAATGATCTTAAAAAAAGCAAACAATAATAAAGGCCAGAAAAGAAATTAAAATATAAGAATTGTCTTCTATTAAATTTTGTGCATATATAATTAGGCCAGTAATTAATTGCTATAATACAAAAAAGAGGGAAAAAGTAATGGATTAATAATTTTTAATTATAATAAAGTATTTTTAAAGGCATATAAAAGAAGCACCTCTAAAGGGGTAAACTTTATAAGGTTCAGAGAAAGACTTATGCAGTCAGGCAAGCCTTGTTTTTTTATCCTTAAAATTCTTACGCTATCATTGTTTATTTTGAATCTACTTTTAAACACAGGACTATGTAGTATCACAGGGCTTAGAGATACAGACTGTGCTGAAAGCAACCTCAAATAATTCCAGCTCTTATTAATTATATTAGTCAGGGTTCTCCACAGAAAGAGTCAATTGGAGACATGATAGATGATGGATGGATGCATGCATGGATGGATGATAGATAGATAGATAGATAGATAGATAGATAGATAGATAGATAAAGAGGAATTACAGAGGGTAAGAAGTCCCATGATCTGCCCTCTCTAAGCTGGGGGCCCAGCAAACCAGAGGTGTAATTCAGTCCAAGTCTGAAGGCCTGATAAATAGGAAAGCCAGATATAAATGCCAGTCTGAGGGCAGGAGATAAGATGAGATGTCCCAGCGAGGACAGCAAGGCAGAAAAAAAGAGTGAATTCCTTCTTCCTCTGTTTTTCTACTCAGGCCATCAACAGATCAGATGATGCCTACCCACATTTTGGAAAGGCAAACTCCTTTATTGAGTCTATTTGTTCAAATGCTAATCTCACCTGGAACATAGAGACATACCCAGAAATAATATTTTATTTTTTTTAAAAGAAATAATGTTTAAACTGGGCACCCTGTGTCCAGTCAAGTTGACTCATAAAATTAACCATCACATTTTTTATTGTGTGTAACTGAGTCCATGTGTGTAGAAGTCAAAATGTATATCTGAGAGTTCTCCAAATTAACTTCCGAGTAGCATAAAATAGAACTGTATGTACTTAGTAAGTCATTAAGATGCTACTTTATTATTTTTTTATTTTTCTTTTAACTTTTTATTTAAATTCCAGTTAGTTAACACAGTGATACTTTATTATTATTACTAAGACTAAACAATCATTGTACCAATTGTTTAGAACTTAAACCAACAAAAGAATTTTCTGGGGAGGAATATTGTTTCGCTGACAATTTACAATTGCTAGAACCTAGTAATAATAAAAAGCAGATCAACTCTTAGTTTATTTTATTATTGTGTTAGCATTTTTTTCCACAGATGACACATCCCCTATTACCTGCACCTGGGGTGGATGGCACTCATGGCCTCACCTTGGTTCACTCTAGACATGGCGGGGGGTATATCTGTGTGGGATTCAGGGTGGGGGGAACCTTGCTTTAGGCCCCACACAAGCTCTCCCTCCATCTGATAGAGGACTTCATCTACCTACATTCTGACCTCAGTCTGTACTTTCATACTGCTTAAGTTCTTTCCAGCTTACCTTTTTAACTCAGGCAAAAGATCTGGTGGGCAAAGGATCCTATGATGGGAATCAAAACTATTCCTTCAAGCAATAAGGACTACCCTGACACCAGCAAGACCCTGTATAACTGACCCCAAGACAATGATTGACCTGACCTTTACTGCTCATCTGCACATACCCATCACCTGTTGCCCCACATTTTCCTTACATAAACTTGGAAGTATTTTCAGCACTTTGGAGACCATCTTTGGGACACTAGTCCACTGACTTCCTGGTGTTGGTCTCACTGAAATAAATCCCTTTCTTGTTTCACCACCACTCATCTCTCTGCCTTTGGATCTTGTCAAAGGTGAGTGGCCAAGCCTGGTATATTTGGGACCTCAGAGCTGGGTGCTCTGGCACCCACGGGCCCAGGTGAGACATCATTTTTTCCCTTCAGTTACTATGCAACTCTAACTGGCTTCTTGGTGTAAGGAAAGGAACCAGTGGCTGGTGGAGGGAGTTTGTTCTTGGAGCAACTTCCCAGTGGAGGTCCAAGGAATGACACAATGAGATCATGTACAACCATCCCCTTCTTGAGAGAAAGGGAAAGGTAGAAGCACAGGCTAAGGAATAAATAGGATCACAAAACAGTGGGAACTATTATTCCCCTGGTGGCAGTTTTCTTGGTGAAGTAGTAAGTGTGGGTTGTTTGCTTAGAGAGAGGTAGGTAGAATTGACACTTGAGGAAAGTAATGAAAGTTTGAAACAGAAAATTTCCAAAATTAAAAAAAAATTAGACAAATAAGAAATAAAAGCATGGAGGGGGGACTGAGGATTCTCCTGGAGGTCTTATTGATGACCTTCCCTTCTCGGTGTTCTAGCTCTGCTGTGTTCCTTGGGTTATGGCTATTAAGTCATCAATAACTCCTAGGGAATATACTGGGTCTTCAGAGTCTCAGGTTGGTTCCATATGTTTAGCTGCTCCTAGGGTAGACTGCAGGAATTTTTCCAACTTGCTAAATATATCTGCTATTTCTATCTTCTATATATAATTAGAGTCACTGATTCAGGCCAACAAAAATATTGAGGAATAAAATTCAAAGTAAAGCTCTAACAAACCTTTGGAGAGCAACATTTCTGGTCCCTGAGCTCCCAGGCTGTTATTTCTCTAACAGAGTGAATTGCATTCCCTTTATAGCTTCCTCATAGCTCTAGAAACTTAAAAGTCGCTTTGTCCCAGACTGAAGAGCTGAATCAGTCACACCAGATGCCAGGGTTATGAAGATAGAGAAAAAAATGTACATTTCCTAGAGGAAATGTTTAAATGCCCCCTCCCTAAACAAAATAAAAGGAAGCAAGGTGGTTCACGGCAAACAACATATTTAACTTTCATATTAAATCTAAATGAAGCGGGAAGGGGCCTATCTGGTTAAAATGGAAACGTTTTCCAACTCGTGATTTATGCCTGTAGGATGTGCCAAAGGATCTGGGAAGAATTGGAAGGCAATGAATATATATGACAAGTATGCAATGGAGAGCCCAAAATGAATCGCATTGTCGTGTATAATGAGCCTTTGTTTTGAGGTATATAATCCATTTTGTTACTTGTCATGCCTTTCAATTATGTCTCTCACACTGCATTATCCACAAAGCTGCTAGGGGATATTTAAATCAGGGGTGGCTGCAAAAGTCAAGATTCAAGGAACTGAGATTTGTTTGAATAATATCTGCAGAACAAACTGTTTCCTAGGGGAATAACAACACAAGGAGAAATTAATCTAATTTTCCGTCTCTGATATTTGTGACTATCCCAAAGAGTATAGCTCAGAAGTCTTAAACATATCCCATGACTATAATCTAAAATAAATGAACTCCAGGTAATACTATATTGAAAGGTATGTTAAAAATTCTTTGAAAGACACAACTACTGTCTCTCCCCTCCCCCAACACACTAGGGTCAATTTCTGCCTAATTTTCTTCTAGAACTAATTGTTAGTTCCAAGCAAATATCTTCATATCTATGATAAAAATTATACTTGGAACTTCTTTCTTCTCTTCTTTTATTCTCCTATATCACCCCTCACTGGCATGAGATCCAGTTATAAATGACAGAAAACACCATTACTACTAACCCTCAGCATAATTCATGATAGAAAATATATTTATCATTCAGCACACTTACTTATGATATTTTTTAAAATGGAGCATAGGGACTCAGAACCCCATTGTTGGTATAAAGATTATTTTGACATGAAAACTTTTGAGCTACAGAAGATACAGAAAGAAATCTTATCTGAACTTCCTTTATCTGACTAAAGCAGAGTCTCCCAAACACACAACTGTCATTGAGCTCCCTCAAAGTTTGCTGTAAAATTCAGTATCTCAGGGATACTGACTGTTCACTGCCATTAACATCAAAACACCAATAGAATCTCCCATATTTTCCCACTGAAGACCTAACACCCACCACTCCCACCTCCCTGTCCTTTGTTAAATTGATATATAAAACTTTACCTCTGGCTAAAGTAACTAATTACTGAGCAGTTCTCACATGCTTATGGAAAAAAAAAAACTTTGTATTTTCTCCTGTCAATTGTTGTTACTGTTAATTTGCAGGATGCCAACCATTGGATCCAATTTGAAAAAAGAAAAGATATTTTTTTCCCCAACAAAAGCAAAATGAAGCCTTGAAAAGAAAAGGTCATTACTTGATATTCCAGCATATATCCTTCATCAAGTTTCTAAATTCAAAAATTACTAAATTAGCAAGTGGATATTATTAGCTTATTAGATACAGTAAGTGGTATGGCTACAGTGGGCCAGGCACTCTGAAATGCTTCTAGTGGATTTGAAATTAGTATAGTTCCTTGGAAAGCAATTTTTAAATATTTATCATTAGGGGCACCTGGGTGGCTCGGTCAGTTAAGCATCTGCCTTCAGCTCAGGTCATGATCCTGGAGTCCCTGGATAGAGCCCCGTGTAGGGCTTCCTGCTCAGTGAGGAGTCTGCTTCTCCCCCTCCTCCTGCCCCTCTCTCTCACTCACTCACTCTCTGTCAAATAAATAAAATCTTTAAAATAAATAAAAAATATGTATCATTAATGTTCATGTCTTCAGGAAAAATTTCTTTTCTAGGCTTCTAAGGAGATAACTGGAGATGCTCTCAAATATCTATTTAAAGGGCTGCTCAATATATGTTTATTTTCATAATCCCAAAAATTATAAACAATTTAAATGCCTGGTAACAAAGAACAGTTAAATAAAAGGGGGGTAAGATAAAGTCATAAAACTGTGATCTAAATTATGTTTGATATATGTGCTTCAAAAGGTGTCTAGAGGGGGACAACTGGGTGGCTCAGTGGTTGAGCACCTGACTTTTTTCTTGATACAAGAGTAAAAACCAAAAACCAAAACCAAGCTGTAGGTAAAAGAGCCAATATGTACCATGACTACCTAGGCTCCCAGTTAGCAAACATCATCAAGAAAGTTGGATCAAGGGATAGGGAAGGATTTAAAGCTTTCAAAAATTAAACAATATAGCACACAGTATTATTAAGTAAAGGGAGAAGGATGGTTCTTGTCAACATACACACCAGCTTGTTTCTATCTGCATTTGTCCAACCCAATTTCAATTCCTACAGTACACAGAGTCCCATGCCAGACCTTTTCTTTTCCTTCCCTTATAAAGGCATGATTTTAATTGTTGGAATTAGCTACAAGTTACCACTGAATGGGTGAACACTGAAATACTAAACCACACAGTTAAATGTAAAAATTTCTGCTACAAAACCACAAAAATAACATTCATAACATAACTTTCAAGCCATCACACAATCAAATTTAGGAAGTTCTGGAAATAAAATCCCCAAATTCTTAGTATATTGATAAGGAAACAAATATTTATTTTTAATTTTAACATACAATTAAAAAAAATCCCCTGAGGAACCGCCTTCCACTATAAACTGATATTGACATAATTAATAACAATAGCAGAGCCAGGAACTAATAATGAGGCTGTAAACTTAATTAACAGCAATAGTTACCAAACGGGTGGCATTCTAATAGCCTGAAGAGTCACTTGAAAGCAATACACTGCTGCTCGGTTTCTGTGCTGTTTGCCCTAAGCATAACAGCTCTCTATCCAAATAAAAGTCACTTCCGATAGCCAAGAGCCATAATGAGAGCTGCATTTAAACATTAGACTTGCATCTAAAAATCCCCCAGGAATGAATTTCAGTAAATCCTTAACTCACACTGGTTTGCCATCAATGAGGGTGGGAGGGGATGAGGGAGATAGCATTAGGGCTGGAACTCTAAAATCACATTAAATCTAGAGGCAGAAACTGACACTAATATAAAGGATTTCCTCTGTTTAAAAAGAAAAAACAGGCCCAAAATGGAGTCACACCTACGCTAAGGCCATGTCATCAAACCAAGACTTACTACCTAACCTGGTTGCAGTTTCAGCTTCTCCCAGGGATGTAATCTTAACCAGTTAGTCTGGAATTACCTGGTCAGCATTAGTGAGGTTATTTGCCTAGTAGACCCCCTGCCTTCCCCTTGCCTGAAGCAATCCACTTTTTGCTAATAACTTCCTTGTCCTGCTACCTTCTGCCTATAAATCTCTTCCATTTTATACAGTTCCTTTCTATCTGCTAGACAGGATGCTGCCCAATCCATGAATCACTGAATAAAGCCAATAAGAGTCTTAAAATTTACACAATTGAATTTTATTTTTCAACACCTCAAACAGAAAAAAAAATGAAGATCCTACAGAAAAGCCAGTATTACAGGGACAAAATTTACACAATTGAATTTTATTTTTCAACACGTCAAATGGGAAAAAAATTGAAGATCCTACAGAAAAGCCAGGATTACAGGGGGACTCCAGTGGGGTTGGAGGAAAGAGAGGTTGGGGGTTGAAGGGTATGCATGAACTCTCGTAACTCCCCAGCATGATCTGTATTTTGCACTGAAATACTTTAATATTGAGCTTTGTGTACATGGATTCAGGTTTAAGCCACCCCTGAGAGTTATTAGTTAACATGTGGAGTATCCTCAGTAGAAATATATAGATAGTATTTGAAAGATCCCATTTGGAGTTCATGCTCCTTGAGGTAGCTTTCACAAAAGTGTCAAATATCCCTCTCTGAATCTCACCAGAAAGTCCATTGATTGGCATAAAGGGATATTAGAAATAATTTCCCAGTGGTGAAGGAGGGATATGAGTGATGTGTGAATTGGGTAGAAACCTCACGCTTTGCAGGAAGGAGGTATAAAATTTGGTGACATATACAACATATACAACCAGAACTTCATCTGGTTCTCTGTCCTGAGTAGGAAGCTACTGGACCTTGCAATTAGACCACTACCTGGGAGCGGTGCTCACTGGATGCCTAAAAGGACAGACGGAAGAATCCTTGAGGTTATAGAACAGGTTGTACAAGAGCTTTTGAATCTTCTTGCTAATAAATGTTTGTATTTTGTTGAATCAGGCCTGAGGCTGGTTTTTGTTGTCACAGACCCACTTGTAGAGAGATGGTAGAGAGAGACTTTGGGTGTTCATGGCTGAATTCTCTCACTGGAGGTAACTGACAGCCCCCACAAGAGCTACCAGATTGGCTTAGGCCACTTCTCCACATCTCCCCTCCACAGCCTCCTCCAGCCCCCTCACACCTCACACTGTGAAGGCCTAGCAGTGGGTAAACAAGATGATGGAGAAGAGAAAAAAGTTCATACATCCAGTGAGCAGGAGCTTAAGTGGCAACAACCATGAGTTTTCTGTTTTGCCAAAGTATAAACCAGAAACTATGAAAGGTCATAACCATGGTATAGCAAATGCTTCACAGAAGGAAGGGTAGGATGTGAAGTGGGAACACCTTTTGTTTGGTACTCTGATAGTAGTCAAAAGAGCACTGGATTAGGAGTCAGGAAATCTTGGTTTGAGGTTACTATGACACTTAGCAAGGACCTTAACTTCTCAGCTTCCTTTTCGGTGAATCTCCTTTGTCTCTTTAGCAGCTTTTACAAGAATAGATGAGGAAGAAAGTGTCAGCTACACTGTAAAGCCCAATGTGTCATGTAAGTTTTGTGCCAGGTCAATAAGCTATCCACTACTTATATAAACCCTGTGCCAGGCTACACAGTCCAGGGGTTTCAAAAATAAACAAAAAGCATGTACCTACAAAACAACTTAGATAAGAATGTACATGGCAACTTTATTCATAATATCCCCCAAACTAGAAACAACCTAGGGGAACTTTAACCAGGAAATGGATAAATAAATTTTGGCAAATCCATGCAAAGGAATATTAGTCAGTATTCAACAAGGCACTGATTACTGATACATTAAAAAAAAAAAAGATGAATTTCAAAAATATGCTGAATGAAAATCTTATGAAAAATAGTATAGACTATATCTATTTACCCCCAAATAGTATATATACTTTCAAATTCTAGAACTGTATAAAGTTTAGAAGAGGCTAACCTAATCTAGAAGAGAGAAATCAAAACAGTGGTTACCTCTGTGCAATTGGCATTACATAGGTATAAACACTTGTTAGGTCATTAAATAGAAAATTTAGACTTTGTATATGTCACCAAATTTTATAAATTTATAAAATGAAATTTATAAAGTTTCAAAAATTTTATCTTGAAAAATCCATAAGTATTATTTTATTTAGGATTTAGCAGTGTTTATTATTTAGTGGTAAAGTGTACTGATTTCTGCAACTTACTTTTAAAAGCATGACAAATGTGCCTGGGTGGCTCAGTCAGTTAAGCATCCGACTTTTGGTTTCCACTCTGGTCATGATCTCAGGGTCATGAGATCAAGCCCTGTCTGCTTGAGATTCTTTCCCCTCTCTCCCCTGCCCTCTCTGCTCCTCCCCCTGCTCACATTTTCTTTCTCTCTTTCTCTCTCTCTGAAAAGAAATAAATAAAATCTTTTTAAGAAGCATCAGGGGCACGTGGATGGCTCAATCAGTTAAGCATCTGCCTTCGGCTCAGGTCATGATCTCAGGGTTCTGGGATCAATCCCTGCATTGGGCTCCCTGCTCAGTGGGGAGTCTGCTTCTCCCTCTCCCTCTGCTACTCCTCCTGCTTGTGCTCTCTCTCTCTCTGTCAAATAAATGAATAAAACCTCAAAAAAATTTTTAAAAAGCATCAAAAATAAGATGGTGGAGAGAGGGATAAATAGTGACAAAGTAAATATAGCAAAATGTTAATCGTAAGATGCAGGTGGCAGGTACATGGGTACTCCTGTATAATTCCTTCAGATTTTCTATTTGTTTGAAAATTATATACTAATAATATAATTATATATTTCTTATATACTAATAAAATGTTGTAAAGGCCCCTAACCACTCTCCCTTTCATTTTGCCATGTAATTTTAAGATATTAAGAAAATGAAAGTGGTGATAAACACAGTTGCTATGAGAACACATTTTTCAATGCATCATGTAAATTGCATTGTCTATAAATCTTGTTTGCTTTCTTTAATTATTGAAGAAGGTACAAAACTCACAGTAAGTAGCTCCACTGGATTTGGAACAAGATATTTTTTTAATGGCCTTTCAGAAGACTCAGAGAAAATAATTCTACTAACACAATAAATATAGAACAATTTCTAGAATTTATGTTATCTCTGTACCAGAGGTGCATCTGATATGCAATACTGGACACATAAGTTAAAATATGTTGGCTATTCAAATTTTATTGTTCAGAATAAAATATGCAGAATAATATATATGTCTATCAACTATCTATTAACAACTAGCAAATTAGCAGACTATAGTGAAGTCATCTGATCACATTTTGGGTTTGGGGGTGCAAAAAAGCAACTCTCAGCCAATTTATTTTCTTTGATATTTATGTCTGACATGCAGGGAGCTGCTACCAGGTAAACAGTGTCTCCTTTGCATGTGACATATAGATAAAAATATGTGAAATAAAATTGATAAAGGAAAAATTATAAATGACTCATCTAGATCCAGATACCATTTATAAAAATATTAAAAGCAGCACAAATTGCTTCCTTCTTTAGCATCAAGGTTATTTCAATCATGCTGGTAATTCAATCATTTTAATCAAGACTTTCTGTTGAAGGCTCAGAAAGGCCTTCAACATTCTTGCATCACTATGTCACCAGCTCCAGTCTCCACTAGGCCAGCCTGGTTCTTTAAGAGGAGGGAGGGACACCAGTCACCCTAGAACATGCCCTGAATTTTCACTTGATTTTTGTTTGGACTCAGATACTGTTAGATTTCTCTCCCTTTGTTTGTCTCACCAAACTGAGTCTGGGGTGTGTTACAGCATCTTAAGAGCCATACAGACCTAAGACTGAGTGTCTGATCATTCATCCATCATATACACACACACACACACACACACACACACACACACACACACACACTATATATACATATATATATCGCACCTACACTGTGCTAAGTACTGTTCCAGGTACTGGGAGTATGGTCGTGAATAAAATAAATGCCCTGCTCTTCCAAAGTTGACATCCTAATGAGAGAAGTCAACAATAAACAAACAAACACCTAAGTGAATACTATGTTGGATGGCAATGAGTGCTTGGGAAAAACAACAACAACAACACACAGAAAAAAACAGCAGTGTGACCTTATTTACTCAACAGTAAAATGGAGAGAGTAATATTCTTTCTTGGTGGGAGACGGGGTTGACAATACAGTGCCTCCCTACTTTTCCCACTTTTTTCTTACCCTTCTCCTCAAATTTGGAAATGGAATAAGATTTCCCAAAGAACTTACAGCCGTAAAACAGAAATAACGGATAGAAACAGTGATTGGCAAAAAAGACTACACAGAGGAAACTTACTCTCAAAGTAAGACTACAACTTGACCAAAGACCAAAGACCTAGCATTAAAATATCTAAAGGAAGAATATTATCAGCCCAATTGGGTGACTGTCAGTGCCGGAGTCAGGAAGTGTCTGGCTTTAGGCTTGCCAGGATTCTAAGTTCAGTTACCACATTGTCTGGTCTCCTCAGCTCTCTTGTCCCTTCCAGGTCTCTCAGGACTTCCTCCCCATTTGGTTCTCTCCTCCTCTACTGACCTTCCTCAGATACGATGATCCCTGTTGTGCCTACTGAGACTCTTGGTTCACGGTCAATAATGTCCCTGGCCTTCCTACCCCTTTTACAGGATAATTCCTCCACCTCTGGGCCCAGCTCTGACCCACCTCATCCCTGTGGACACTAGTTCCATGTTAGACATCTCAGGTGGAAGCTGCCCATTCTCTTGCATCCCAGGTGATAAAGGGGTAGAAGCTTAGTTCTTAGTTCTTGCCTTAATTCTTACTATACTATTTCCTGACCAACAGTCTTCTAGTCTATAAATAGAAACCTCAATAGAAAAAGGACAAGAATGTTCCAGGGAAAGATAGCAGTGAATGCAAAGGACCTGAGGCAGGAGCCTGACATCAATCTAAATCCTTTTTACACCCTTTTACAGCTGTCCCCTACCATTTTCTTAGTTATATCCCCCCTCATGAAGGACTTTAGAGCTGAGATCACTGTCCATATTTCTATCCCTAGCCCTATCTATCCTGCCACATCATGAACAAGTTCCATGTCAATGTAGAAGATTCCCTCAGAAATGCTGTTCTAAGGTCCTGGACCACGTTGATCTTTTTCTACCCTTGTCCTCCTTTTGTGCATTCCTCACACAGCCACCAAAATGACCCTAATGAGAGAGAACTCAGATGGTGTCACTACTCTGCTCAAAACTCTCCATTGGATTGCTGAGAATAAACTCCAGAGAATTTATGATGACTGACCACACTCAACCTTATCTGGTCTCTTGCCGCCAAGCTGAGTTCATCTCCCACCTCTCTCCTCCTGACAGGGAAGAAGAGGCTACTTCTTCAGGCCCTTTGCACGTACTACTTTCTTTCCCTGGAACACTCTCCCTTCATTCTTTCAGGTTCCTATATAAATGTCTCTTTACCACAAAGGTTTTCCTTGTGACCCTGTCATCCTGCCCATGCCCTCTTGGCCCCCTTATCCCTATTGCCTAACTCTATTTTTCTTCCCAGCACTTTTACCATGGGACCAGTTGCTGCTTGGTTCATTGAAGTTATTTGCTCATTGGCTGATGCCTCCTGCCACCAACAGAACATAAGCCATGTGAGGGCAGAGACTTCTGTCCACGGCTATATCAACAGCACTTCAAACAGTGCCTGGCTCATAAATGGTACTCATTCAATAATTGTTGGAGGAGTGAATAAATAAACTCCAATATATCACACCTACCTCACATTCTTACTTCCACTGAACCTACTTTTTGACTTTATGGGAACTATCCATTCCTTGGCAGTTACATGAAACCACAACAATGATTACATGTGGTGCTTAGTTCAGTGTCCAATATAAGTCTTCTTCATGCATTATTTAACCTATGTGGTTGATATCCTCATTACTTCCACTGTACAGCTGGGGAATGAGCTTCTTAGTCCAGCCTCTACCCAATGGACAACACTCACCCATTCTTTTTTCTTTTTTTTAGGTTTTTATTTATTTATTCATGCGAAACACACAGAGAGAGGCAGAGGCGTAGGCAGAGGGAGAAGCAGGCTCCCCACAGGGAGCTGGCACTCACCCATTCTTTAGCAGTGACTTCCTATCATCTCCTCTCAACTTCTATTGTCCCCACCCTGAAAATCACCCCAAATCTTTTATCAGTTTGACAGCTCATTTCTCTGCTCCCACCTGCTCTACTGAACTGAAGAGGGAAGGAAAATGCAGATTGGTCCCTAGAGTTCATGGTCTCTATGTGACATGTAGCTTTACATGTCAGCTTGGCGAGGCTACTGTACCCAGATATGTAGTCGAATACTAACCTAGGTGTGGCTGTAAAGGTATTTTGCAGATGTGGTTAACATCTGGAATCAGCTGACTTTAAGTAAAGGAGGTTTTTCTCAGGAATGTTGGTGAGCCTCATCCAATCAGTGGGAAAGCTTTAAAAGCAAAACTGAGGTTTCCCTGAGGAAGAAGAAATTCTGCCTCAAGATAGCATCTGTTCCTGTCTGAGAGTTTTCCTTCTACAGACCTGCCCTACAGATTTCAGACGTGACAATTTCCACAGCTGCCTAAGCCAAGTCCTTGAAATAAATCCGTATGTGTGTACACACACACACACACACACACACACACACACACACACATCCACCTCCATCCTATTGATTCTGTTTCTCTGGAGAATCCTGACTTATAGAATTTCCGATCTTAGTCGGGCCTCCAATATCTCTTAGCAGTTCTTATTATCATCCCCAGTCATCTATGCCCTTATTCCTCAAACCCTCAACTAGTTCTTCAAGCTTCATACTCTGCCCCAGTCTCTTGTAGCAGGCCACTTTATTTTTTACTTCATGAAGACAATTAAGGCTATTAGGTCTGAACTTCAAGTTCCACCCTCACATGTATAGAAGTCACCCTACTTGCAGTCACCCTTATCTTTTTCTATCAACACTGACCATAATTCCCAGAAGGGACATCCACAGGTACTGTGTGACTTTGCTTCTCTCCTCACCACAGGAGGAAATGCCAATCCTAGAGAAACTAAACTAGACATCAACTAGTTGTTTTTCCCAGCACTGCATTTTCCCTCCTTTGGAAGAATCCTTTCTTTCCATTGGGATCTGTCAAGGTTGCTAATTTGATACCTCAATAATCCCAGGACCATCAGATGAAAAGTAGCTTGGTTGAGTCCTTCAAAATATACTACATGACTCTGAATATGTGGTCTATGAGATTGGCATAAAATGTAGGTTGAGCCAAAGAGATTTTCTCAGTAGGGTTTTATATTGAATGGTACAGGGACAAGTCTTATGCCTCAGGCATCACTCTGAGCTATAAGGATGTGAGTTAGATCTACTATACAAGGAAGAGCATAAGGTCAACAGATGGGCAAGAAAGGGAGAAAGGAAAGAAAGCCTTGATCATATTGTTTGAGTCAGAAATCTCTGAGGGGAACTCTATCCCTGGACTTCCCAGTTCAGTGAGCCAATACACTTATGATTCTCCAAGTTAATTTAATCTGTGCATCTGTCACTTGCATACCAAAGTCCTGAATACTATAGGAACAGATTTTCCAGAAATTTGGAATAAAAACCCTAAAAGACTCTATCAGTCATCTGGGGAGAGCTGGGCCAGAATCAATGACATGTCACATGTTTAACAATATGGTAAAGAGTCTTGCTGAGTCTATAGTCCCTACAAGCAGACACCAGAGGGTGGCTCTGTGGGACCACCAGCCTACAGTGAACAACTCCAGCCCTGAGGGGATCAGATGGACACCAAGCATCTACTGACCACCAGGGACATGATTTTCCACACCAAAGTCAAGACCTGTTCCACCAGGGGAGAAAGGGAACAGGAGCTGGGACTTACAGCCAGTGGATAGGATGAGGATGGAGGCAAGGGATCAGAGAATTGATTAAATAAAAATTAGCATTTGGGGTGCCTGGGTGGCTCAGTTAGTTAAGTCCTAACTCTTGGTTTCGGCTCAGGTCATGATTTCAGGACTCTGAGATCAAGCCCTGAATTGGGCTCTGCCCTCAGTGTGGAGTCTGCTTGAGATTCTCTCTCTCCCTCTTCCTTTACCCACCCCTACTCATGTGTGCATGTGTACATGTACTCTCTAAGTAAAAAAAAAAAATTTAAAAACTAAAAAATAAAAATCAGCATTAAAGTATATGGATATTTTAACTCAAAATTGTTCATAGATCATACAATTTTTATTTTTAAAGACTTTTTTTTTTTTTTTTTTTTTGAGAGAGAGAGTGTGAGCAGGAATTTCCAAATGGACTCCCACTGAGCATGGAGCCTGACACAGGGCTCAATCTCACAAACCATGAGATCAGGACCTGAGCTGAAACCAAGAGTCTGATGCCTAAGCAAGTGAGCCACCCAGGTGCCCCCAGATCATACAATTTTTAGAACAGCTTACTTTACTATAGTTTTGCAAGATGTTGCCACTGGGGGAAATTGGGTTAAGGGCATGTGGCTCTCTCTGTATTATTTCTTACCAATGTATCTACAATGGTCTCACACAGAAGGGGACATACAAACAAGGAATAATTGTAGTAGAACAAAAGCAGGAAAACACTTTATATTTCTATCTTCATTTAATGGCACCGACAACTATCAAGTTAGCCTAGCTAGAATCTTCAATCTGTCTTGTCCTTTTACTCTCCCTATCCTCTTTACTGTCAATGTCCTGATCCTGACAATTCCACTGATCCTGTCAATTCCACTTCCAACATCTCTCTGAACTCAGTCCTCTCATTACTATGGCTACAACAACTGTTTTCTTCAAGATCAGCTTCTACCACTCACACTGTTGTGACAACATATTTGTTTATCTCCCCCCACCCCCTCACCTCTCCCTATTTCCTCTAAATACCAGAATTATCTTTCCCAAATACAATCTTATCAGGTCAGGCCTCTGAAAAAAATCCCCCAGCAGTTCCCCACTACCAAGATGACAACCACATATATTAACAATGGCAGCCTATCTTTGTATATTTATATTCATTCTTATTGGTATTTGATGTGTTCTTTCCTCCTGGGAAAGATTATCCAGCAAGATTCAGTCCAAATGCTTCTTCCACTATTAAGCTTTCCTGGCACCCTCATGCAAAATTAGGTGCCCTCTCTAATCTCTGGGCACTTCTGCTTTTATGATTGTTGGTGCATGAATTGCTTTTCCCCCATCCCCAGTGAAGTACATGGAACACAGTAGGTGCTCATGAATAGTTTGTTGAATGGCTGGTGTTGGGAAGAGGCTCCAAAACCTTTAAGATCACCATCAACCAAAATACCAGGGATTTGCTGAATACCTTCACTTGCTCTTTGTTTTTCATTATAATATTACACACTGGGATATTTTTCTAATCTGCAAGTATCTAATTTTATTATGAAAATTAAATAAGAAAGAAAATTCACGATATGTAAAATTTTCCTTTATGTCAATTTGATTGAATACAAGCATTTTAACATTAAGGCACATACAACATCTTCATATTCAAGTCCCTTTATAAACACTACTACAAGAATCAATTCCTTTAAAAGAAATTCTGTTTATCTAATGGGGAGCCATAGATGGACAGTGTTTATATATTTGGTTGGTCTGATTTATTGGGTGTCCTGTCCAGCAGTACTTCTCAAACTTTACAGTGTATAAAAATTAACTGGGGACTCTTGCTAATAGGACAATTTTGATTCAGGAGGTATGGGGTGAACCCATGGTTCTACTCATCTAACAAGGTCCCAGGTGATGCTGATATCACTGGCCCATGGACCATATTGTGTGTAGTGAGGCTCTACAAGGTGAACATGATAAAAGTGGCAGCTCTAGAGCCCCAAACATGGTATCAAGCCATAGTGAGTAGGAAATTTTCTCTTTTCGCCCAGAGACCCACACAGATATATCCAGTAATATGCCATCATTTAGCTAGTTAGAAGACAGAAGAAATCATATTCTTAGTCTGGTACACTTAGATATGATCTAAATTCTAAAACTTACCATCTGATATAAAATGCTAAACAAGAATATACCAATTAAAATGGCCCTTTCTTTAAAAATACTGGTTTTGAAGGCCAACTTATAACTTGCTTCAGGAACTGCTAAATGCCTAATTAACAATGATTTAAGTGGCATTTTCAGCTGTTTCCCTTTGAAATTTCAGAGACTGAGGCTGATTACTTTCTTGAGGTGGGTGGGCATCAGTTATAGATTTGGATTTTTATTTATTCTTAGTTTTCCAGAATGAAGTGAAAATTACATCTAAACACCCTTGACTCTGAGAAATTTGCTTTTAAGCAAGAAAACTGAACTCTACAAAGCACCCATTTTTTTTTTCAGAGACTCCAAGATTAGTCCTAACAGCGGCAAGAATTCCACATGTTAACAGCTGTTAAGCACAGAAAGATATTAGAAAAATCAAACTTACGGAATGACCCTAAGCATCCATTTATGGGCACTTAGTTCAATAAAGTATACACATACCAGCCACCAGTAAATATGACAAAGTAGATGTATTTACTGATATAGATATTTAATATACATTAAATGAAGAAATCATATTTGATTACATTTAGTATGATCATAATTCTGGGAAAAAGTGTACAATGTTTGCTAGAGTAAAACACTCTAAATTATGAATACTAGGTATTTTGATAATGGTATTATAGAATATGTTTCTTTTTTCCAAAGTCAACAGTTTAAAAAAAAATCTAATTTATAATGGGCCTACTTCCACACATCCCTAGACTAAACAAGAATGCAAAGTTCAAATGCTAGAAAACAGCATCTTTATTTATTGTTGAAAAATATAAATATAGAGCCTAAATCTGACCAGGGGCTTAACGTGGAGAGTAGTAAATGCTCAATATCACTTGGCATCCGGGAAATACAAATCAAAACCACAATGAGATACCACCTCACACCAGTCATAATGGCTAAAATTAACAACACAGGAAGCAACAGATGTTGGCGAGGATGCAGAGAAAGGGGAACCCTCTTACACTGCTGGTGGGAATGCAAGCTGGTACAGCCACTCTGGAAAACAGTATGGAGGTTCCTCAAAAAGTTAAAGTTAAAAACACAGCTACCCTATGACCTAACAATTGCAATATTATTTACCCAAAGGATACAAACATAGTGATTCAAGGGGCACCTTCACCCTAATGTTTATAGTAGCAATGTCCACAATAGCTAAAATATGGAAAGAGCCCAGATGTGCACCAACAGATGAATAAAGAAGATGTGATATATATATGATATATATCATATATATAATGGAATATTAGCCATCAAAAAATTATCTTACCATTTGCAACAATGGGAATGGAACTAGAGGACATTATGCTAAGTGAAATAAGTCAATCAGAGAAAGACACTTATTATGGAATGTCACTCATATGTGGAATTTAAGAAACAAAATAGAGGATCATAGGGGAAGGGAGAGAAAAAGAAAATAAGATGAAATCAGAGAGAGAGACAAACCATAAGAGACTCCTAACTATAGGAAACAGAGAGTTGCTGGAGGGGAGGTGGGTGGGGAAAGGAGGTAGCCGGGTGATGGGCATTAAGGAGAGCATTTGATGTAATGAGCAATCAGTATTATATGCAACTGATGAATCGCTAAACTCTACCTCTGAAACTAATAATACACTACATGTTAATTGAATTTAAATACAAATTTTAAAATATTTTATTTATTTATTTTGCAGGACAGAGGGAGAGGGAGAGAAGGAATTTTCGAGCAGACTCCCCACTGAGTGGGGAGCCAGATGTGGGGCTTGATCCCAGGACCCTGAGGTCATGACCTGAAATCAAGAGTTGGTTGCTTTACCGACTGAGCCACCCAGGCAGACCAGCTTTGAACCTGTGCTTAATTATGATTCCCATCAGGCCCTAATGAGCAAATAGGGGAACATCTGAGACTTGCCACCCAAGCTAGGTAAACCTCCAATGTTACAGGGAAGCAAATATTTTTGTGGCAATTCTGACAGATTTGAAGGTCCAGGTCAAGGCTTTGAGGGATGCTGAATTTTGCAGGCTTGCTACCATCCATTTGTTCCACAAATACTATGCCCTTTTCTCTATACTTTAATTGTGTGCTAGGTGTGGCTACTGGAGTTTATAGAGCAGCTAGTGGGTGATTTAAAGGTCAGAGATTCTCAATGTGGGCTTCATAATCTAGGGGAGGTTTATGAATTGCACCAGAAATTAAATATAAAACTTTATATATTTATGTACACTTACGATTTGTGGAAATCAGAACCCATAGGGGTTTCGGGACCCCTGAAATATAAAGTACCTTAAAAAGTATCTTGAATTACTGATGTGCAACTTTTCAGAAGCAGGGAAAAAGGTTTCAGCACATCCATGTTTCTTATATATATCATAAGAAACACAAAAATTATTTTATGTAGCCAAGTCAAACACACATAACTAAATAAGACCACATATAAGGGCAAAAGAAAAATCAAAATGTCTAAAGGATAAAAAAACTTCATTCTCATGCTACTTGTCGCAAATTAGACCCCTGCCCTCTCAGTAACTTACCTCAGTTGTTTAGGGCAAAAAATCTCAATAATAAGTACAAGTTGAATGGCTCCCCAAAATTTTGTTACGAAGTGCTTTGATGTCTTTGCCACACCTAATTTGCTTTTCTATCTCCTCTTGCAGATGTCTTCTGTGGTGTTTCTCAAATTTTAGCTTGCCCAGAATAACCCAAATGGCTTATTAACCACACGGGTCCCTGGACCCTCTCTCTAAAGGTCTGTAGTGTGGCCTAAGAGGTGACATTTTTTTTTTTTCATACAAGCTTCTTAAATGATTCTGATGAAGGTGGTCTTCCCACCCAATGTGGAATAGAACTGGCTTAATGTAACCCTTCTTTCCATTGCAAAAAGTCCCTCCTGGATGGGCTGAAGCAATTACCCTTTCCCTTAGGTGTAAACCACCTTCCTTCCTGACTCTGGAAGGTCTGGTCTTCTAAACTGTCCTTTTCTATTACTAGACTGGGTGGTGTCACCTGTCCCAGCCATTACAAACTTCCCAGGCTGTATCTACATGAATGGCATTTAAATGAGCTACACCACCCTGAACCACAACCAATATGTGTTCTCATCAGAGACATCACTTAACACACTCATTAGGACAGGGACTAACGACTATAATGAATGAACACTTTAACTCACTCTAAAAGAGGTGACAATCAGAGGTATGATCAAGACCCAACTAATGAATCTACTAATTGAGCTTCACTGCTACATTTCAGTTTGGTTTTTAATCATTATAAAAATCTCCTTAAGAGAGTGACTTATTTGCAAGATGTTAAAACCAGAAGGTTAGGTTTCTATGTTGTTCGGTTAGTGCCTTTCCTAGTAAAAAGTATGAAGAATAGCTCAGAATTTTTCTTTTTTATGGTTGATAGCCTGATCATTTGTTTCCCAAGCTCACAGTGAAAGACTAATGAGAAAATTTCATCAACAAATTTGAACTCTTGAAGGGAAAGTCTGTATAGAATTCTAAGGAGTTTTAATTAGCATGCAGTTAAATCTCATTAATTTGGATTCCACAAACACAAAATTTGTTATAATTTGCTCAAAAAACCCACAATAAAGTTGGGCTTTATGATATGAAGAGAGGCCTTTTTAAGTAAATTAATGAGATAAACAAAACTGCTCAGGAAACATTTAATCATCATGATTACTGTTTTGGAGCTGAAAGGAAACTTCAAGATCATTCAGCTGAGGTGATTGATTCTCAGTTGCACCCACAGTAAACAATATCAGCACTTAGGGTTCCTCTATTCCAGTCCAGAACCCTCATCATCCTAGTGATTATCATTGATAATATTTCTATTAGATACATCTCTTATTGGGCAGCCCAGGTGGCTCAGCGGTTTCGCGCTGCCTTTGGCCCAGGTCGTGATCCTGGAGACCCAGGATCGAGTCCTACATCCAACTCCCTGCATGGAGCCTGCTTCTCCCTCTGCCTATGTCTCTGCCTCTCTCTCACTCTCTTTGTCTCATGAATAAATAAAATTTAAAAAAAATATTTATCTCTTATTATACTCATAAATATTAGCCAGTTACCTATAGCCCAGATTTTTACTAAGTACTTGGTAGCCTGAGGGTTACAGAATCCATCAGACTTTTTTTTAAAGATTTTATTTACTTGAGAGAGAGTGTGACAGCAAGCTAGAGAGAGAGAGTGATAAGGAGAGAGGGAAAAGCAGACTCTCCACTGAGCAGGGATTCCCAATGTGGAGCTGGATCCTAGGACCCTGGGACTTGAGCCAAAAGCAGATGCTTAACTGACTGAGCCACGCAGGTGTCCCTCAATCTCACTTTTCTTTTTGCAGATTCACCCTCTCTCTCTACAATATAGGTAATGATCCTAGCTACATCGGTCACATAACCCTTAAACTTAACTGCAGCTCATCAAAGTGACTCCATCTTATAGTAGTGAAGTTTCTTCAATCATGCTCACTCTATGAAGATATGAATTGAATCTGTCCCACCTTGCACTGTTTCTTAGGTTCTTCTGGAGATGTGGCAAATGTTACTGCTGAAATGTTTCATAAGGAAAATGTAACACTCATAGCACTCATGTCAGTTTCAAGGGTTCAAGTAGATGCTAAGAAGTGTAGCAGAGGGCATTCCCCAGAAGGCAAGTGGGATGGATGCCAGGATGGCTCATAAGGTGCCATTTATCTGGAGTATTCCCTGCTCTGGGATGTGGTCTTCAGCCTCCCAGACTCAAAACCTCGTTTATTACAGGCAGACCAGATCTATATCTTGAAGATGGGGATAAAGAACTCACGTTAATTAAGTTCAGATCTGCTGAGTCACGAAATCTTGTATGTAAGTATATTAACTAAACTGGCAATCAGACCACAAGGCTCATATCAGAAGTGCTTATCACTCTATTATAAATTCTTTGGGAGTCCAATAAAACTAGCAGATTGCTCAGCGACCATCAAAGCAGAGTAAGAGTAATTAGTAATAAATTTCAATGGCATGCCCACAATAGAGATGGAGTGGGCAAGTTACCTGCCTACTTCACATCCATACCTCCCTTTCTTCTTCTTGTCAGCACTTCTACACTGTGGAGCTGCAAATATGTTTAATGAGACTGACCCAGCTCCAAGGGAGGGTTCTTACTGGCTTTAACCAATTAGCACACAGCACTCCTCTTGCTAACATAATTGGACATGAGCTTTATGGTATCAAAACTGGCCTAATCAGTGAACCTCAGGAATTTTTACTTTTTCATAGGGGAAATAGAAGCTTTCCATCTGCCACATCACCTGTTCATGATGGTATATGGCTGGACATAAAAGTAAATTCAACTAAAACAATGATTTAAATAAATTAGGTTTCTTCCTTTCTTTGTCCCTCTATTAAGTAATAAAAAGAAAAGTAGTAGTAGGTAATCCCTGTCATTTATTCAGAGTCTTAAAAAGGTCAGATCTAAGGTCCAATCAGTTGTCCCCATCTTTCCCTCATGAGCACAAGATGACTTCTACAGTTTCAGAAATGACCATTCTCAGGCAGTAGAATGGAAGAAAGTACAAGAAGGAAGAACAGCACTTTGGAAAGCAGTAAAACTTTTTTTTTTAAGATTTTATTTATTTATTCATGAGAGACAGAGAGAGGCAGAGACATAGGCAGAGGGAGAAGCAGGCTCCATGCAGGGAGCCTGATGTGGCACTTGATCCCAGCACTCTGGGATCACACCCTGAGTCAAAGGCAGATGCTCAATCGCTGAGCCACCCAGGCGTTCCAGCAACAAAGCTTTTAAAGAAATAATCAGTAGACTTACACTTGTGTCTCATTGGCTATGTCACATGGCCATCTCTAGATGTTAGGAAGTTTGGAAAATATGGTATTTTAGCTGAGTCATTGCAAAAACAGATGTTCATGTTAGTTAGGAAGCAAATTAAAGTGTGTAATGGATAACATCATGCAGATCTTTGTGACTAAAAATTGAAAAATCTTGTAAATTCCTTTGACATATAAAAAACTATAATAGAAATAATAGAAAAAATAGGTTTTTTTTGCAAGAGATGATGTTATGATTAGCTTTGTGTGATATACTGGGATCTGGTTTCAGATAGAGGAATGGAGCAATGTGGGGGGTCAGAGGAGTGGGTAATGAAGAATCAGCATCCTCTTAGAAGGTCTTCAGAAATAAGTGAGCTATGAGTCATCTGAATTCTCTCAAGTGTCTCCATTTCAATTCTCAGGGTTCTATCTTCCCTTCTTAATGCCTTAGCATTCACTTAAGGGACCTAGCAAGTTTGTGAATTCAGCCTATATTGTAATTCAACAAGGCATAGGATCAGAACCTATGTTTTATGGTCAGCTTCATCAACTACATGTCTGTAAGAGATGATATTCTTTAAGGTCAAGCATAGAAAATTCCCTTGTCTTCTGAACCTACATTGAAGCAAGAATTGAAAATCTTGAGCCTGTTTTCTTTTTATTTCTTTAAATTCTCTAGCACAATTACACAAAGCCAGTGCAAACACATTTCTTTGAAATATTATATCGAAGCAGCCCCTTGAGCCCACCAGTCTTGACTTCAAAAGGCAGTTCACTTCAATTAACCACAGCCAATGTTTAAGAAAATATTTCATTGCATATGCCTTCAAACCCAACTAGGTTAAATAACTAATCCCAGATTCCTATTTCCCAGACAGTCTGTTATATGAAAACATTTCAGGCACCAATTACTACACTTAGTTGCAAAAACAGAATCGACTTTAACCAGGCTAAGAAGAAAGAAATTAATAAAAGATACTAGGTTGCTCACAGAATTGCCTGAGGGCCTGGAAATAGGCTCAGATGGGGGCAGATCCAGAAATAATTCAGATAGGAAAAAACACTCAACCACATCACACATTGACAATGATCTTCATTATGTGACACTAACACTACTTTTCTAGATCCTAGAAACTCAACCACCATAGAAGAACCACATCCATGTAGAAGTATGTCCACCCTAGCCATCATGCATAAGAAAGAATATATAGTCCTCATTAATGCTGTTGGTAAACACCTTACGAACATGGAGAAAGACAGCTTTAGGTTAAAGCTGATACTGAGGAAGGCTAAGCATAAAGAGAAAGAAACCAAGTCTTTGAAATATCATTGAGCTACTAGATCAAAGCAACCTGAAAATCCATTCTTTTTTTTTTTTTTTTTTTTAAGATTTATTTGTTTATTCATGAGAGACACACAGAGAGAGAGGCAGAGACACAGGCAGAGAGAGAGAAGCAGGCTCCTTGCAGGGAGCCCGATGTGGGACTGGATCCGAAGACCTTGGGATCACAACCTAAGCCAAAGGCAGACGTTCAACCACTGAGCCACTCAGGTGCCCCCTGAAAATCCATTCTACCTTGGATTTTCCAGGGAGATAAGTGAATGAATTTGTTATTAATATGTCATTTTAATTTATTTTATTTTTTTTTAATTTTTATTTATTTTTGATAGTCACACACAGAGAGAGAGAGAGAGGCAGAGACACAGGCAGAGGGAGAAGCAGGCCCCATGCACCGGGAGCCCGACGTGGGACTCGATCCCGGGACTCCAGGATCGCGCCCTGGGCCAAAGGCAGGCGCCAAACCGCTGCGCCACCCAGGGATCCCCTGTCATTTTAATTTAATTTAATTTTAACATAGGGTCCTAACTGATTTAAGAGATACACTTACCATGTGGACACAAAGATCATGTCTTTGAGCTAGGGTGTTCTTTTCCTTACACAGTGCTTGAATGGACACTTCTAATTTGTAACTTACCAGGTTTCTATTTTCTGTTCCATGGGATGGCTGATCTCAATGATGCAATGTTAACTCCAGATTTAAAAATAAATTATATCCTAAGAATATGGGATGAAAATTTGAAGTCTAGATAATCTTGGAAATATAAGAAGATAAAAAACCTTAAGTCACAAAAGGGAGAGATATACTTCGCTATTAAAGAATATGACAAAGATACTCAAACCAAAAATAAGACAATCAATAGAGTGAAAAAATATCTGTATAATATATGACAAAGGGTTGACATCCCTAAAGATCCAATGTTTCTATAAATTAAAATAAATAAATACATAAATACATAAGTAAATAAATAAGCTACTTAAAAAAGGCAAAGTACATGAACAGACAAGTGGTCAAAGACTGCAATCAAATGTACAATAAATGCAGAACAACACTCTCAACCTCACTAGTAGTTAGCAACAAGGAATTATTTTTCACAAAAATTTCACAAATATTCAAAAAGTGAGAACATTCAGTGAAGATGAATGATGATGAGCATGACAAATACATTTCTGGTGGGAATATAATTAATCTTTATTATTTGAGAATTTTGTACGTACAAATTCACCTACTCCCTGAAATTTTTTGTTTTATTTTTTTAAAGACTTTATTTATTTGACACAGAGAGAGACAGCACAGGAGAGGGAGTAGCAGAAACAGGCTCCCTGTTAAGCAGGGAGCCCCATGCAGGGTGCAATCTTACCACCCAGGCACCCTGCCCTGAAATTTATTTGTAACCTCAGAATCAATACTTGCAATGATTTTTCAGCCGTTTGTGGTCATTCATGGATATGTGCAGAAGGGTGAAAAATTTGAGTCATTCATTGTGCACATTTCCAGCTGGTGTCAAACAAGGTAATCTTCCATTTTCTTTGACTTTATAGTCCATAATTAAGTGGAATCCTAATCAATCGTAATTTGACTTGAGCTTTTAAGAAATTAGTATTACAATACTAATAATATTAACAATGAATATAGCTTTTGATCCAGAAATATCATTTCTGCACATCTATTCCCCCAAAATAAAAGCAATGTTTATAATGGCAACAAAACACATAACAATATTAGGAAGTTACCTGAATATTCATTGATGGGGAAATGCTTGAATATCTGAATATATCCATGCGATGGGAAATTTTACAAATTTAAGGAATGAATGGATAAATAAATATATAAATCTATATCTGTATCTATATCTAACTTCAGAGTTTTTTTTTTTTTCAACTTTCCTTTATGGTACTGGTTAACTACTGTGGGCAGTATTTGGCCTTACATGGAGTTTATCGTCCATTGAGCTATATTTCCAAGCGAGCTGACACATATATTTGTGTGTGTGTGTGTGTGTGTGTGTGTGTGTACATACAAATGTATATAAACATACTTTTTTTAAACCTGGAGGGTTTTTTTATGACTTGAGAAATATAGATTTTAATACAATATATGTAATATGACCCAGTTTATAAAAATAAACAACAGAAACAAAAATAAAAACCCTCCAAAGACTGTATATATGTTTGAATGGGTAATGCAGAGAATGGGGTTGGAAGTATGCTCGCCCAGCTACTAACATTGTTACTTCAGGGTAGAAGAAACAGAGTCTGGTAAGATTTACCTTTTTCAATCATATTTGTATTCTCATTTACAATGAACATATTTTTTAAAAGATTTATTTATTTTACTTTTTTTAAATATTTACTTATTTATTTTAGAGAGAGAGAACACATACGTGCACAAGTGGGGTGAGGGGCAGAGGAAGAGGGAGAGAGAAAATCCCCAAGCAGACTCCCCACTGAGTGCAGAGCCTGACCTAAGGGTCAGGGTCAATCCCATGACCCTAAGATCATGACCTGAGCCAAAATGGAAGTCAGATGCTCAACCAACTGAGTCACCTAGGTGCCCTACAAATTTTTATTTTTAAGAAACTTAAAGAGAAAGCATAAAAACAAATAATCAGTTGGATATGAATAAACAAGTGCAGATTCCTTTATCCCACCCCCAAATTTCCAGTGTTTGTGCAATGAAGCTTCAGAATCTGCATTTTCACAGGCATCTCAGGAGATTCCTAGGTGGGCTGGTGATTCTCACCACCCTGAGAAACCCAGCTCTGGACTAACATCACCCTTTCCATCCAGTCTTCCTAAGGGAACATCACTGATGAGACTGTTACAACTAAATGCAACTATCACCCAGTTCCATGAAGTAGCTCCCATATCACCTTGATGGGAGCTATGGGTGTTCTCAAACTCTTCAACCATGCATTGCTGGAAATTCTGTTTCTTTCCCACCACAGATGGCTAATGGTATCTGTTGTGTGTGCACTTACCTCATTTAACCCTTAGGGAGCACCTGGATTTTCCTTATCTTCAAGATGTTAGTTGAGGGGTCTGCAGTCAGCCCCTGAATCAACAACTTTGTCATTTTTGTCATGAGATCCATATTAGGAGAAGCCTTCACTATATAGTGAAACCCATATACTCTGTGTGCCTATTTTCCTTTGCTGAAGGAAGGACTTGGCTATCTGTACCACAAAGTCCAAGTTCTTTCTTTTTTTTCTATATTTGCAAAGTGAATGTTTCTTCCCTCCAAAAACAAATATATTCTCAGTCTATGTAATTACTAAAAGGAATTGTGACTTTGTTGCCCAATGTAAAAATTATGTGTTTCATGAAAGGCACAGAAAAAGGGAAGTAAAGAGAAAAAGCAAGAGATGAGCAACAGCAGAGAGGGAGAGAGAGGTTGGGGAAGGGGAGGGTGGTTTAAGCCTGATTAGCTCTTCCATACTATTTTTACAAGTTCACTATTTCAATTCATCCATTCCCAGTCAGCAAGTATCATTTTGAACTTACTTTAATTACTGTTTCCTTAGCACAAAATTGTGAGACCTGCAATTTAATGTGCATGTGTTCGTATTTTCCTTTATGTGTTAGTGAAATGATCTTTAAATATCTTACTATATTTCACATTTAAAGAGCCTGGAAAGAAATTTACCCTATATGGAAGAATTCTTCTCTCCCCTCAATAACAAGATTGATAACTCCTCGTGTTGGGGCTATGTCTTACAATTATTTTGTTGCCCTGGCAGTAGCTATTAGGAGGAGTTAGGATAAATGCAAAGCCTGCATGCTCTGAATACATCTGTGTTCTCTCCATAATATATATGGCATCTTTGCATTTATAGAGAGTATGATCTGACAGCTAAAATATTGGACAGCACCCAGAAGGTTGGCTAGACTAAAGGGTTGTACTTTGCTCTGGGTGAGGCATGTGCCTCACCAAGTGAGGCTCTAAGGTTATCACCCAATCTCTGAAATGAAAATGCCACCTCCATGGAACAAACTAGATCTGTAGTCCATGTAATTCTCAAAAGAGAATTTGGCTACACTGCATAAAGTAAAATGTGTGCTTATTCACACTGTTAATCATGAGATCTTTTGATGATAGAATGGATATTGAGTGGAATACAACACTATTTCAGTATCTAAGATGTTTTCTGTCCTTCAGAAGCTAAAGAAGAATTCCAGGAGAGCTGGGAAGTTGAAAGAGAAACAAAGCATTCTCTCTTTCTATCCCCATTTCTGCCAGGAAAGCAGTAGCCCCTCGGGTTCTCAGAAATACCCCAAAGAGACAATGGACAGAGTGGAGATCACGCCTCTGGCTAGATATCAGGAATGTATTCCTACATGCTTGAATAAGACAGCTGGCTAGAAAAGGAAGATGAGATTAGTGGCTTCTGGTGCTGAAAGCAGCAATGAAGGCGACAAGTTGCAGAGTCTGACAGTGAAATGAGTAACAAGGAGCAAAATTGGAACTCTCCTCTGGAATCATTAGAGGGAGGGCTTCATGGAGAACTGATTAGAACCCTAGTCTAGAAGATAGAATCACTTATTTCAGTTGTGGCTCCACTTCTTACAAGTAAGATGACACCATGCAAATCACATTTTCTCAAATCTCATTTCTTCTATCTGCAATATGGGAATAATTTTGACATCACATGCTCTTACAGGCTCATGGCAGGATGGTTTTCTTCTACCCTAAACTGTTTCTTTCCCTACTACTTTCTGAAAAAGGATTGTACCTACATGTTCTTCTGGATATTATAGGTATAATTAAATAATTATGCTAACAAGTTGCTACTTAATTTTTTTCTGCTAACATTTGCATGTACCAGGGATAAAAATAAGATGGCAGCCAGATGCCTGTGTTATATCTCAGTAGCCTTTCAGAAAGTTACCTCACATCTGATTCTTATGGCCTATTTCTAAATGTAATAGTTTGATACATATATATATTACATAAACACATATGCATATTATTTACATATGTATGTATATGTGAAATAAAAACTCATATTTAGAAAGTAGCTACAAGATATATAGATATATATGTGTGTGTATGTGTATGTGAACTGATTGTTTTTTAAACAGTGTTTCATTTTGTTTCCAGCTAAGTGAAAGGTCTCCATTATACTCTACCCAATGAACTCAATGTTAATGAAAAAATACATGAAAGAAAAGTAGATGCCCAATACCACAAAATAAACTAATAAAAAGTATTAGTGTCAGATGAGTCAATATCTCACCCAGCATTAGCTTTACCATCAACAACCACCCTTTGAACACAATACCATGACTTACAGTCTCAAGGAGGAAGCCAAGCCACCAGGAAAAAGTCATATTCAATATACTCAGTGTTAAATAATAAAATAGTGTCAAATTAAAACAAATCCGGATTTAGATAAGGAGAGACTTTATTTTAAAAGATTATTTCAGAAGGGGAGGGGAGTTAGTGCAATAGGGACAATGCTTTGACCATAAAATCTCTAAGCCTCTGCCTCATCAAAGGTTAGGCAGAAAGGGCTTCCCTTTTAATAGGGAGGAATAAACAAGGCTAGGAGGAGCAGGTGTAGAGGGATAATCAGGTGGCACAATCTAACAGTTGAGCAGAAAAGGTTTTCTTCACAGCCAGCAGTTTCTGGAAGCACCATTAAGGAGGGATTATTCCTTATTCCAATGCTTGCTGAAACTCAGGGGTAAGCAGAGGCTTCTGGGCTTAACTAAAGTTTGGTCAAATCAAGTTAGCAGGCATTTTGTCCAGCCTGATCGGTGGGGCACATTCACTAATCATTTATGAGGCCAAGAATGGCATTTTGGAGCGTCTGTATCTGGCCTTGTTATAGGTAAACACAGAGGTCATTCGTGCATCTTATATAAGTCACATGGGGAAGGTGATTCTGCAGTAAGCTGTCTCCCAATACACAAAAGAATGGGGATGTTTCTTAATCATCACTCTTTTCCAGAAGCACAGGGCTCAGGTGAAGTTCAACACTGTCAATAAATAAAAAATTCCATTTAACTCCCAAATTTCTGATGTTTATGAATAAACTCTCACCTACCAGGAACTGTTTGCCATCTGTACTCGAGACAATGGCAGCTGCCAGTGTATTATGGTTCTAATACTAAGCTCAAAGTCTGCCCTCACACACTGTTACCCAGTATGTTGTTAGTCCCATTAGATAGTGCTGTTTCCCACGATATTTCATACGACCCTCCAGCCAGCTTGGGTAGTTAATGTAACAGAGTGCAATCTGAGATGGGAGAGAGAAGAGTATGTGAGTTAACCCCATGTATAGTGTCCTGTTTTAGGGCTCTCTCTTGACCCCTTCCGGAAGCTCCTGGGAATAACATCAAAGAGGTACTCAGGAAGCTTTGAGTAGCCATCCCACCTACTTCATAGCTTCCAAGGGAAGATATATAGAAGTAATGGTAAGAATTGGGAAAGCAGCCCAAAGATGCCGCAAGACTATTTCTCCTCCAAGAAGAAACCTACAGACCTAACAAGCAAGCCCTTAGTGTTAACACAAGAAATTATAAAATAATCCAGGGGAATGCTGGTCTCACTACTCTGGCATCCTGTCCAACTCTCTCCCCCCCCCACCACCACTTTACTCCTTTGGAATACAATGAGGTTATATACCTGATAGGAGGGTCTTTCAAAAGGAATAAATGGTCCAGTACCTATGCACAAGTACCTTTTCATCAGCCTACAAAAGAGGTATATTGTGGGGTTTTGTCTAACAAAAGGCATAGAAAAATCACTCTTAGATGCCATGTACTAATTTGGAGGTTTTCTTGTATTTTCCAAAATTAAGAACAGTGACACATACTGAGAAACAAACATTGATAAAGCATAAAAAGGAGAGATGTCACAGAGAGCAAGAACACAAAACTGTAATAATTTATTAAATCTCTGATGTTTCCCTGGAGAATTTCCAAATGTAACATGCCTGCCAATTTTTGAAAAATCCCAACCATATCCAGCTACCCACAGCATCTATTCACAGCTCCCACTGACAAAAACACTACCTTCATGGCTCCATATAAATCACAACACAATCTGTTTCCAGTTTCCCCATTTCCCTCCTCCCTGTTGAAATTGTCGGCAGCCAAGACAGGCAATCAGTAAGGTCAGCTTGGCTGAACTGAGACTCTGATTAAGTTATCGATATGAATATAAGACCAGACAGCTAATCATGGGTACTCAGCATAATTAGCATTGTCACCTCTCCAAAGCATTGTCCAGTGATTCATGTCTTAGAAGTCTTGGGGGAGAGCCCTCAAAATGGACATAAAAGGAGTGGTGTGCAAATGAGGTGTCAGGAGGGAGCTGTTCATTAGTCACAGCTATTTTAATTTTATTTTTGAAATTCTGGCCTTTTTCAGGCACACCAAGATCTATGGCGCTAGGTATTCTTCCCCAGCTAATGGGTTGGCTCTACATTAATTTCTTTGGTGACAGCTTTCAATATTTGCAAGTCCAACTTCAGATAAAACCTAGCTGCCTGACCACCCATTTCTCTCTCAACTTATGGCAAAGGTAGCTAGATGTATCTATTATAAATTTACTGGCCATGTCTAGTTTTTCTTTTTAACCATATACATCCTCATCACCTTCTCCTTTCCTTATTTTTCAAGGCCTGATGAAATGTCTCATATAACTTTGAGTTCTTTAGAGTCAAAGAAGGAGCAAATGGCAACTCACCCCTCTCTTCCCTCAACTTCAGGCTAATTTGGTGAACCTTGGGTTTTCTAAATCCAAAGGTAATCTTAAAATAGGGTCTTTTCCAGGTGAACCTGGTATATCAGGTCGATTCTAAGATGATTATTGGGTTTGGGGTCATTGTGGATCTCAGGAACTTAACATCATCTATTACATGTATCATCACTCTTATCTATTCAGTCTCTTCCTCCTGGCTGAATTCTTTCATCAGCTTTTAAACCTGTTCAAACATCTCCCATCTGAAATAAATACTTTCTAGTTCGCATATCCCCATATTCCTCTAGCTACTGTTTTATTACTCCCTTCATAGCTAATTTGAAGGATGTGTCTATATCCACATTGCAATTTCTTTCTCTTCCACTCATCTGTCCACCTGCCAATTTGACTTCAAGACCCAGAACTCCTCTAAAACAATGCTTATAAAGGTTACTAATGACTTTTCAAGTCTCTAAACCCAAAATATACTTTTCAGTCCTTTTTGTTCTTGATATTTTAGTAGCACTTGACACTTTTGACCACTTCTTACTTCTTGAAACACTACCTACCCTTAGCTTCTGTGACACCTCAATATCCTGGGTTTCCTTTATCTTTCTGGCCCTTGAAAACCTGCAAGATTTGTCTTTTGATATCTTCTCTGAGTGACTCCAGGCTATGGCCAAGATTAGTGTCAGTGCCCTCCTCTGCTCACATATATCTGTTTCAATTTCTTGGATATGTTGGGCATTTTCTTAGGAATTCAGGCTCTCTCAAATTCAAAAGCAAAAAATAAAAGAGAGCTCTGATTTTGACCAAGGATGAAAAATGTGACCCAGGTCATTTTTCAAGTAGTATTTTGTTATTAAGTATATTGATTGATAATATGAATACATACACATAACGTTTACTATTCTTTGTCCTTTATCACTCACTTAAGACTTGTTTGGAATCTATCCCTTTATAAGATGGTGAAAATTTATAAAACAAACCAGCAGGGAAAGGACAGCAGGGAAGGAGAGTCAATAGCTTTAGGAGAGTTCTAAGATGTGGTACTTGGGGATTCAAGACAGGATGGAGAAAGGAAAAAGACGACGACCAAGTAGATCAATCCTAAAGGGGTATTCTACTGCTAACGTTAGTTGCATTTTCTAGAGTATAGGATGCAATGAGTTGGAAGTGCTTTTTCCACCAAGATCATTCTCACTGAGGCAGAATATAAATAACATTGATTCTGTTCTTAGGACAAAGATCTGAATTGGCAAGGACTCAAAACTCAAATTCTTTCCTTCTAATGACATAAAAATGATTTCTCACAAAGATTTTCCACTTCAAAGTACACATAATATGGTCTCATGTCTCTCCCTTATTAGGCACAAATAGGTATTAAACTTAGGGCTAATTTGGGGATAAAATGAAGATTTGGGGGGCACGAAAGTATGTGAGAAAGGCATAGCAACCTGATCTAGAAGACTCTAGAAACTCACCTTTCTGACAATGAGCAAAAAGGCAGTAGTTCCAGTTTGCCTTTACACATTCTTTTCTGAATAACCCACTACGTTTGACCTAAGAACAGTGTGCTTGGTCTGTCTCTGGCTCTCACTAACATATAAATCTTTAACCCACATGCAGGCCAACCACATTCTAGATAAATCAACTTCTAGATAAATTCCTCCATCCACAAAATTCACATCACAAAGGAAATAAAGTGATTCAAGGACAACTCAGCCTGATTATCAGCTCCTTATAGACAAGAGACCCATTGTTCCCTGGGTATCTCTTTATTCCAAAGAATTTGATCCATAGAGTGATGCTCTATAGGTCACTTAATCAATATAGCAATAATCAGTTTCAATAATTCTTAAATAGCATTATACAGATAACTTGGTGATTAATAACTCCTCTTACTTTGTCAATATACTTGTATAGATTGCTTTATAAAGAGTAATTACACAAGAAAGAGTTGGGCCATACTATAATCTTCATTCTTATACTCTGAAAAACTAACCCAAAATAATGTGTAATGTACAGCATAAGGAAGAGTCAATAATATGGTAATAACTTTGTATGAAGACAGATGGTAACTAGATTTACCATGGGGATCATTTCATAATGTATAAAAATATCGAATCACTATGATATACACCTGAAGCCAATAGGATATTGCATGACATTACACATATGTGTCCTATAGATGGAGGACAAGCATTATATTTTTGATGTTCTTATTACTGCACACTCCTTGAGCAAAAGAAGTCAGGGACAGAGTCAACACAAAAAACCTCCTGGAGTGAAGGCTGTTGAGTATTGCTCTCCTGGAAACCTGTCCCCAAACTGAATGTCACCAAGAAGAGGAAAACAAACTGGCAGCCTAGAGAGGGGAAAGGGTTTCCCGTGACTTGCAAATTAGCCTGTCCATTGGCCACCACGTCACTTCCCTCAGCTAATTAAGGAGTTGAGTACAAGCGCCTCACTCTTCTGTATCTTAAGGGAATTCTGAATTGTAATGTTTTGTAATTGAATTGACACGTTTTTAAACATATTTTAATGAAAGTACTCCTTTCAAAAACAATGGTAATAATTTATAAATCCTAGCATCTTGAGCTCAAAAGACTCAAATGATTGCTTCCTTTTAAAATACATAACTTGTGTGCTTTTTATCTGCTTTCCATTTTTTCTTATTACATGCCTGAAGATAGTTCATATTTTGTTCTTATTTCATCACTCACTTGCACAGTGACTATTTCACTATTCCATATTATAAAATCACTCTCCCATCATGGGAAAACAGGTAGGGGAGAAGAGCAATTGGGCTTCTTGATTAAATGATATCATGTTATGTAAAGTATTGTACAGTAGTCTCCCCTGATCCCCAGTTCCACTTTCTGTGGTTTTACTTGCTTGGGGTCAACCGCAATCCAGAAGCTGATGATCCTCCTTCTGCTGTATCGTAAAGGGAAGAGTAGCCTAACACTATGTCACAATGCCCATGTCATTCCCCTCACTTCACCTCATCACATAGGCATTTTATCATTTCACACCATCACAAGAAGACGAAGGGTAAGTACAGTATAGTAAGTATTCTGAAAGAGAAAGACTATATTCATGTACCTTTTATTACAGTATATTGTTAAAATTCTTCTATTTTATTATTGTTGCTAATCTCTTATTGTGACTAATTTATAAATTAAACTTTATCATAAGCATTTATGTATAAGAAAAATCAGAGTCTATATGGGGTTCAGGCATCTGTAGTTTCAGGCATCCACTAAGGGCCTTGGAAGGTATTTCCTGTGGATAAGAGGGGACTAAGGTATATATTACATAGCTCCTAACAGGTACTCAATAATGTTAATTCCATCCCCTTATCCCACTATGTCTTCCTAATGAATCAGGAGAATTTTAGGCCTGGATAAGCCAGCAGCACAAAACAGGCTATATTGAAACACTCAAATGATATGTTGAAATGGCCTCTGGGGTGTTTTATTCACTTGAGAAATAGCATCTAATATTCCAGTACGGTCTTAAGAGCTGGAGGTACAAAGGTAAGTATGACCCAGGTCTTTTCCCCATAGAGCATAGTCCCAGTGAGAAGGAAAGACAAACAGACAGGATTACATGAAGGTTTGATGTTGGTTAGACACGGGATACATGTCTTGAAACTCTGGGTCACAAGTGACAGAAAACCCAACCCTAAGTGATTTAGCAGAAAAAGGAACATCCTGGCTCAAGTGACTAAAGAGTGGAGAGAAGAGTTGGTCAAGCACAGCTTCAGCTTCATGAAAGGGCCCTACAGTGTCACCATTCTTTCCTTCTCTTTGTTCTGCTCTGCTTGCCTCTATGTTGGCTCTTGGCTGCAGCAGCAGTGAGTCTGGCATACATCACGCTCAACCCCAGAGAAAGAAGAGTTTCTCTCCTTCAAACTTTAAAGGTTTCATAGTGACTTTCATGGGCTCAAATTGGGTTGCATGTCCTTCCCTGGACCAATCACACAATGTAAAAGGAGATAACTGATCACTTTAGCTAATCCATAATCTACCTCTAGAGCAGAAGGAAAAATCAATCTCAACCAAACCAAATAAGTAAAATAGCATCTGCAGCCATAAACACACAGAACCCTTACTATACACCAGACACTTCTAAGCCACTAAGATGCATTCATTCATTTGGTCCAATTAGGAATTTTAGGAGGTAGATATTATTATTATCCTATTCATGGATGATAAGCTTGAAAAATAGAGATTGCCTAATAATCTTGCCCCAGGTCTCCACACACAATTAATGATTTTGTGAGGAAAAGGCAGACTGCCTGTTGGGTACCAAAAATAAGAGCTGTCCAGGACTAAGGGTAAGCTCAGGACACTATGGGAATCAGAGAAGTGGTTGAATCTGAAATGGAGGAATGAAAGCAGAAACGTGAAGGAGGAAGAGAAAGCCAGGGTGAGGAGGGAGGTTGGCAGGAATTGCAGGTCCAGGGGTTGACCAAAGATGTGCTGGAGGATAATCGTGAGCCAGAAAATGACAGACCTTGTAATCCATATGAGGAAGGTAAAATTTGATTTTGAGGGCAAAGGTGGCTACGGAGGATTTGTTAAGACATTGACAGAGTTCAGGTATAGACTATGGATAGTGTGGGTGTAGAGATGGACAAGACTGAATGCCCAGAACCAAGTAAAAGGTATTTGCATTAAAACTTGACCTTCCTCATTTCTAATTCCTAGTTTCTAGTGATCTCAAGTACCTAAAAACCACAATATTATAACCATTAGACATAACTGAATACATACTGATATATAAATATGTTTATTATGTAACTCTTTAGGGAATTATCAAATTTATTATATTTTCTATCATTTTTTTAACTAAAATAAGTAGCTTAAAAAAGTCTATAGGGGGGCACCTGCGTAGGTCAGTTGGTTAAGCATATGCTTTTGGCTCAGGTCATGACCTTAGAGTCCTAGGATATAGCCTCACATATGGCTACCTGCTCAGTGGAAGCCTGCTTCTCCCTCTCCCTTTGCTACCCATCCCCTTCTTGAGCTCTCTCTCTCAAATAAATAAATAAATAAAATCTTTAAAAAAATAGTCTATATTAAATAATTACATTTTAAAAAAACAACTCACACATAAGAAAAGGCATAAGAGATTATTGGTAATTGCATCTGAGTGAAGGATTACAGGGTTTTTGTTTTTTGTTTTTTTTTTTTTGCTTCTATTGCTTAAAAATAAGCATATGTTACTTCCATAGTAAGTTTTAAAAAGCAATGTATGTAATTATAAAAAATTCAAATGATATGCAAGGCTGTGGAAAAAGTAAAAAGCAACAATCCCATCCCTTAGAAAATTCCATTCCTTTCCCAAGAGGAAGAGTAACCACTATTAACAGTTTGGTGTGTATCCTTCCAAATAAATCTATGTGAGTATACATATATATATAATATTAAACATATATAAAGAATATATATGAGATAAATATAATTTATATTATACACATTTTATATATAAATGATTTCATACATATTCCTATATATTTCATATATATATATGAACTCATATATATATGAACTCATATATATATATAACTCATATATATATATATATAACTCATATATATATATGAGTTCCTACAGAAGAGGTCATACTGAAATACTGCTCTATGACTTGCTTCATCCAAGTAACAAAATACTACCCATCTTTCCATGTGCAGGCATATCAATCTGCCTCATTGTCTTAACTAATGCATGGTGCTCCAAAATAGAGGCACACTGTGATTGATTTACCTAGTCTATTATTAATGAACATTTGAATTATTTCTAATTTTTTCTTTTTACAAACAATATCACAGTGAAGCTCCTTATTTATGTATCTTTTTGTAGGTGTGCAAGGATGATTTAAGTTAATTTCTAAAAGTAGAATTTCTGGGTCAAAGAGTACATACGTTTTAAATTCTGATAGAAACTACAAATTTCCTCCCCAAAGAAGAGTCCAATTTATCATCCCAGGAGCAAACAATTTATGACTATTTCACCATATTCTCATCAACCCTAGAGATTATCAATTTAATTTTGGTCAGTGGGCAAGCAAATAGCATTTCATTCCACAGAAACACTTTGGGAAACACTGTACAGTAATTATTTTTGGTTTTTGAGCCTTAGCCAGGAAACTATTTTTATTTCAAATGTCTTCAATAATCTTTCCAAAATACTCATCACTAGAAACCTTTGTACAGAATATTAATTCACTTCTTTGACTTAAAATCTGAATTAATTTTTAGCTGATTAGTTATGGATCCAAATTGATAATCTCCTATAGGACTATGGAAGGAGAAGTATAAAGGTATGGCTGGAATGTATGGTGACCCCAGAACACCTCTGTATGCTGGGGTTTGGAAGGAAACTCTGACCTGGGTAGGACTGACCTGTGAGACAGGACAAGGACAGATACATATAATGCCACTTTGGAAATTTTTAAGGAATAGTTTTAAAAAAAGCCTCCTTATTCATTACATAATCCCATGTGCAGAGCTCCAGGGGAACTGTTTCTTATTCACTGCATAGGACAGCTCATCAGGGAAGAGAGGAGATGCATTAAAGAGATGTTTGGAAATTTGCACAGAAGAAAGAGAGTAAACTGGGGTGTGTGGATGGCTCAGGGGGTTGTGTCTGCCTTTAGCTCAGGTCATGATGTCAGGGTCCAGGGATCAAGCCTCATGACAGAGGGAGTCAAGAGCCGTAAGTCAAGTTGGAAACAGGTCCTCCTTCAGTCAGGCCTTGAGATGACTGTCAGGCCTTGGGAGAGACTCTGAAGCAGAGGGACCCAGCAAAGCCATAACCAGCCTGCCTGCCCACAGAAACTGTCAGAGAAGAACTGAAACCTCTCAATTTGAGAGTAATTTATAATGTGGCCATAGAGAACAAGCAGCTTTCAACTGGCAAAAGTGCATTTCATCCCAACTCTGCCTGTCTCCACAGTCTGAGGTCTTAATTCATTAATGCATGCATTCTCTCAGACATAGGATCCCTACGTACCTGGTATCCGCCGTGCTAGGAACAATTTCTGGAGTGACGTACTAAGAGTCTACCTTTTCTAAAAAAAAAAAAAAAAAACAGGATCCATTCTACATAAGCTCTGGCTTCACATCATGGGACCAACTTGCCAGTTAGGCAGAGGTGGGCAATTGCAGCCATGCATGTTTCCATCTGCCACCCCTGTTCCCCCAGGCCTGCTCTCCTGCTCTCCCTGCCTCCTTCCTTCCTTCCAGGGGTCTGCTGCTCCAGTGCCTGTGGACAAAGGGCATCTCCAGTCTGCAGAAAAGCTGAAGGCAAAGATGCCATGCAGGGACACCTGGGCGCTGGTCTTCCTTCTGCTCCCAGGAGAGGGGACTTGCTCATTCTGAGTTCGGCTACAGATAAGGAGAGCCAGTTGTTTTAAAGTGTTCTGTGAAACACAGGGCACAGGCTGATTGTGTGAGTTCTTTCCAGAGCCTCTGAAATAAAGGCTTGCAGAATGGCTAAGAATTGAGTTTCTAGATCCAGAGAGAGGCCCTCTTGCAGGATGGACTCTGTGCTGGACTGCTGGAGAATCTGGAGGGCAAGGGAAACTTTACTGAGATACACCACACAGACTCTTACTCTGTTGAGACATCTCTTTCCCAAAGAGATTTTGTACCCTCAGCTGAGTGACTTTGCTTTCCTCTAATCATGTCGTGGTGGTGCAGCCTGGTCTCCCCCCTTCTCACCTCATCACCAGATTTCAGTATTAATCTTCTCCTGCTGGTGAAAATGGGTTGTTTCATCAAGTATAGAGTAGTCCCTAACTTGTACAAAGAGACATCCACATGAAACCAATAGAGACTTGAAGTAAGGAAGTGCTCAACAGTCCTCAGAGCCACCATGTTAATGCTTCCCACAGAAGAGGTAGATATGTGATTTTCATTTAAACCCAACTCTGCCTAGATTCGTAACCAATGTTAAATGCACCAATGTGTTAGTTCCCAAGTTGTTTTTACCAGTCAGGGGTGCTCACTATAGTTCACCTAATCTTCAGAGGGCGAGCAATGCTGGTGTGATCAGGAATGACACATTTTGGCTAAGATACCCCTGGCGTCTCACCTTGTTGGTTAGTCCCACACGAACTTATTTTTTTTAAGCAATGTAAACTTAGCAGTAAATATCTCCTTTTAGGAACTGTCCTTACATCATCCCATACTACCCTAGTGCTTCAATGATTTCCCTGGTCATGTCCAAGTAAAAGTCATCCCCAGTCAAGTGTCCCAAACAGCATTTGAGTCTTCTGCTTTTTGTGTTAGTCTTGGGTGGTTCTATAAAAAAGCCAACTTCATTGAGAGAACTTTTTTAAAGTCTGTTATCCTCCAGAAAATTTGGGGCTTTTGAGGTAAGAGAGGCATAGATTCTGATGTTCACAGAAAACTCAGGAATTAGAGGTACTGAACCATACAGTTACCGAGGGGGACTCGTGCCATTTCCAGGGTCATCTCTGTCCCCATCCTTTCTCTTTGTGCCGCCACTCCCATCTTACCAATCTCCCCCAACACCTCTAAGTTGGTCAAATCATTAAGAGACAGGCCAATGCTGCTTACTCCCCAGTAGGAGTAAAAGCTATAAGTGCAAATACCTCAAAGGAAATGAGAAGTGGAAAAATGAATTTGAATGCAGATTGGGAGTAAGGCAGCAGAGTCTTCAGTGATGTGGCTGAAACACAAGGAGTCAGAGCACTGTGTCCCAGAGGTGGTGAGAGAGAGCCAGGGCACAGGTGGGAGGGGAAAGGCCAACAGATGAAAACACAGGCATCTAACTCACAGCTCAGCTCAGGCCAGCTCTACCAGGTAGGGGTCAAGGATTACAGCAGCATCACACCAGCCTCCAATTTCCTAACTATTTTAAGACACTAGCAATTGATGTTGAGACAGACTAGATTCCCTCATAGAGAAATCAAAGAATCTTACACAAAACGGCAATCATTTGAATCTCATAATTGTAAAAACTGAACAGATCAGGTCACTTTAGAGAATCAAATAACTGAAATGTACAGAAGCTGAAAGCACAGTGCAGAAATGATTATATTTAGAATACATATGTCAGGTATATGCCAGATAGTAAAGATTTTAGGCTTTAGGGGCCATCAGTCTCCATCAGAACTATCCTCCTGTGTATTGTACTGCAAAAGCAGCCACAGGCAATCTGTAAACAAATAGGTGTGGTTAAGTTTCAATAAAACTTTCTTGACAAAAATAATCTGTGGGCCAAATTTGGCCCACAGGCTATACAGTCTCCTGACCTCATGTTAAACATATTACATCGTGTTAAATGGAAGATAGACCTTTTCACCCCTCAGACGTTGTATATCATAATATCTTACAATGGATTAGGTTCTAAGACTAGCAAAACAATAGTCAGAATTACCTCTTAGATTTTAGAATCACCTGTGGGAACAGCTACCTCCTGAGAGAATAGTATATCACATCTCCCATACCGAGTTCCTTCTCAGTAATTCACTCTGAAGAAGAGCTCATGCTAGTGAAATTCTCTCTCATGTCAACAGGGCCTTGTAACTTAAATGCAAATGTGACAGGAAGTCAGTGTATGCAACAACCTCGAATAATATATAAGCTCTTTTTAAAGGAAAGATAAAATTTCCTGTACCTTCAGCATTGTTTTAGATTATTTTTATTGCAATTTTGCTTAAGTATGTATAAAATTAACACAACTTGATGCAAAATGCTTTTGCTTACTTACTGTTCTTATGTAATTCTTAAACCAAAATAAATACAAAAATTAAATACAAAACTAGTGATGGTCAACTATGTTAAAATAACACAATGAGTGAGGGTGTCTGCTGCAATGAAATCATTGCTTGCAGAATGAAATTCACTAACTGCCACCACCCCGAACCACAACAAAATAGCACCATGTCATCACTGGGACTTCACTTAATACATGACACCACTTACAAATCCATTTCCCTTCTTTCTCCCCCTCAGTGGCCAGGACAGTGCCAAACCCTCTTGGAGAAACAAAGCCCCTGAAATTCAGCATCAGGTGACCCAAATGTACACATATTCACTATTTCCAAAGAGAACCCAAAGTTTCCCTGGGAATGCCCCTGAACACCCCAGTTTGAAGCCAATTGCTTTGGACACTGGATTACTGAAGGCTAATTATGTTTCTGAAGGGATTTCTATCCTCCTATAAACCCTCTAGTGCTTATTATTTTCACCATTCGGGAGACACTGGCAGGAGACACTTTGTTCTTTCCTTCTACATTGATCATTGGCTCAGCTTCTTCAGCCAAGAGCTGGAGGCAGGTAGACTATTCTCTCTGAAGGCTCAAGATCTAACCTGAATTATGACCGCATGACCTTACAAAAGTCACTTATATTCCCCAAGCCTCAGCTTCCCAGCTGTGGAGCAAGGGGCTACCTTCCACAATCCTTTCCATCCCTCACATCCTCTACTGCTATGAGCCAAAAGGGAGGAAATTAAATCAAAGAGGAGCATCTTACTTGGGTGTACATAGAGACAAAGAGAATATTTTCCTCATAGAAGGAATCTCATGAATGCTGGTTCACATTTGAAGGAAAACATCACAACTACAGAATACACAACTAAGACAAACCATAGAGTTCATTGAATCTACTATCCTTATTTTGTGAATTCATTGATTTGAATGCCTGCTCTGGGCTGGGCCTTGTGCATGGTGTTGGAGGTATAATAGCAAACATGACAAAATACTTGCTCCCATGGAGCCTAAATGACAGTGCAGGGGCTGACATAAGTCAGAAAAAAATGAAAATAAAATAGTAAAAAATTATATATATATAATATATATATACATATATATATACACACACATACACACACACAGAGTGACACTTGCTATATTTTAATTGCTCATATGTGTCAATTGATCAATAAAGCATCAGTGGGCCCCTGACCCTGGCATGCAGGACTAAGGAAAGCTTCTGGGAGAACATCACTCACCAGTGAGTCCTAAAGGACCTCATTGCTATGAAGCCAAGACAGCAAAGCAGGGTGGGGGCTGTGACCCTCTAGGGACCACATGGGCTCATTTCTGAAGGACATCTACTCACCTCCAGTTGATGGAGGCCAAATGGAAACTAGGGCCCTGATGTGCCACATCTTCTGATTTTTTTTTTTTTTTTTAAAGAAGCAGGATTCTTTGGGTTTGTTAAACAAAAATTACCAATTTTAAAAGTTTGGCACTTAATGTTCATTTTTAAAAATACTATTAAAGAAAGCCCTCACTCAGCCCTTATGTTGCCCCCTTCTTGTCTTCTTTGCTCTTTGCCCACTGTTCTTCTGGGCCCTTTTGCATTGGCAGTGTTCTGTCCATGTGTCCATTGCAGGTCGGGGAACCTTGCAGATGCATGACTCTTGCCTGAGAGAGGTATCTTTAATGGGGTCTGGCCTGAGTATTTGCACAAACGATCGGAGAAAGTTTGGAATTTAGGAGACTAGAGAGGGAGATCCTGAACATTCCTTCCAACTCAATCACCCTTTCTTTAGCTCTCACATGGCTCCAACAGGAGGTCAAAACGTACTTTACGAATTAAAGCAACTTAGGTCTCTATGGAATTTGTGGATTTCAAAAGCATTTACTGAATTCAGCTTCAGGTTTCTCCCCAACACTCAGGGTTGAGCTGCTGTATCAGCCTTGGGGGATTTTCATTTCATATTAGACCAGGCAGTTTTCAGGAGGACAGGGCCCAGGGCGGGGGAAGAGGGACTCAGGTCGTAGCTCCAAAGTGGGAAAAAAAAACTTTGATGTGCACTTGACAAATGCATGAAGATTGGACCTCAACTACCTGAAAAGGAAAGTTGCCATGGTGTTTTTGTGTAACACTGCTACTGAGAACAACAATTCTGTGGTGCCCATTTTGTCCTCTTTCCCTGTTTTTTCACCATTAGGCAAAGAACATCTGAAGAATTATGGGGAAACAGAATTGGATGTCCAGAATGTCCCTTCAGAGCTGGGTTTCTGGGAGGAGCAGAGGAGCTGTCATATAGTGGCAGAGACTCTGGGTCCCCCTCCCTCCTGCACCACAGCAACTCTGGGGGAGGCTCAGAGGCTCTCCTCCCACCCCACAGGGGGCAGGCAATAGCATTAATCAGCCACTGCCTAATTACCAGCTAACTAATTTGTGAAGAGGGGAGCTCCCAGGTCCCTGCTGTGTCTTAATAATTAATCCATAAACTGGTTAATCTGGCAGCCCCTTCCCTTCATCTCCCGACGGAAATCCACAGTGGGTCCGTCCCTGAGTCACTACAAGAGAGAAACACAAGAATTGTCTTCAGTCTTCCCTCTCTCAACATCCATCCCCATCACCTACCAAATGCTGTCAAATCTGCCTTCTCTCACATCTCCACCCCTTTGCATTCTCCATTTCTCCTCTGGCACAAGACCTCCCATCTCTTGTCTCCACCACTGATAACAAGTCTCCCTACTTATCCCCCACTTCTCCCCACTCCACCTCATCCTTCCCTCCATTCCTGAAAAGATCTACATGACACAGGCTAAGACATGTCACTTCTCTGCTTAAAAAAAGCTTACCTAAACCCCCTACAAAATTAAGTCCACGATTTTGTGCGTGGCACTCAAGAGTCTTCCATGATCTGAATGAACCAATGGCATTGCCTTAGAGGACATGCACTTATTCTTAAGTGAACCACACACCAACACTGGCCAACATGAAGGGCTCAGCCTTGGTTGGCACACAGCGAGAGCACACCCTTCTGTAACTCCACACACCACAGTGAAATGGTGACACAAGGTAATGTAATGACTTGACACCCAAGAAAGTAGCCTGTGAGAAAGATCTTGTTCATTGCCCCAAACGATCACCATCACATTGGATGCTTTAGACACGGTCAGTTGCTCTCTCCCTCTTCAACCCAGCTTCTGTTTTTCTTCTTACATGCTCTGGGTCTTTCCTCGGCCTTCCCAACTACTCTTTCTGGGTTTCCTTTGCTAATTCCTCTTTTCTTTCCTCCCCTTGGAGGACCCAGGAACTCTTGGCCCTCTTTTCAGTCTCTATACTCATGCCCTTGGAGGTCTCATCTGGTGCTATAGCTTTTTTTTTTCCTCTTTAAAGACTTATTTATTTGACAGAGAGCAAGCATGCACAAGCAGGAGGGGTAGAGGGAAAGATAACTTTAAGTAGACTCCACGTTGAGCACAGAGCCCAACTTGGGGCTCAATCCCACAATCCCAAAATCAGGACCTAAGCTGAGACCAAGAGTCTGATGCTCAACCAACTGTGCCTTCCAGGCACCCCTGGTGCTGTAGCTTTTTAAAAGACCTTCTAGACTCTGGTAACTGAAATCTAAAGCTCTGACCTCTCCCCAAGGCCCAAAATTGAATATCCAATTACCTACTTGATATCTTCTCTAAGAGGCAGTCCAAGATCACTACTTGAACAGCTCATCACCACCCTTTCAATCTGTTTCTTCCTCTGATTTTATCTCTTTGTTCTTTTTATATACCTCATTATATAGCCACATTACCCATTTAACTGTTCAGACCAAGAATTTGGATGACTCCTTAAGCAGATCAGCTCTGACCACCCTCACTAAAAGTGTAACTATCCTTCTCTCAAATGTCCCTCCTCTGCTCAATTTTTCCTTTTTGCCATAAAATATATCATCTTCTAAATATGCAATACAATTTATTGTTTTTTGGTTTTTTTTGTTTTTTTTTTTTACTTTGTTTTCTGTTTCTGGCTTTCCCCTGCTGGAATGTAAGCCTTACAAGGTTAGGAATCTCTAACTATTTCACTCATTGGTATATCCAAACACATAGAACCATGGCTGGTCCATAATAGACATTCAATAAATATTCATAAATGAGCTCCTGAGTGATGCTTCACTCATCTCTTTCCTTCATAGCCCACATCTGGTCCAGTATCACTTGTGAGTGAGCACCACCTTCAAAACACATAAGCACCAGACCTTTTCTCACCACCTCCACTAACACTCCATTCCAAGTCTCCTTCTTCTTTTACTTGGATTGCTCCAGTAGCCTCTCACTGGATCTCCCTGCCCAACTAGAATCCATTCTTCAGTGCACAAAACATCCAGGATGTTCTCTTTAGAGCATAAATTAGATCATGCTCCTTCCATTACAGACTGTGGTCTGCATAATAGTTCCTCCTGCTTTGGTCCTGCCCACATCTCTGGTCTCACTTCCTGCCACTCTGCCCCTCACTCCTTGCTTCCCAGCCATAGTGGCCTCTTGCTAACTGATGGACAATCAACCTTACTCTGGACTCAGCTTTACACATGCTCTGTACCTCGCCTGGCAAACTTTTCCCCAGACATTCATGTGGCTCCCTTTTCCCATGATTCAGCCTTTTGTTCAAATGTCACCTCTCTGGAGAGGCCTTCCTTGACCACCCCATATGCCACCTTCCATGATCACCAAACATTATCCCAATTGGCCCTAATCAAATTTTCTCCACAGCACTTGTACTGGAAATAAAACTTATTTGATTACTTGTTTATTGACTGTTTCCTTCATGAGAATGTGAACTTCAAAGGGACAGGAGCTTTAAGTTGTTCACCACACATGCCCAGAGCCTACAAAATGCCTGGCATATAGTGGATGCTCAGTAAATATTTGCTGAATGAATGAATAGAAAACCATTGAGAGGGGAACCTGGGTGGCTCAGTCAGTTAAGTGCCTACCTTCAGCTCAGGTCATGATCCCAAGGTCCTGAGATTAGCCCCTGAGTCAGGCTCCCTGCTCAGTGGGGAGTCTGCCTCCCCCTCTGCTCTGCCCCCACTGGTTGTTTTCTCTGTCTCAGATAAATAAATAAAATCTTTATTTAAAAAGAAAAAAAAAACTCTTTGCAGTAGCGCCCAATCCTCTCTAAACCATGCAGTGTCTACGGGGGGTGGGGAGGGGGTGGGGAGGTGGGAAATGATGTGGCCTCTTATTAGAGGGAACAAATGTTAATAATGCTATTAGCGGAGTATTTCCCAGGCCTGACCCTTTACTACAGTGGGGTTTAGGCTGAAGTGCAAACAGCAGCCAAGGGCTTCTGCATGGCCACAAAGAGCCATTCAGAACTATGGTTCCGTCCTTACACTGATGAATAAGTGCTTCCGTGAAGGCTTGTCAAGTGAACTAGTAAGAGACAGTATCTCTCTGGAAGCCAATTTAACCTGAGGGCTAATAAGAGCCAATTCCAATTAAGTCTCTCACGGTGAAGAGGATAAAGTTAACCTGAGACAGCAGACAAGAGAAAGAAAATTATCTTCTACTAGGACACACTTTTCTTTGCTTTTTATTTATTTGTTTTATTGCCTTTTATTCGCTGTGGAATTGATACCAAATACTCAGCCTCTGAGTGCAGAGATGTGCAAATTAGATGTTCTAGGGATTAACAGGAAAAAGAGGTCTAGAAATTGTCAAGGCATTAATGCTAAGAAATGGTTCCTAATCTCCTTTGCCCTTTTGCTGGAAAGAAAAAGGAAAATCTCCTTCAGTACCTTCTCTTGACAGAGTGAATGGAGGCGAGTAAAATGAGGATGTACACCAAGAGTCATAACACCCAGGTGAATTCTTGGCTGTGCCACAGACTTCCAGGCAAGCTGATTAACTTTTCTGAGATTCACTTTCCTCATCTGTAGAGTGATGGCTTCGTTTTTCTTTTTACCATAGTACTCCTTCCTCTTAAGGATTTGAGACAGAGATAAGCAGAGATAATGGTGTATCCTAATCTACCTGCTGCCTGCTGTGAAGATGAGAAAGATCTCCACAAATGGTGGGCAGGTATGCTGTTCCTCCCACTACCAGGAAAACAACCATTTGAACTCTCCATATCCAGTATTGTGGGGGTACACCAGAAGCACATTAGACAAACACCCATTAATTGTTTATTAATCATTGAGGTGGGAGCCACTGTGCTAAGAAAGGTATAAAGGAATCAGCCCTATTCTCAGGGAACTTATGGCCAGTGGGAAGAGTTAGAGGTCAATAAGCAAAATGCCCCAGTGCATGTCTACTTGTACAACACTTTTAAGGAAGGGCACTCACTTGTATGAGGACTTACAGTAGAGCTGCCTGACCCTGAGGGACACTGAGTGAAGTCTAAAGGGTGAGCTGGGGCAATCCCAGGGAGGGATGCAGAAAGGGAACAACCCATGCAAGGGCTTAGAGGGGAGGGAGCATTGTGGGTTCCAGAAAGGAAAGTGGCCACAGAGGTCAGTGTGGATGGAGTTTAACACAGGAGGTAGAGAGGTGTGATGAGGCCTACAGTGGCCTCACAGAGACATGAGTGTGGGTCAAGACCTCATTTGTAAATACAGATGTGAGCCATAGTTTGCCTATTAGATTTTTAGAAAATAGTGCATTAAATATTTTGTATCTTGATTATTGACTTTTGGTACTCCTTTTCATTTGCATCCTGTCTCCACCCCCTAAGCCTAACATCTTTGGAGAGCTATGAAGGGTTTTAAGAAAAGGAGTCACATGATTAGTTTTCCCCCTTTAAAAGATACTACAGAATTTACTTAGAATAATAATGATGGGATAATTTCTTAAATAGAGTAGCAGGAGCACCTGGATGGCTCAGTCAGTTAAGCATTGGACTCATGGTTTTGGCTCAAGTCATAATCTCAGGGTCAGGGACTGAGCCCTGTGTCAGGCTCCACGCTCTGGGGAATCTGCTTGAAGATTCTGTCCCTCTCCCTCTCTGCCCCTTTCCCCACTCTCACACACACATATGCACATGCACTCTTTCTTTAATAAATAAATCTTTTTAAAAATAAAAATATAATATAATAACAGAGTAGCAAGGGGGCACCTTGGTGGCTCAGTTGGTTAAGCATCTGACTTTTGATTTCAGCTCAGGTCTTGATCTCAGGGTCATGAGTTCACACCCCATGTTGGGTTCTAGGCTGTGTATAGAGCCTACTTAAAAACAGGAAAGGTAGAGTAGCAAGGAAGCCTTCCCAGAGAAAGTGAACAAAGGATAACAAACCCATTATAAAAATAAATACATTGCTAGGGAGGAGAGATAAATCTCTTTCTACTTGATACCCAGTAGTGGTTTGACAAGCTCACTATATGGGACAACCTACACTTCTAATCTCAAAGACTTACAGAGATTTCAAAAGGACTACTTTAAGTATTGAACAGCTAAAAAGAGGCACCACCAGAAATTTCTGCACATTAACAATGTAATCCATGCTTAGATGGGCTGCACAGCCTATCACATCCACAGCAGAAAACTGGGATCACATTAACAGTAAGAAACTATAATACAAACTTAAAACAGCAAGAAACTGTACAAATCAAATTCTCAGCTGACCACCCTTC